>NC_040909.2:87812952-88128471 GCF_004126475.2 Phyllostomus discolor | reverse complement strand
AAACAGCTCATCTTCAATAAACATCAATGTAGCAGAAACAGTAATCAAAATTTAAATTACTAAATTTTCTTAAGATGTAAATGTATTTAATCTATTTATTCACTCAGTCTGATGATTTTAAAAATTTTCTTATTCAGTGACAATACCTATCTCTTTTCTCTTAAGGTAAAAACATACCCATCTTTAAAATTTTCTGTTAAAAAGTACAGTACCAGATGGTATTCCAGAAATAGAAAATTATAAACCAATATCTCTCATGAACATAGATGAAAAGTCTCAAAAAATTAATGAATCAAATTCATCACAACCAAGCAGAGTTTACCCTTCTAACACATAGCTCATTCAACATAAAAAGTCAGTAAGTTTTATTCACCATATTAATTTAAAAAATCCATCAGTAAATGAATGGACAAAAAACTCTGGTACATTTACACAATGGAATACTATGCAGCAGAAAGAAAGAAGGTACTCCTACCCTTCCTAACAGCATGGAGGGGACTGAAGAGAATTATGTTAAGTGAAATAAGCCAGAAGTGAAAGACAAATACCATGTAATCTCACCTATAAGTGGAACCTAAACAACACAGCAAGCAAGAAAAATATAACCAGAGGCACTGAAATAAAGAACAAACTGACAGTAACCAGAGGGGAGTAAGGAGAGGGATAATGGGGGAAAATAAGGGAAGGGGTCAAGGAACATATATAAAGGACACATGGACAAAGCCAAAGGGGGTAGGATCAAGGGTGGGAGGTGGGGATGGGTGGGGCAGGGGGAGTAGTGTGGGAAAAATGGAGACAACTGTACTTGAACAACAATAAAAAAAAGAGAGAAAAGTAAAAACTATGCAATATTTTCAGGATTGGCAGAAAAATTACTTAAAATTCTAAAATCTATTCACATCAGAAACTCTCAGCCAAAAAGGAATAGAAAAAATGTCTTAACTTGGTAAAGGATGTTGGCAAAAACTCAATGACAGCAGTCTGAGAATTTTGCAATTGAAATCTATAGCAAAATAAGAGCATTGACTCTCACCACTTCTATTCAACATTGTATTGGAAGTCATTGCCAGTGCAGTTGGGAAAGAAAAAGAAATAACATGAAACAAAGGAATGGCACTGTTCACAGAGGACATGACTGCCACTATAGCAAATCCTTAGAAGCTATCTAGGAAGCTACAAGGATGAGTTTAACAAGATCACAGACTACTGGTAAACATAGAAAAAGTCAATGATATTCCTAAATACCAGCAACAAGTAGTTGGAAATTGTTGTGTTTTAAAATAAAAGCACTATTAACAATGACACAAAAAAACTCTTAGGTGTAAATCCTCAAAAATATGTTTAAGAACTCTTGATTGTAAACTAGAAAATATTGATCAAAGAAAATATAAGTTGATGAAAAGATATGTTGAGTATACGGATTGGGAGATTCAATATTGTTAAGATGTCAATTCTTCCCAAATTGATCTATAGATCCAAGGCGATTGCAATAAAAATCTCAGAAGGTTTCTTTTGGTAGATAATCTTAAAACAATTCTAAAATTTACATGGAAAGACAAATCAACTTTAAAAAGAATAAATTTGGAGGACTCCCAGTATCCAATTTCAAGACTTACCATAAAGTTAAGGCAATCAGGATGGTGTGGTATTTATAAAAGGAAGTAGACACAGAAAAATGAAACAGAACAGACTTCAGAGAGAACCATGCAATATAGTCAAATTATTGACATAGATGCAAATTCAACTGAGTAAAAAAAGATGGTCTTTTAAACAAATGTTGTAGGAAGAACTGAATGTCCGTATGCAAAAAAATGACCCTACCCTTACAGAAAGAAAAAGGATGGCGTATATACCTGTATATATCAGTAAAACTACTGATGTGTACAAAACTCCTATAAGAAAACATAGGAGAAAAATCTTCAAGACCTTGGGTTAAGAATCTTTTAGATATGACACCAAAAGCATAAAACATACCCTGGCCGGTGTGGCTCAGTGGGCTGAGCACTGGCCTGCAAACCAAAGGGTCACTGGTTCAATTCCCAGTCAGGGTATATGCCTGGGTTGCAGTCCAAGCCAGGTCCCCAGTAGGGGGTGTGAGAGAGGTAACCACACATTGATGTTTTTCTCCCTCTTTCTCCCTTCCCCTCTTCCTAAAATAGATAAGTAAAGTCTTTTTTAAAAAAATCACAAAACACTAAAGAAAAAAATGAAAATATTGGACTATATCATTGGACTATATTACTGTAGGGTAAATGGAGGCAGTCTGGCTTCCTCACCCAGATATCTGGGTAAATGAGGGAAGCAGTTTTCCTATAACTTTGAGTGGGCCTGAATCTTGAGACTGGGTCCGATAAATTGTTCCCATAACATAAAGTAGGCTCATATGTGTGGAATCATGCTATACATGTGATTTTTTTGGCTTTTTTTTTTTTGCCAGCTTTGTTTGTCTTTACTACTTAAAAAGGTAGGGGCTTATCACTAGAGAGACATGCAGCTTGCAACATGTATGGATTGCCCACCCTTGAATAAAGGCACGTTAAGCATCCCCATGGCTCTGTGCTTTTCTTCAGTCTGCACAAATCCAGTGAACCTGTCTGGGCTTGAAAGGTCACAACACAATTACCAAAAGTAAAAATTTGTCTCTGTTAAAGACACGAAAGAGAATGAGGAGACAAGCCACAGATCACCAGAAAAAAAAATTTGTAAATCACATTTGTTACCAAAGACTTATATCCAAATATATTTTTAACTCACAAAACTCAACAAGAAAACATTTTCATAAATCAAATTGAGCAAAACATCTGAACAGATACTTCTCCCCCAAAATATATATGAAGGCAAACAAGTAAATGAAATGATACTCAGCATCCTAGTCATTAAGATGACACAAATTAAATAAAAACAAGACAGCAAAACATTAGAATAGCTAATTAAAAAATACCGATAACAGCAAGAGCTGACACAGGTATGGAGCAACTGTAGTTCTCAAACAATGTTTGTAGGAATAAAAAATAACATAGGTGAGTCTGGAAAACATCAGCAGTTTGCTACAAATTAAACTTACATTAATTATATGGCACAATAAACACTCTCCCAGTTATTGGGCAAATAGAATGGAAAACTCATGTGTAATTTTTTTCCATTGGTTTATTTTTTCACATTTTTTAATTGTTGTTCAAGTACAGTTGTCTCCACTTCCCTCTCACCACTCCCCCCAAACTCAGCCATCCCCACTTCCCACCCTCGATCCTGCCCCTTTAGTCTTGTCCATACATCCTTTATGCACATTTCTGAAAACCATTCCTCCTTTACTCCCATTATTCCCTCTCACCTGGTGCAACCAGTGTGAAAACTCATGTTGGTACAAAAATCTGTACAAGATGGTATAGGAACTTTATTCATAAGTGGCAAAAGGCAAAAACAAACCAGATGCCCTTTAGCTGTTCAGTGGATAAACTGGTGTACCCATATGATGGAATATTGACCTATTAAAGGGTCAGACTATTGAATCACATAATGACACCGATGAACCTTAAATGTTTGGTGAAGTCAGGCATAAAAGCTACATATTTCCTAATTTCATTTACACTTCATCTCTAAAAAGCAAAACTATGTCTCAGAAAACAAAGCAGCAGTTGTCAGGTCTGGGCATTGGTAACAGTTTATTATAAAGGGAAGCACTGTTTATTAACAAAGAGAAGATCATGATTGAAAAGAGTTGAGTGGATTAATCTTTTTGCCATGGTGGGCACATCTGTGTCTTACTCGGGTATCCTTTTCCTACTCTGAAATGACATTGTCTCCAGTATATTGTACCCCATGTTGAAGGTCATGTGCTCCTGGGATTGTCTTCTTGTGGAGTCTGATCTGGAGGTGGTCCTGTCTATCTGGGGGACCCATGTTCAGGCTCCTTCCCATGGTGTTCAGTTTTCCCACTCTGGCCTAGCTCTTGGCAAGCCTGCTCTGTTTCTTCCTGTAATAGCAGCTCAGGCCTCCTGTTGCTTTTTGCTCAGGTTAGTGTTATTGTGGTTCTGGAGGTCCTTGAAGAAACTTCTGTCTTTTTGTAAGATATGTGTTGGACAGGGCAGTTGTCTAGGGAGAGGCCTTAGTGGTTCCTGCATATTCCTGGGGAGCAGGAGAGTAAAGGTGTATTTCTTTACCTTTCTCATTTGTTACAGCTCCTTAACTTTAGAATCTTGTCTTTTATTTTGTAATATGATAGCCTTTTAAATTTCATATTGGTATATAAATGTTTACATTTTAATCTGTTACCTAGCAACTTTTTCTTCCTGATTTGCCTTTTTGTTTAGATTCTGGAAGACTTTCCCTGCACAATATGATACAAATGAGTGCATACATTTCACCCACATATGCATACAGTTAATTATATTTAAACCATAGTTATCCCATATATGCGTCAGTGAAATGAAAGAAGAAAGGACCTATCCTTAATTTTTTGTCAAATATATGTCGATTTTCAAGTGCCTGAATATAAAGGAAAATCCTTAACTCAAAAATCTATAAAACACTTCACATGTGGTCTTATTTAGGCTTTCTACTCTGTTCTATTAATCTTTTGTTTATTCTAGTATGGTTAGTCTTCTCTCATCATTCAAATCTTTAAAATTTTTTCTTGCCTCATACTAATTTTTGTCTTCTGGAGAAATGGTAACATTACTTTTTCAAGTTCCAAAAAACCTACTGGGGTCTTGATTTAAATTGCATTACATTTCTAGATCAATTTAAAATACATACCTTTATAATCTTGAGTGTTTTTGTTCAAGATCATCTTATGACTCTGTTCATTGACATATTTTATATTTCTCAGTCAAAATTTTTCTTATTAATTTCCTCCAAATGTTGTAAAATTTATCCTTAGTCTTTCAACTTCCATCCATTATTCAGTAACATATGAGTTCATGGTTTGTAAATCACTAAAAAATATAAACATATAAAAAGGAAAAGTGGTTGTACCAGTCTGCAATCTCACCAACAGTGCACTAGGGTCCCCTTTTCTTCACAACCTTTCCAACACTTGTTTGTTGCTTTGTTTATGATGGCCATTCTGACTGGTGTGAAGTGGTATCTCATTGTGGTTTTAATTTGCATCTCTCTGATAGCTAGAGATACTGAGCATCTTTTCATGTGTCTCTGGATCCTCTGTATGTCCTCCTTGGAGACATGTCTGTTCAAGTCCTTGGCCCATTTTTTTAATTGGGTTGCTTGTCTTCTTAGAGTGGAGACATGTAAGTTCTTTATATATTTTGGAGATTAAACCCTTGTCTGAAGTATCATTGGCAAATATGTTTTCCCACACAGTTGGTTCTCTTTTCATTTTAATGCTGTTTTCTTTAGCCATGCAGAAGCAGACTGGTACAACCACAATGGAAAACAGAATGGAATTTTCTCAGAAAACTAAAAATGGAACTGCCTTTTGATCCAGCTATTCCACTGCTAGGATTATATCCTAAGAACCCTGAAAAAATGGTACAACTGTAATAATATAATCAAGAAAATATAATTAAAATTAAGTTGAAATTCAAAAAATAAATTGGATTAAACAATATTTTTCTGGAAATTTACTTTTTTATTAACTTAAAATATTTTGGATATAGTTTCATAATTCATCCTGTTTCTTAGTCAATGTATAAGTTTCTGAATACATGGATATATCATAATTTATTAAGCCAGTTTTCTATTGAGGGCCATGTAGGTAATTTCTACTTCAAAAAATTGTAAACAACAGGAAAATGAACATCTGAATAAAACTATATTGGGCACATCTGTATTTCTCTAAAATAGATTTTGAGGAAAATAATCACTTGCTAAAAGGATATGCACAAAATTGATAGTTATATCTAAAATGATAGCCAATTTATATTCATGAATTGCATTTTGACACCATTTCTAACAGTAGATTAATAACTGAGCAAATTTGATAATTAACTATTTTATTTAATTTCTGCTTATTAAAGAGGTTGAGCATTTTTTTATATTTTTGGTTTTGTATACTTTTTTTGCTTGAAATCCATCCATGTTCATTTACCATTGTTTACCAATGTGTTAAGTGCATCATACCAGATCAATAGGCATCCTGATTTGTAGCCCACACCTATTCTTAGGAAGAAAACACACTAGGAAAAAATGGTAGATTCTAACATTAAATAAAATATTAATTTAAAATTAAAAATGTATAGCAGTGAGTAGACCTAAGTCAATTTGGAGAACTGATCAATGTAAACAAGAAATTCCACAGTCCTGAATTGTAACAAAGTCTTTTAAGGACATAGACAGGTATTAGATGTATTAACTGTTCATCAGCCTGCACCTACCTACATATGTAAAGATTTAGAATTTTAATTACTGAAAGAAGTATTTGAAAAATGATTTTTTCATGTTCTAAGATTTATTTAGAGAAAGTCACGTCATCCGCCACATTTTACTGAATAGTGGACAAAGACAATGAGAAAAATGTGGGCAATTTGGTAGTATTTTTCCACAATACAAATTTATTAAATCTATGCATTTGTTTTTTATTATGAAATTATATCCTTCTTTTTAGGGCCTATTATCTATTTCCTTTGAATAGAATAATGGTGCTTATACAAATATTATTTTTTTACTTTGAAGATTCTTTTGTGGAAAATAAGGCTGTATTCTATACCAATCCTTCTATTTATAAGAAAGTCTGGGCTGATGAAATCTGGAGTTTGAGAACCATTGCTCAAATGGTTTTCATTCTCTTACCCCAGTAGTCATCTTTAGGTTGGTTGTTCAGTTGTTAACATGGTGGACACTACTTATCATTCAATATTTAACCATCTATTTAAATATCTGATTAGAGATTCTAGTTCTACCACTAGTGAGTGAATGAATCAAAGAGAATGATTTCACTTTTCTGTGTGTTTCCTCATTTGTACAATGGGTATTAAGTAGAGGATCTCCCTTTGTGGGGTTTCTTTGAAGTGCAGCAGAACCTGTACCTGTATTCTCCTTGAGGGGACACACTTTTTGGCTCTGTTAGTTGTTTTACTTATTCCTTCATTTGCAGGCTCAGATTCAAACTGTCTGAGCATTAAATACCCACCTGGGTGGGTTGTAGCCTGTGACCACTGATGCAGGAGGAAAGATGCTTGCTCTTGGCTTCCAGGCAGGACCAATTACATGAATAATTTAATGACATGACACAGGGACACTGACAGGTAGCACTGGGTCTTGGCTTGAGGGTGCAGCTTAAGGGTTCTTTGTCTCTTCCCTGCCCTACTCCCTCTCCTTTTTAACTGGTTTCTCTTAGAGAGACTTCTTCTTGCACATACATTCTCATTTCAGGGTCTCCTCCCAAGGAACATGATTTAAGCCAGCTTATTCTTTAATTTCTTCCAAGTTCCCAGGGATCTGAGTTATGTAGGTAATATAAATTCTAATGAAAACTTGCATGTGGTGAGGTAAACTTGGAATTATCTGAAGCGAAACATTTTACCTCAAGCTGACCCAAGGCCAAGAAAGACAAGCTTTTATGATCTTTCTTGCTAGTTGACAGATCACATTTTTATTGAGGGTACAGGTCTTTTAGGATCATGAGTTACAAAAGGAACCTTGATTTTAATGTTCACCTTGTCCTGACCCAACCCAAATCTTCCTGTTTTTGCAAAGCCAATGAACCTAAACTGATTAATGAGCCTGGAAAATTCTCTTGCATTGTCTCAACCTAAGCTCACATGACATGTGTGCTTGTGCATAAATAAGTGATGGGGTCTCCCAGGTGTCTGGCCTGACATAAGATCAAGGAAGTGGCTCACAGCAAACACATTGTGGAAGCTCTTGGACAGCCCACAGATTAGCAATATGTGGCACCAGAATGTTCTGGAAGAAGGTGAGGAATTAACTATAGCAAAAGATACTATGATAATAGAGACCCAGAAAACTCTGCTGCTTTTTAAAATTTTATCTTGTCTGCTCTTAGTCTTGAATTTGAATCTTGGATCTACTATCTCTTGGTGGTAAAGTGTGATTATGCTGGCTCCACCACAGTGCACACCTGCATAGTCTGTGTTCTTATAGCTGGCTACTTAGGCCGCCTGAGTCCTCATTGACTAAAGACACCTTGCTTAGAACTCATTGGTTAAACTGGAGCAGATAGGGTGCCTATCTCTCTATATTGTGTTAATAAAGTGACATATATAGAAATGTTCTATGAACTATGAGACACTGGACAGCCTGAAGGGAATGTTGTCACCTGCAAAATTTAAGTAACCTGTCAGCATTTTTTAGTCCAAGGGTTCTTCTGCCCTGTCTGCTGACATATCATTTGTGAAGTTCTGCAGGACAGAAGGATTGGCCCACTGGTGGCTACTGCCTTGTCATGAATGCATAGGCTCTTCATGCCACCCATTTTCTGCAGGTAACCTGCTGCTCAGCAGACCAGATTATTATGGCACTGGGCTCCAAATGCCATACTGGATATGGTGCATGTGGAACTGCAGAAGGGCCTCCTCCATTTTGAGCTTCACTCGTGTTTGAAAGCTCTTGAGGCAGTGGTTTGTGCCCCAATGCATTGCAGTTTCTGGAAACAGAGTGGAGATCTAAGTTCTGGGGAAAGGAATCCTCCTGTCTGAATTCTCCCCTTCCTTTTGTTCCTGAAATAAGATGTTTATGTCTGGATCTCTTCCACTTACATGTTCCCACAACCCCAAACCCTGCCTTCTCCCCTGAAATGATTATGTTTCAGGCTTCTCCCCTGAGACAATTGGGGACTTTTTGGTTGGACAATGTTGGTAGTCGTACCTAGGCCATGTTTGAGGACAAACAGTAGATTGAACTTATAGCCTTTCTCTACAGTCTTCCCAGAAAATGTGCAGACTTGTGCGAGACCTTCCAGTTCTGGGCTTTAGAAAGTGATGGGATACAGGTGCACCTGGAAACATCTAAAAATTTGTAAAGGTTTTTAATACTTTGTACAATGATGTGTTATATAATGGTAGTTATTCATACCAGGAGTAGGATGGAAGGTCATTAGAGAGAAGTCCATGAGTTGGAGTGATGATCTGCCTGGCTCTGTGTTCAGACCCCAGAAGGGCCATTGGTGGTGGGAGGGTGTTCTGATGGATCATATCTGCTCATGGTGGCCAGTGCTAAGCTACATATTAGGACTCGAAGCTAACGGTGGAACTGACCTCTTTCCTGTGAGCTCTTGGTGTACCAAGAACTTAAAAATATGGCCTTATATTAAGAATATTTCATATCTCAACACCTCAGGGCCATCTTGTGGGGGTTTGTGATGCCGTGTCCAGGCAGGGATTACTAGTACAGTGCCCTAGAGATAAGGGCTTCACCTCTGGAAAAATCTCGGGATTCTGTGCTTCTGAATTCAGGGTACATCACACACATGATTGAAGCTCATCTGATACTGAAAATGTGATCTCCAAGCACAGTTATGTAGCTTCTCCCCTTTACCAGGAAGGTCAGAGAGAAGATGGAGGTGAGATAGGTGAGAGCAGAGTCCACTTCCCCTTGCACATGGGTGAAACACCTAGCTCACCTACTGAGGAACAGAGTGAACAGCCAGCGGTACCCCAGCATATAGGAAGATAGGAGACCAAAAGTTGTAAAAGACACTGAAAAATTAGACATTCCAACAAGTGAGACAATAAACCTGGAACTGTGAAAAGACCAGAGTTGGAAACAAAGAGGGGGTATTTCAAAAGCTGAGACAGTGAGACAAATTTCACTTTGCTACTACAAAGAATTTCACTTTGCTACTACAAAGAATTTAGTAGATGGAAGCTGCGAACGCCAGAATACCTGTTGAAAGAAGAAACCCACCAAAAAAGAAACAACCAACAGATAACAACAGAAGTAGGTGAAGGAGGGAGTGGAAGCCACACTAACTGAACCCAGGACCTATCTGGACATACTACTAAATAGTGGAGAAATTACTCAGAACAAACAATTGAATAAGAGCAAGAGAGAATCCTCAAAACCTTGTAATACAGAAAAACCAGCTTCAACACAACTTGCCCACACCTGCACAAGAAAATACAAGAGTGGATAGAATGACCCTCATTGAATCAGCTGGTGGGAAGGACTCACCAAAGAAAGACCCAACAACAATTGAAACCCAAAGGCATACACAGAGCCAACATAAATGACAGCCCAAGACCAGTGAGCTCAGGAAATTAAGGAGACAGCACCACTGAATCTCGCAAGTATTCTACCATAGAAGTTCACATCACAAACCCAGGGAGTCAGAACAGATCAATTGAAGAAGCAGAAGCTAACAAGAAGACTCTCACAAATAACAGGAAGACAAAGGAACAATCCTCAAATGAAATGAAAGGAGGAAGTCTCAGAAAGAATGCTAAATAAAACAAAGGCAAGTCAACTATCACATAATGAGTTCAAAGCAATGGTTATCAGGAAGACCAATGAACTCACAGAGAATTACAAAAAACTACAGGGAAACTACAATGAACTCACTGCAAACAACATGAATATGAAAAAGGATATAGAAACTATCAACAACAGCCAAGAGGAAATGAAAAATACAAAACTGAACTGAAGAACACAGTAGGAGAAATCAAAAGCAGGCTTGATGAAATAGAGGATTGGATCAACAACCTGGAGCACAACATAGGAAAAAAAACACCCACAATGAGAAAGAAGGAAAAGAGGCTCAGAAAGAATGAAGAAGGATTAACAAAATGTGGGAAAACATGAAACATAATACTATCTGTATTATAAGGATGCCAGAAGGAGAAGAAGCGAAAGGGATAGAAAACCTATTTGAAAAAGTAATGGTGGAAAACTTCCCTAATTTGATGAGAGAAAAGTCACACATATCCAGGAAACAAGGATAGTCCCAATCAAGAGGAAACCAAAGAGGCCCTCTTCAAGACACATCATAATTAAAATGGCAAAATTCCAAGATAAAAGAATCTTAAAGGCAGCTGGAAAAACAGGAGGTAACTACAAGGGAGCCCTGATAAGACTAGAAACTGACTTCTCAATGGAAATGCTCAAAGGCAGAAGGGAATGGCAAGGAATATTCCAAGTAATGAGAACCAGAGGCCTGCATCCAAGACTACTTTATCCACCAAGGCTCTCAATTAAAATGGAAGGCCAAATAAAGAGCTTCCCAGACAAAAGAAGCCTCAAAGAATGTACTGCTTCCAAACCACCTCTGCAGGAGATGCTAAAGGGTTTCCTCTAAAGGAAGACAAAAAGCGAAAGAGAGAAGACAGAAATTAACAAATGGCAATGAATATGTACCTATCAATAATAACCTTAAATGTAAATAGACTAAATGTTCCAATAAAAAAAGACAGAATACTGGAATACATAAGAAAACATGACCCACACATACGCTGCCTACAGGAGACCCACCTCAGAACAAAAGATCTACACAGACTGAAAGTAGAAGCCTGTAAATAAACATTCCAAGCAAATGGAAAGACAAGTGCTGGGGTAGCAATACTAATATCAGACGAAATGCAATTCATAAAAAGGACCATAAAAAGACACCCAGAAGGTCATTTCATTCTGCTCAAGGGAAGAGTCTATCAAGAAGATGTAAACATTCTAAATATATATACAAGCAACATAGTAGCACCCAAATACATAAAGAAAATCTTAGAGGACTTCAAGAAAGATATTGACAGCAACACAATGATAGTAGCGGATTTCACCACACCACTGTCAAAAATGGAAAGTTCTTCCAAACAAAATATCAACAAAGATATTGAAGCATTGAATAATTCCCTAGCTGAAATGGACTTAACTGATTATATATATATATATATATATATATATATATATCCCTTCATCCTTAAGTAGCTAAATACCCATTCTTTTCAAATGCACATGGAACATTTTCAATGATAGACCACATTATAGGACACAAAACAAGCCTCAACAAATTCAGGAACATTGAAATTATATCAAGCATGTTCTCTGACCACAAAGGACTGAAACTAGAAACCAACCTCAAGGAAAACAAAAAACAAACAAACCTCAAAATGATGGAGATTGAATAGAATGCTATTAAACAATGAATGGGTCAAGATTGAAATTAGGGAAGACATCAAAAAGTTTCTGGAAACAAATGCAAATGAACTCAGAAAAATCCAAAACTTATGGAACACAGCAAGGGCAGTCCTGAGAGGAAAGTTCATAGTGATACAGGCCAACCTAAAAAGTTAGAAATATTTCAAACAAAAGCACTTAAACCCTATGCCTACAAGAACTGAAGGAACAAAAACAAAGACAGCCCAGAGCAAGTAGAAGGAAGGAAAAACCAAGGTCAGAGAAGACTAAACAACATAGAGACTAAAAGCACAATTCTAAAAATCAATGAATCCAGGAGCTGGTTTGTTGAAAAGATAAACAAAATAGACAAGCCTTTAAGCAGGCTCATTGAGAAAAAAATGAGAGAGAACCCAAATAAACACAATCAGAAATGAAAGAGGAAAGATTACAACTGACACCACAGAAATACAAAGGATTGTAAGAAATTACTACAAAGAATTGTATGCCAAGAAATTTGAAAACCTAGGTAAAATGGAAAAGTTTCTAGAAAAATATACTCTTCCAAAACGCAATCAAGAAGAAGCAGAAATCCTGAACAGACCAATAACACCTGATGAAATTGAAACAGTAATTTAAAAGTTTCTGACAACAAAAGCCATGGGCAAGACAGTTTCAAAGGAGAACTTCAAAAAGCATTTAAGGGATAGCTAATCCCCATCCTCCACAGATCATTTCAAAAAATTGAAGAAGATGAAAGTCTCCCAGACTCTTCTTATGAAACCAACATCATTCTAGTCCCCCAAACAGAAAAAGACATAACAATGAAAAAAAATCAGGCCAATATCGCTGATGAACATACATGCTAAATCCTCAACAAAATATTGACAAACATCGTCCACCATTACGTTACAAAGATAATACACCATCACCAAGTAGGATTCATCACAGGGATGCAAGGATGGTACAATATTCACAAATCAAAAAACGTAATATACCACATAAACAAAATGAAAGACAGAAATAAATGATCATATCAATAGATGCAGAAAAAGCATTTGATAAGGTACAGTACCCATTTATGATAAAAACATGCAGCAAAGTGGAAATAGAGGAAGCATTCCTCAACATAGTAAAGGCTGTATATGAGAGACCTACAGCCAACATCATACTCAATGGACAAAAACTTAGAGCTATCCCACAAAGATAAGAAACAAGACAAGGTGGTCCACTTTCACCACTTTCTATTCAACATAGTATTGGAAGTCCTAGCTACAGCAATCAGACAATAAAAGGAAATAAAAGACATCCAATTGAAAAGTAGGAACAAAACTGTCAGTGTTTGCAGATGACATGATAGTGTACACAGAAAATTGTATAGGCTCCACCAAAAAACTACTCAGTCTAATAAATGAATTTGCCAAATAGCAGGATAGAAAATCAATAGTCAGAAACCAAAGGCATTTTTGTACACCAACAATGAAATATCAGAAACAGAAATCAGAAAAAAATTCCATTTGATATAGAAACAAGAAAATAAAGTACCTATGAATAAACCTAACCAAAGAGGTAAAAGACCTGCACTCAAAAAACTATACAAAACTGAAGAAAGAAATTGAGGAAGACACAAACAAATGGAAGCATGTACTATGCTCATGGATTGGAAGAATGAACATCATCAAAATGGCCATACTACCCAAAGTGATTATACATTCAATGCAAACTCTATTAAAGTACACATGACATACTTCACAGATATAGAACAAACATTTCAGAAATGTATATGGAACCATAAATGACCCTGATTAACTGTAGCAATTTTGAGAAAGAAAAACAAAGCAGGAGGGATCTCAATACCTGATATCCAACTGTATTACAAGGCCACTGTAATCAGAACAGCCTGATCTGGCATAAAAACCAGCACATAGACCAACAGAACAGAACAGAGAGCCAAGAAATAAACCCAAGCCTCTACAGTCAATTAATATTTGACATAGGGGGAAGAAGTATAATATGGAGCAAAAATAGCCTCTTCAACAAGTGGTGTTGGGAGACTGGAAAGCTAAATGCAAAAAAAAAAAAATGAACTGAATCACCAACTTACTACTCCACACACAAAAATAAGTCAAGGTGGATAAAAGATTTAAATATAAGTCATAAAACCATAAATGTCCTAGAGGAAAATATTGGTAGAAAAATATCAGACATTCCACACAGCAACATCTTCACAGATATGTCCCCTAAAGCAAGGGACATAAAGGAAATAATAAACAAATGGGACCTCGTCAAATTAAAAAGCTTCTGCATAGCTAAAGAAAACAGTATTAAAATTAAAAGAGAACAACTACTTGGGAAAACATATTTGCCAATGATACCTCAAACAAGGATTTGATTTCCAAAATAAAGAACTCACATCACTCCACACCAGGAATACAAAAATCCTAATTAAAAATGGGTATCATTAGCAAATATGTTTTCCCATACAGTTGGTTCTCTTTTTATTTTGATACTGTTTTCCTTAGCTGTGCAAAAGCTTTTAATTTTGATGAGGTCCCATTTGTTTATTCTTTCCTTTATGTCCCTTGCTCTAGGAGACAAGTCAGTAAAAAAGTTTCTGCATGAAATATCTGAGATTTCCTACCTACTTCTCTTCTAGGACTTTAATGGTGTCACGCTTTATATTTTAGTCTTTATCCACCTTGAATCTATTTTTGTATAAGGTGTAAGTTGGTGCTCGAGTTTCATTTTTTTTTGCACGTAGCTGTCCAGTTCTCCCAACACCATTTGTTGAAGAGGCTATTTTTATTCCATTTTATGTTGCTGCTTCCTTTGTCAAATATTAATTGACCGTAGAGGCTTGGGTTTATTTCTGGGCTCTCTATTCTGTTCCATGGTCCATGTGCCTGTTTTTATGCCGGTACCAGGCTGTTTTGATTACAGTGGCCTTGTAGTATAGTTAGTGTCAGGTATTGTGATCCCTCTACTTTACTCTTCTTTCTCAAATTGCAGACCCCCTATTCGGGGTTGTTTATGGTTCCATATAAATTGTTGAAGTGTTTGTTCTATGTCTGTGAAATATGCCATTGGTACTTTAATAGGTATTGCATTGAATGTGTAAATTGCTTTTGGTAGTATGGACATTTTAATGATATTAATTCTTCCAATCCATGAACACGGTATATGTTTCCATTTGTTTGTGTCTTCCTTGATTTCCTCTCCTCAGTGTTATGTAGTTTTCTGAATACAGGTCTTTGGAATCTAAACACAAAACAAAACAAAACAAAACAAAACAAAAAAACTAGCAAAATATAACCAAAGACACTGAAATAGGGGATAGTCTGACAGTGGCCAGAGGGGAGAGAAGAGGGAATTTCAGGGGGGAATGGGTAGGGATTACAGGAACAAATTTGGAGGACACATGGACAAAAACTAGGGGTGGGGGGTAATGGGGGGAAGGAGGGAGGGTTGGGTGGGATGGGCTGGAATGGGAGTAGGGGGGAGAAAACTGTACTTGAACAATGATTAAAATAAAAAAAAATGGGCATAAGACTTGGACAGACAATTCTCCAAGGAGGACATAGAGAGGGCTCAGAGACACATGAAAAGATGCTCAGCATCAGTAGCCATCAGAAAGATGCAAATTAAAACCACAATGAGATACCACCTCACACTAGTCAGAATGGCCAACATAAACAAATCAACAAACAAGTGTTGAAGAGGTTGTAGAGAAAAAGGAACCCTAGTGCACTGTTGGTGGAAATGCTGACTGGTGCAGCCACTGTGGAAAACAGTATGGAATTTCCTCAGAAAACTAAAATGTAACTGACCTTTTACTCAGCAATTCTGCTGATGGGATTATACCCTAAGAGCTCTGAAACACCAATCCAAATGAACCTATGTACCCCAATGTTCATAGCAGCACAATTTACAATAGCCAAGTGCTGGAAGCAACCTAAGTGCCCATCAGTAAATGAGTGGATCAAAAAACCATGGTACATTTACACAGTAGAATTCTGTGCAGTAGAGAGAAAGAAGGAGCTTATACCCTTTGCAACAACATGGATGGAACTGGAGAGCATTATGCTAAGTGAAATAAGCCAGGTGGTGAGGGACAAATACCATATGATCTCACATTTAACTGGAACATAACCAGTAAAAGAAAAAAGCAAAGAAAATATAACCAGAGTCATTGAAATTAAGAACAATCTAACAATAGCCAGAGGGGAAGTGGGTGAGGACAATGGGGAGAAGGGTTTTTAAGAACTACTATAAAGTACACATGGACAAAACCAAGGGAAGGGTGGAAGCAAGGGAAGGAGGAAGTTTGGAGGAAGTAGGGGTGAGGGGTGGGGAGAAAATACAGACAACTGTAATTGAACAACAATAAAATAATTTAAATTCAAAAAAATAATAATTAATTAATATTTCATATCTCACTTTTTATACACATTTGATTTTGTCTTGTTGTCTTTGACATAAATTAAAAAATAATCCCATTTCCTATTTTGGTGTGACCAGATCCAAAGTGTGTTCTGCAGTGTTTTGATTACTAGAACCTGAATTGTTTAATATTGTGTGTGAGGAAGATGTAAAAATACACCTATAAGCAGATGCTATTGATGGTGTCCTGAATGTGGTGGATGTTTCTGAAAAACCCTAGGTTGTGGTCCACATTCTTGTTCCAAAGAAAAGGAAAAGTAAATTGTTTTCTTGGGATTATGTCATGCTTCCCAAATTGATTGAAGACATTAGTATTTCCAGTGTTTGTGCTGCTAATACGAGTAGCTGCCCCTGGAAATTGCTGTTTAGTGACATTGGCTATTTTGATGAGCCTGCAGAAAGGAAACATCATGCCAAAAAAGTACAAACTCTTACAAAACATACTTCAGAATTTCCAGTTTGACTTTTCAATCTTTGCTTTCAAAAGAAAACAGCAACAACCCCAAATAATTGATAAGGTAGACACACTTAAAGTATTTTTAATTTCATGTGTGAATCCACGGTAAAAATTATAAAGCAACATCAAATGGCAAATTTAGGGTAAAGTTCAGTTAACTCTAAAAACACATCTCTGTTTATGGCTGTCCATTGTGGAGTCTGCTGGGTACTGATACTCTCTGACACAGTCACTTATGCTTTGTGGACCATTTCTTCTTCTAAGATGCCAATTAGCTTCCCAGTGGCAGTGACAGTGTCTTCCTTAGGGAGCTGGTTTCAGCATTGAAGAATTATGTTGCAATTAGATAACAAGTTTGTTATAAGTATTAATCATTCAAGGTAAATATAACTTGTGAATTCTAGTCACAATCTTTTCTGAAACTGTAAAGCTAGACCCTGAACTGAAGTTATGGTGAGTTTTCTGAAGAGAGAGATACAAAAATTAGATAACAATTTTTAAAGGCAGCTTTATTAGAGAAACACTACAGGATAAAGGACATCTTTCCACATTTAAAAAGTACCTTTGTTACAGAACAAACAAGGGGAGACCTGGGATGATATACTGTTATTGAAAAAAAAAAAGCCCCCAGGTCCATTATGTCTGCCACCAGAGGAAAGACATCTCTCAATGCCAGAGATTCATGAAAAGGAAAGGAAATGTTTATTTAATGCTATACAAACTTAAAGTAGTGACCTAATGTCTTCACCAAAATCCCAGAGTCCCTTAAAACACCCACAAACAGACACAGTCCTTCCTTCCTTCCCCCTTTGCCCAGTCCAGAGTACTGTATCTCAGAAAGGAAATAGAAGCCCATGGCTCAGGCAGTCCTCTGGTTATTCCCAGTTAGTACTCCATCTCGGCTGGGATACCTCCCTGGGTTCCCGGCATCCTCAGCTGAGTCGCCGGGATCTCTGCTAAAACCAGGTGGTGGTTCCCCCTTCTAAAGCTGCGGGGTTCCCCACTCTGGCAAAGGCACGTGGTCCTCTCTCTCAGGGCCACAGGAGTCCCCTCTCAGCCCAAACCACATGCTTCTCCCTATAAAGCTGTGGGAAGGGAGAGTCCCCACTCTGCCAAAGCCACGTGGTTCTCCCTTCAATGGCTTCTGTGTCTGGGTTTAAATCCCCACACCAATCTTCCTCTGCAGCCCCATTTCCGACTCCTCCTACACTCGGCAACATTTGCCCTCAATCTGCTGTCTTCTCCAGCTTTTCTGGTCACCATCATGAGTCTGGGCAGGTGTGACCCCATGTCATGGAGCCAATCTTCTCCGAGCTCCCATGGAGGACCTGTAACTCGGGGGACCTGCTCCCCAGTCCCATCTTGGGGGGAGGTCCCTTTCCATCCCCCTGGCCTTGAGCATGGCCATAGCTATTTAGCATATCTAAGTAAACAGCCAAGGCTATAGGTATGTTAAATGACCATGCCATGGATTAGCTGCAAAGCTGCCCTGCATGTTTTTGCTCTGTGTGCCCCTTCCCCCAACTCACACCTGTGGGGGAAGGGGTGGAGACATCTTAAAATCTCCTGGACACCTTGAGTTCTGGACCCCATTTCAAATGTCTATTTGGGGTCACCCCCTCTTGGCTGCACTCTGTAACACTTTTAAATATTATTAATATATAGATAGCTGACCGCTTAACACAATTTTTTTTACTTCAGTTTATAAGTGTTCAAAGTCAAAGCAAATGACTTAAGGTGCTTCAATATTTGTATATTCAACCTGAGAAGCTTTCATGGAAGATCACATACCTTCATGCATTTAAATTATGCATTACATCACGTAAACTGGAGTCTCCTAAGTAACATTGAGTGAAGTCCTTCTTCAGCCCTTGGATAATAAGGTCAGAGTAGAGAAGAGAAATTGAACTCTTACTCTGAGCAGTGAAGTGCTGTGGATTTTTTTGCATGTGATTTATTACCATTTCAACCCATTTCAGTCTGAACAGAAAAATAAAGTACCTATCAGGAGATTTTTGAGAACCCATGTAGTAATGTGATAGACCTAAAACCATGAATAGAAGACTCGTTATTGTAGGTAGTGGACTTCGTTAATTTTGTTAATAAATATATTATTTTTTCCTAAATGTCATAGGTGCTTTTGAACATATTCATTTGTAAAGGTTGTTAGTGGTATTTAAATCACTGGAACAATAGCAGTATTGAATAAGACAATTCAATAAATTATGGGAATGCATACTACCAGAGACTAATCACTGTGCTTGGTTGGCAGTTAGGAACTACAAAGGAGAAAATACCATGCATGCAGACCACCCACAGCCTGGAGGAAGTGCAACACTGTCTGAATTACACCATGGCTGGTGTGGCTCAGTGGATTGAGTGCCAACCTGTGAACCAAAGAGTTGCTGGTTGATTCCCAGTCAGGCACATGCCTGGGTTGTAGGCAATGACCCCAGTAGGGGGCACGCAAGAGGCACACATTGATACTTCTCTTCTTCTCTTTCTCCTTTGCTCCTCTCTAAAAATAAATAAATAAACCTTAAAGAAAATTCTTAGTTAATTACCCAGATTATTTTATCTACCATCTTAATTTGAGTTTTACAAGGTTATCCTTTGGAAATAAGTTTCCTTTCTTTTGTTTATTTTTTTCATTTATTTTTTGTTTTTTCCATTTATTGGGGTGACATTGGTTAACAAAATTATGCAGGTTTCAGGTGTACTATTCCACAATGCACCATCTATACAATATATTGTGTATTACCTACCCCAAGTCAAGTTTCCATCTACCACCATTTACTTTCCCTATACCCTCCTCTACCTCCCCTTTCCTTCCCTAACTTCCCTTTCCTTTGAAATAGTGCTGAGATATTTTGAGCAGGGGAAAATGTCCCCAGTAACTTTCTACCTATCAATGTATTGTTAGCTTTATTGAAGATTTTATTGACCAAAGTGGCACTTTTCTGTTTTCTGAAAGCACTATTTCTTCATAAGTAACTCCATAAACAAAAGCCATTTACATGATTTATAATTCTTAAATATACACTTATCAAAATTCATTTAAGATATTCTTGATCTCTTTTTCTCCAATTTCCTTTAAAAATTTATTGTATTTATTATTATTATTTTTTAATCCTTGACTGAGGATATGTTAATTGACTTTGAGAAAGAGGAAGCTGGAGAGAGACCAAAAAGAAGATAGGAAGGAAGGAGAGATAAAGAAAGAAATAAGAGAAGAAAGAAAGAACATGTGAGATTTGTGAGAGAGAAACATTGATCAATTGCCTCCATTATATGCCCCAGTTGGGGATTGAACCTGCAGCCTAGGTATGTGCCCTGATGGTGAATTGAACTTGTAACCTTTTTGTGTATGGTAGAAATCTCCAACCAACTGAGACACCTGGCCAGGGCTACACACACACACACACACACACACACACCCCTTTCAGCTATAGCCCCTGACATTTAATAAGACATGCCGACTACCCATGTTTCCCTTTCTCTGTATTTTGGTGGTTTCCTGGCTTGGAATTTTCCCTGGTGCTTGCTTGTTAGAATGAGGGTCACATGGATCCATGGACAAAGCCAAATGGGGGTAGGATTGACAATGGGATGTGAGGGTGGGTGAGGGGAAAATGGAGGCAACTGTATTTGAGCAACAATTAAAAAAAACTGTGTTAAATGAAAGTGGAAAGAAAGAATGTGGGCAACATGGACATCTACCACTATGTGGTGCCTGTCCAGGACCTTCATGAAGGATAAGCACAGAAGAACATGTAGAAAAATTTCTTTTTATAAATAGGACACAGCCTAATGTCAGGATGGCAATATTGCCCCCATTCCACTGTCCTCGTATGTTTTAATGACGCTTGAGCTGTTCTCCAACATTGCATAACAGTGCTGATCTCAAGTCACTGAACAGTAGTGGTTGTGTCAGCACAAAATCTTTCTGTGGTTGAAGGTTCATATTTTGTTACCACCTCCAATATTATAACCTAGACCTTTCTTTTTAGCATGTCATTTGCAGTAGGTTTGTTTGGGATGTTAAGAGCTGAATGAGGTTAAGCCTGAAGTGGAAAAAAGTTATTAATTATTTTGGATGTTATTCAAAGAATTGAATAACATATTGAAACATTTTTTTTTTAATTCAAAGCTGTTATATGTTGAAGACTTTTAACAAACAGAGGATAATGACAAAATGTTACATCAGCAAGAACATAAGAGATATGTTCATTTCAGGCAGAAGGAATAAGTAGATGAAAATATAAATTTACAAAAATAAATAAAAAGTAGAGAAATGATAAAAATAAAGTCTATTTACCCAATTTTAATAGCTTAATAAGATAGTTGACCTTCTACAAATATATTATAATATTTATAGTATGCTATATAGCAAAATGTATAAGAGAAATTGAGAAGAAAGAAATAGAAGTATAACACTGGAAAGGTGTAAACTATGAGACTGTTTGAAAGTAGGCTATGAGGAATTCCTGTCAATATGATGGCATAGGCAGATGTGGCCTCTTTGCACAACCACATCAAAGTTACACCTGAAATACAGAACAACCATCACTCAGAATCATCAGTAATTGAGTTGAATTGAGGTCTGACAACTATGGAATGAAAGAAACCACATTAATCGAGACTGGTAGAATGGGCACAGATGCAGAACAGGCTGGTCTCTCACCCACGTGTGGTGGATAAAAATATGGGGGGATTATCTAAAGAGTGAGCAGGCCTAACCCAATTCTATGCCCCCCAGCCAGGTTCTGCTGCCAAGATGATAGGTCACCACAACTTCTGGCTATAAAACAAGCAGGGATGAGTTGGTGGAAGAAATTTATGGAGCCCCAAGTAGTTCCTCTTAAAGAACACACACATAGACTTCTTACTCAGACTCACTCCCTCTGGGCTCCAGTACTGGGGTAGCAGCCTGAATAGTACCAGTGGCATACTGGGAGAGGCTGAAGTGTCTGGCATCAGGGTGAGAAGAAGCCATTGTCCATTTTCTGAGCTCTCCCTCTGCAGGGTCACTGAGTTGGGAGGCTGGTGCCATATGTGAGACTGCATCAACCTGGCTAACACTGTTTGACCCACCTTGGAGATCCTAAGAGACTGTCCTACTCAGCTTATGGGCCCACCCAAGGTGTTTTTCAATATGAATGGCTGGTCTTGTTTTATGCCTCACAATGTCCTAAATTCTATTAAACAAGCAACAACTGTCCTCAGTGAGCTCCAGGAAAGGCACCAGCAGCAGCCAGATTAGTTCCACAGCTTGACTTTACCTGGAAATCTCCAAGCCCAGCAAAAATAGCAGCCCCCTCAGATTGCTTTAACTCAGGAAGGGCAGCCTTGGGCAAAACACAGGTGGGGGCTGGCCTTGGCTGGAACTACCTGGGAAACTCCAGGGCTAGAATACCCAGTGGACAGTTAGGGACAGTTTTGAGCACCACCACCCTGCCTCTGCATAGCTGATCTTCCATGGAGCAGAGGTTGGTGGTCACAGTCAGCCCTTGCAGCTGACTGGCTTAGGCAAAGCTCTCCCATTGATCTGCCAACAACAACCAAGGATCAACTACAAGAAATGGGTGTATTCAGCCCACACAAAGGGTGCACCTGAAATACCCAGCTTGGGTGACAGGGGAATCTGTGCCCCTGGAATCTGCAGGACACTTGCTACATTAGGGCACACTACTAAGACACCAAGTCAAAGGTGCCCTACCTAATACATAGAAACAAACAGAGAGGCTACTAAAACAAGGAGACAAAACAGACAAACAACAAACACAACAAAAAAAAAACAAAATATGGCCCAAATGAAAGAAGAGATCAAAACTCCAGACAAAGAGCTAAATGAAATGGAGGTAAGCAATCTATCAGATACAGAGTTCAAAACACTTGTTATAAGGATGCTCAAGAAACTTAGTGAGGATAAAAAGATCCTCAGGAGCATAAAAATGACACACTCAGAAATGAATGATTCACTGATTGAAATAAAGAACAATTTACAGGGAACAACAGCAGAGTGGATGAAGACAAGAATCAAATCAATGATTTGAATAAGGAAGCAAAATCAACGAATTAGAACAAAAAGAAGAAAAAAGAACCCAATGAAAAGAGGGTAGCATTAGCAGCCTCTGGAACAACTTCAAAAGGTCAAACATTTGCATCATAGGGGTGCCAGAAGGAAAAGATAAAGAGAAAGAAGTTGGAAATCTATTTGAAAAAATAATGAAAGAAAACTCTAATTTGGTGAAGGAAACAGACATGCAAGTTCAGGAAGCACAGAGAGTCTCAATTACATTGAAATTTAGGAGGACTACACCAAGAAACATCATAATTAAAATGCCAATGGTTAAATATAAAGATAGAATCTTACAAGCAGCAAGAGGAAAGCAGAGAAAACAGAGAGTTACCTACAAAGGAGTTCCCATAAGACTGTCAGCTGATTTGTCAACAGAAACATTGCAGGCTAGAAGAGATTGGCACAAATTATTCAAAGTAATGAAAAACAAGGACCTAAAGCCTAGATTACTCTATCTAGCAAAAATAGTATTTAGAATGGAAGGGCAGATAAAGTTTTCCCAGACAAAGTAAAACTAAAGGAGTTCATCATCAGCAATACATTATTATATGAAATGTTTAGGGGATTTATATAAGAAAAAGGTCAAAACTATGAAAATTAAAATGGCAATAAACTCACAACTATCAACAATTGTACTAAAAACAAACTAAGCACACAAGTGTAACAAACATATAATTATACAATAGGAAATCATTTGGAGGGTCATCATTTGGGAAGGGAAGAACAGGGAAAGAGGTCCAGGGAGTAAGAAGTACAAATTGGTGAGTATAGAATACATAGGGGTATGTTAAGTACAGTATAGGAAATGGAGAATCCAAAAGACTTATATGCCTGACCCATGAATCTAAATTAATGGGGGTTGCTGGAGGTAATGGGGGTACCAGGTGGAGGGGGGCAAAGGAGGAAAGATTGGTACAACTGTACTAATATAATAAAAATATGTTAAAAAAAAACAAAGTTAACCAGACTTGCTAAATGGCCCATAGAAGGTGAAGAATAAACCCCACTTCAAAATATTAACAAGAGTTAAAACATATACAGATATTAGACCCATCAGAGCAGGTCTCTTATGTAAATAAGATGGATATGCAAGACTTGGTGGAGAGATAGCAGTCTGCTGTTTGCACATATCCAGGTGATCTTAGCATTTCCAGTAAGACTCCCTAATTTTATTTAAAAAATATTACTATTATTCTGAATTGCCTTCTCTAATTGAATGTAACAAAAATATTTTAAAATGAATTGGAAAGGTCTAACACTTCAGTTGGATTAGTAGAAGCACATGTGTCTGACCCTGAGAAAGAAACTGCATTGCTCTGGGATCGGTAAGGGCTATCCCACACAGTTCAGTCTACTAGGATGTTGTCTGCTTTCTGTCCTTCCAATGCCAGCTTTTACTTTCATAATCTGAATGATTCTCAGGTGGCAAAAATAATGCTCTAAGTTCCATGAAAACATCATTTTGGATATTGCAAGCTTTTACCTTTTCAAACGGATTATAACTTGTAATAGGTGAAAAGAAGAAGCATGAGCAAAGGAGGCTCAGAAAGTCAGAAAGGGAAGAGAGCAATCAGAAGAGCAGTACTAAGGAAAACCAGAATGAAAGAGGAGACTCAGGTGGAAAGAATTAATCCAACATGAGGGATGGATGTAAGGTCCCTCAGCAGGGGAGCTGCTGTACCTAACACATTCACCAGAATTTGCTATATTCTTTACCCATGATTTACTTTTTGTTTATTTTTTCTTTTATCATAATATACTTTGACACCATAAAATGTCTTCCAAAGTACATGTTTTATCATCTGTAAAGGCAATGTTTTTCATTAGATAATGAGGAGAGTTTGTATTTACGAATTGCAATCTTTGTTAATAGTGCAGCCAAATTACACTTGGTAAAAATTAAAATTAAGCATTTCCTTTTAAAAAATTGTAAATTTTATAGTTGTTCAAGTACAGATTTCTGCCTTTACTCCCCCAAACACCAGCCATTCCAACCTCCCTCCCCTGATTCAAATCCACCTTGGTTTTATCCTTGTGTCCTTTGTAGTTGTTTCTGAAAAACCTTCAACCTTTTCCTCCATTATCCCCTCCCATCTTCCCTCTGGTTACTGTCTGTTTGTTCATAATTTCAAGCATTTTCAAACACTGCACTATAGCTTTCTGAGATTGAGAAGCAGACTGACAGTGATCAGTAGACACTTCTAGATGTATTTTCCTCATAAATTTAAGCAACTTCCCAATTTCAAGTAATTTTTTTCAGATTTCACTTTATTTATTTATTTATTTATTTGATTGTTGTTCAAGTACAGTTGTTTCCATTACCCCCCCAAAAAAAATCTCCCCAAGGATCCTCACCTCCCACCCTCCATCTTACTCTCCTTTGGCTTTGATTATAGGTCATTATACATGTTCCTTGATGTCCCTCCCCCTATTTTACGTCATTATCCCTCTCCCCCCAGCCCCCTGGTTACTGTCAGTTTCTTCTTTATTTCAATGTTTCTGGTTATATTTTGCTTTGTTGTTTGTTTTGTTGATTAGGTTCCACTTTGATTGCCTGACTTATTTCACTTAACTTAGTGCTCTCCAGTTCCATCCATGCTAACACAACAGGTAGGAACTTCTTTCTTTTCTGCTATGTAGTATTCCATTCTGTAAATGTATCATAGTTTTTTGATCCATTCATTTACTGATGGGGTCTTAGGATGCTTTTAGCACTTAGCTATTGTAAATTGTGCTACTATGAACATTGGGGTGCATAGGTCCTGGATTGGTATTTCAGGGTTCTTAGGATATAATCATAGCAGTAGCATTCTTGGGTCAAAAGGCAGTTCCATTTGTAGTTTTCTGAGGAAATTCCATACTCTTTTCCATAGTGCTTGCACCCATCTGCAATGCCACCAACAGTGCACTAAGGTTCCTTTTCCTCCATAACCTTTCCAACACTTTTTGCTGCTTTGTTTATGATGGCCATTCTGACTGGTGTGAGGTGGTATCTCATTGTGGTTTTCATTTGCATCTCTCTGATGGTTAGCGATACTGAGCATCTTTTCACATATCTCTGGATCCTCTGTATGTCTTCCTCAAAGAAGTGTCTGTTTAAGTCCTTTGTCCATGTTTTAATTGGGTTCCTTGTCTGCTTAGAGTGGAGTTATGTGAATTCTTTATATATTTTGGAGATCAAACCCTTGTCCGAGGTACCACTGGCAAACGTATTTTCCCATACAGTTGGTTCTTTTAATGTTAATGCTGTTTTCTTTAGGTTTGCAGAAACTTTATTTTGATTAGGTCCCACTTGTTTATTCATTCCTTTATGTCTCTTGCTGTTGGGGGCATATCACTGATAATATTGCTGCATGGAATATCTGAGATTTTCCCACCTACATTCTCCTCTAGGACTTTTATGGTGTCATGACTTACATATTTTTTGAATACTTCTGAAATTTATTTATTTTTTTATTTTATTTTAATCATTGTCCAAGTCATTTATCCACCTTGAATTTATTTTTGTGTATGCTGTAAGTTGGTGACCGAGTTTCATTTTTTTTGCACGTAGCTGTCCAGCTCTCCCAACACCATTTGTTGAAAGCTGCCCACTTTGTGGAATATTAATTGACTTTAGAGACTTGGGTTTATTTCTGTGCTCTCTATTCTTTTGCATTGATCCATGTGTTAGTTCTTATGCCAGTACTAAGCTGTTCTGATTACAGTGGCCTTGTAATACAGTTTGAAATTAGGTATTGGGATCCCTCCTACTTTGCTCTTCTTTCTAAAAATTGCTGGGCTATACAGGGTCATTTGTGGTTCCATATAAATTTTTGATGTGTTTGATCTCTATTTGTGAAATACTGTTACTTTAATAGGTATTGCATTGAATCTAAAAATTGCTTTGGGTAGCATGGACATTTTGATGATGTGAATACTTTTGTTCCAAGTACATGGTACATGTTTCCATTTGTTATTGTCTTCCTTAGTTTTTTTTTTTTTTTCAGTCTTATGTAGTTTTCTGAGTACAGGTCTTTTACCTCCTTGTTTAGGTTTATTCAAGGTATTTTATTTTTCTTGTTGCTACATCTAATGGCATTTTTCCTGATTTTGCTTCTGCTGTTTCATTGCTGGTATACAAAAATGCCTTTGATTTCTAGATATTGACTTTGTATCCCACTATTTTGCCAAATTCATTTATAAGGTCAAACAGTTTTTTGGTAGAGTCTATGGGATTTTCTATGTATACTGTCATGTCATCTGCAAAGAATGACAGCTTTTTTTCCCCTGTTTTCCAATTTGGATGTCTTTTATTTCCTTTTGTTGTTTGATTGCTGTGGCTATGACTTCCAATACTATGTTGAACAGAAGTGGTGAAAGTGGACAACCTTATCTTGTTGCTGATCTTAATGGGACAGTTTTTAGTTTTTGCCCATTGAGTATGATTTTGACTGTAGGTCTCTCATATATAGCCTTTGTTATTTTGAGGAATTCTCCCTCTATTGCCACCTTACCATTTTTATCATAATGGGTGCTGCACCTTATCAAATGCTTTTTCTGCATCTATTGAGATGATCATGTGGTTTTTGTCTTTCATTTTGTTTATGTGATGTATTACATCTATCGATTTGTGAATATTGTACCATCCTTGTATCCCTGAGATGAATCCCCCTTGGTCATGTTGTATGATCTTTTTAATGTATTGTTGGTTGCAGTTTGCCGATATTTTGTTGAGGATTTTAGCATCCATGTTCATCAGCGTTATTGGTCTGAAGTTTTCTTTCTTTGTTGTGTCTTTATCTGGTTTTGGGATTAGGATGATGCTGGCTCCAATTAAAGAATTTGAGAGTCTTTTGTGTTCTTGGATCTTTTGGAATAGGCTGTGAAGGATAGGGGCTAGCTCTTCCTTTAATGCTTTGTAAAATTCTACTGTGTAACCATCTGGTCTTGGGCTTTTGTGTGTTGGGAGTTTTTTGATTATTACTTCAATTTAGTCTACTATTATTAGTCTGTTCAGGATTTCTGTTTCTTCTTTATTCAGTTTTAGAATATCAAGTTTTTCTAGAAATTTATCCATTTAATCTAGGTTTTCAAATTTCTTGGTATACAGTTCTTCATAGTAATTTCTTACAATCCTTTGTATTTCTGTGGTGTCAGTTGTAATTTCTCCTCTTTCTTTTCTTGGTTGTTTTATTTTGATCCTCTCTCTCTTTTTTTTCTTCATGATTCTACTTAAAGGCTCATTGGTGTTGTTTATCTTTTCAAAGAACCAGCTCCTTTATTTATTGATACTCAAGACTGTACTTTTAGTCTGTGTATCATTTAACTCTGCTCTGATTATGGTTATTTCCTGCCTTCCACCTGCTCTGGGCTGTCTTTGCTGTTGGTCTTTGAGTTCTTGTAGGTATAGGGTTAGGTTGTTTATTTATTTATTTATTTTTTAGATAGGAATAGACTGCTATGAACCTCCCTCTCAAGACTGCCTTTGCTGCATCCCAAAAGTTTTGGGTGGTTATGAGTTCATTTCCATTTGTTTCCTGAAACTTCTTGATTTCTTCCTTGATCTCATTCTTGACCCATTCATTGTTTAATAGCAAGCTATTCAATCTCCATGAATTTGAGCGTTTTTGAGTGTTTTCCTTGAGGTTTGTTTTTAGTTTCAGTCCCTTTTGGTCAGAGAAAATGTTTGATATGATTTCAATTTTTGGAATTTGTTAAGGCTTGTTTTGTGTTCTGTTATGTGGTCTCTCCTTGAAAATGTACATATGCATTTGAAAAGAATGTTTTTGCTTCTTTAAGATGAAAGGCCCTTTATATATCAGTTAAGTTAATTTGATCTAGGAAATTTTCAATGCTGCCGTAGCGTTTTTGATATTTTGTTTAGAAGATTTATCTGTTTTTGACATTGGGGTGTCATTGGGGTGTTGAAATCCCCTACTCTAATTGTGTTGCTATCAATATGTTTCTTGAAGTCCTCCAATATTTTCTTTATGCATGTGGGCACCCCTATGTTGGGTTCATATATATTACAATGCTTATAACTTCTTGATGTATTCTTCCATTGAGTATTAAGAAATGACATTCTGGGTCTTTTCTTGTGGCCCTTCTTTTGAAGCCCATTTCGTCTGATATGAGTATTGCTACTCTGGCTTTTTTCCTGTCTGTTTGCTTAGAATATTTGTTTTGCAGCCCTTCAGTTTCAGTCTATGTAGATCTTTTGTTCTGAGGTAGGTCTCTTGTAGGCAGCATTTGTGTGGGTCATGCCTTCTTATCCATTCAGCTATTCTATGTCTTTTGATTGGAGTATTTAATCTGTTTATGTTTAAGGTTATTTTTGATAAGAACTTATTCATGGTCATTTTTCATACCTGTCTTCCTCTCTCTCTCTCTCATTATTTTTCTTCTTTTTCTTAGAGCAGTCCTTTTAGCATCTCTCGCAGAGCTGATTTGGTGAAGGTATATTCACTTAGACTTCTTTTGTCTGGAAAACTCCTTATTTGCCTTTTCATTTTCATTGAGATGCTGGCTGGATAAAGTGGCCTAGGTTATAGGTCTCTCATTTTCATTACTTGGAATATTTCTTGCCATTCCCTTCTGACTTGGAGTGTTTCCATTGAGAAGTCATCTGATAGCTTTATTGGTGCTCCCTTGTATGTTACACCTTGTTTTTTCCCTTGCTGCCTTTAAGATTCTCTTTTTATCTTGGAATTTTGCCAGTTTAATTATGATGTGTCTTGAAATGGCATCTTTGATTTACTCTTGAATGGGACTCACTTGTTTCATTGAATTTTGTGACTTTTTCTCTCATCACATTAGGGACGTTTTCCATCATTACTTTTTCAAACAGGTTTTCTGTCCCTTGCTTTTCTTCTTCTCCTTCTGGTATCCCTATTATACTGATATTATTACATTTCATGTTGTCTTTCAGCTCCCTTACTACCTATTCATTCTTCTGATCCTCTTTCTTTCTCTTCCTGTATCTGGGTGTTTTTTTCTACTTTGTCCTTTAGCTCACTGATTCAATCCTCTGCTTCTTCCAGCCTTCTTATAATTCCTTCCAGTCTGTTTTTTTTTTTAATTTCTGATATTTTATTGTTTATTTCTTCCTGGTTTTGTTTATAGTTTCTACTTTTTCATGCTGATGTAGTTCTTACTCAGGTCCTTGTAGTTGTCTGTGAGCTTCTTTATAAGCATTATTTTGAATTCTATATCTGAGAGTTTGGTCACCTCCTCTTCATTTAGCTCTTTTAGGGGGAGTCTTCCATTCCTTTTGTTTGCATGTTATTTTTGTCTCCTCATTTTTTATTTTTTTCTTGTTTTTGTACTTCCTGATATTGCATTTTGCTAGCTATCTTTGTAGGGTGAACTTCTATGGTAGGAATTCTATGTGGATCAGTGGTGTCATCTCTTTGATCTCCTTGTCTGGACACTCTAGGTTTGCCCTTTCTTCTTTGTGTGGGCTCTCATGTTGTACTTGGGTTTTTACCTTCCATTGGTTCCTTTGATGGTGGTTTTTCTCCAGTAGCAGGTGTACTGATGTTTGAAGCTTCCACTTATTCTTGTATGTAATCAGTGGCAGGGTGTAGGCAAAATGGATTAAGACAGTGGGGGAGTATTTTATGGGATTGAAAGTACCAGCAAGTACTTTAAGTCAGAGATTCTTTGCATAAGTATAGTGTTAACTGTGATATTTGACTTAACTGGCCACTTTTTATAAAAGGTGAAAGACAGATAAGACTCTTGTTAGACGGGAGAATGATTATGAGCTGCATCCAGAAATCAGAGCATTTGTGCAAGGTTAGATGGTGAGATATAGTGAGAGGAAAGGATAGAAAGTAGGGGTAGTATAAGAGAGAATAGATTTAACCACAACAATAATAATGGTCAGGATTAAAGTGAAATGGGCTAAAATCAGGGAGGGTTCCTGTGTACCATATACAATTCTATGGAACAGCAATTATTTACAATAGTACTGGAACAACAATAATATGTCAAGAAATATATGATTTGGATAACCAGAATAGAAAGTACCCAAACAAGATTTGTGTATTATTGGAACATGGGTAAAGTGAAAGAGGGAAAATTAATATTCAAAAAAGAGAGAATAAGGAAAACCAGTCAAACAATGTAATGAAACAAAAATAAAACAAGGAAAACTAAATAGAAGGAAGAGGAATAAGAAAATACTAATAAAATAAAAGAGGTAAAAATAATGAAAAATAATAATAATACTCATAAAGAATAAAATGCCAGCTATATGGGATAGTAAAGTGACTTTTGTCTGAGCTTCTTGGTTTTGGGGGTTAGCCTTGTGCTCCCCTTTTGATGTGTCTCTGGACTTTTTGTAACTCCATGTCTTATTGTGTCACTAGGGGAAAGAAAAACAAAGGAAAAAAGAAGAGCAAGAATATAAAAAGAAAAAAATAAGCCTCCTGCTGATTTTAAAACTGTTCAGTGAGTTTTGCTGATCTTCCTAGATGCCACTGGAAGAGCGGGGATGGGCTTCATTTTTCTCCCTCCCTATGGTTTTGAGAGGATGAGGATAGTTCTGGGTGGCAATATTCACAGTTTCTGGGTCTCTGGCCCAGGTTCTCCATGGGCTGCCAGGTTCAAATCAGCCACTCAGCTGCTCAGCATGTGCCAGTCTCAGGTGTGCTGTTTCATTTTGCCACTCAGTCTCCAGCATGGAACATGAGGCAAGCCAGGTGCAGTTCCCCTCGACTACTCAGCCTCTGGGCACACAGTGTGAGACAAGCCAGGCAGGCAATCCCATTAGTCCACTCAGCCTCTGGACATGCAGTGTGAGACAAGCAGTGCATGGTTCTGCTCAGTCAGTCAGTTTCTTGGTACACCCAGCTGAAATCACCGGGGCAAGTGAGCCACTGCTAGAGAGTTCCTTACAAATCTGTTGTCCACCGTTCTTTACAAGTGCATGGCTTTTCACACAGCCCAACTTTCCAAGTTTGGAGACTATCTGAGTCAGGGTTCAACACAGCCCAACTCCTCCCTTCTCCAGGTGTCACCTGGCACCTTAATTTCACTGGTGGGAGCATCCACAGTCCCAGTGGATGTGTACCTCTGTGTGTCTCTCACTTTGTCTCTATTCCCCACAGCACCTTCTAGTATCCTTACTGTGCTTTTAATTTGCATCTCTCTGAAGGCTAGGGATGCTGAGCATCCTTTCATATGTCTCTAAGCTCCCTCTCCTCCTTTGAGAAGTGTCTGTTCAGATCCTTTGCTCATTTTTAATTTGGTTGCTTGTTTTCCTGGAGTGGAGTCATGTGATTTCTTTGTATATTTTGGAGACCAAACCCTTGTCTGAGGTATCATTTGCAAATATATTTTCCCATATGGTTGGCTCCCTCATCATCTTGCTGATGTTTTCTTTAGCTGTGCAGAAGCTTTTTATATTGATGAAATCCCATTTGTTTATTCTTTCCTTTATGTCCCTTGCTCTAGGGGATATATCAGTGAAAATATTACTGTGTCAAATATCTGAGATTTTCCTGACTATGTTCTCCTCTAGGACTTTTTTTTATGGGTCACAACTAATATTTAACTCTCTTATCCATCTTGAGTTTATTTTTGTGTCTGGTTTAAATTGGTGATCAATTTTCTTTTCTTTCTTTTTTTTTTTTTTTTTTTTTTGCATGTGGCTGTGCAGATCTCCCAGCACCATTTATCGAAGAAGCTATTTTTACTTCATTTCATGCTTCTGCTCTCTTTTTGGAATATTAATTGACCATAGAGACTTGTGTTGATTTCTGGGCTCTATTCTGTCCCACTGATCTTTGTGTCTGTTGTTATGCCCATGCCCGACTGTTTTGATTGTCATGGCTTTGTAATATAGTTTGACATCAGGTATTGTGATCCCTCCAACTCTTTTCTTATTTCTAAAAATTGTTGTGGCTATTCAGGGTCATTTATAGTTCCGTATAAATTTTTGAAGTGTTTGTTCTGTATGTGTGAAATATGTCTTTGATACTTTAATAAGGATTGCATTGAATTTATGAATTGCTTTGGGTAATATGAACATTTTGATGATGTTAATTCTTCCAATCCATGAGCATGGTATCTGCTACCATTTGTTTGTGTCTTCCTTAGTTTCTTTCTTCACAGTTTTATAGTTTTCTGAGCTACATGTCTTTTACTTCATTGGTAAGGATTATTCATAAGTACTTTATTTTTCTTGTTGCTATAGCAAAGGGAACTTTTTCCTGCTTTCTGAGTCTGATTTTCCATCATCAGTGTATAAAAATGCCTTCAATTTCTGAATATTGTCTGTGTATCCTCTTATTTTGCCAAATTCACTTACAAGTCAAGAAGTTTTTTTGGTGGAGTGTATAGGGTTTTTTTTGTACACTATCATGTCATTTGCAAACAGTGAATGTTTTGCTTCCTCCTTTCCAATTTAGATACCTTTTATTTCTTTTTTTACTTTCTGATCCCTGTGGCTAGTACTTCCAATACTATTTTAAATAAAAGTGGTGAAAGCAGACATCCTTGCCTTATTCCTGATGTTAGTGGGAAAGTTTTTTGTTTTTTCCCATTGCATATGATGATGGCTGTAGGTTTTTTGTTTATAGTCTTTATCATGCAAGGAGTGCCCTCTCTGTTCCCACTTGCTAAATGTTTTTGTCATAAATACATGCTGTATCAGTAGATGCTTTCTGTATCTATTGATATCATCACGTGATTACTGTGTTTCCTCTTTTTTATGTTGTGTGTTACATTTATTGAGTTGTGAATGTTGAACTATCCTTGCATTTGGTGGAATGAAACCCACTTTATCATGGTGTATGGTGTTTTTAATATATTTCTGTATGTGGTTTTCCAGTACTTTATTGAGGATTTTAGCACCTATGTTCATTAGTGATATTGGCCTGTGATTTTCTTTTTGTGTGTTTCTGTCTCTGGTTTTGGGATTAAGATGATGCTGACTTCATAAAGAAAGTTTGGAGTCTCCCTTCTTGAATTTTTGTAATAGTCTGAGAATGATAGGTATTAGTTCCTCCCTAAGTGTTTTATGACATTCTCCTGTGCAACTGTCCATTCCATGGCTTTTGTGTGTGGAAAACTTTTTGATTATTGCTTCGATTTTGCCAGCTATTATCAGTCTGTTCAGACTTTCTGTTTCTCTCTTCATTCCGTTTTGGAAGATTATATTTTTCTACAAATTTGTGTATTTCACCTAGGTTTTCAAACTTCTTGGCATGTAGTTTTTCTAACTAATTTCTTACAATCCTTTGTATTTCTGCTGTGTCAGTCATAATCTGTTCATTTTCATTTCTGATTGTGTTTATTTGGGTCTTCTCTCTTTTTTTTTCTTGGTGAGTCTGCTTAAAGGCTCATTGATTTTTGTTTATCTCTTCAAAGAAGTTCCTGGTTTTATTGATCCCTTAAATTGTTCTTTTAGACTCGTTGTCATTTAATTCTGCTCAGATCTTGGTTATTTCCTTCCTTCTACTCCCCCAGGGCTTTGTTTGTTCTTGTTCCTCCAGTTCTTGTAGCTGTAGGGTTAGGTTGTTTATTCGAAAATGTCTATCTCTTTAGGTAGGCCTGTATCACTATGAACTTCCCTCTCAAGACTGCTTTCCCTGTGTCCCATAAAGTTTTGGAGTGTTTGTGTTCATTTTCAATTTTTTCAAGATGCTTTTTGAGTTCTTCCTTGATATCATTATTAATCCATTGATTGTTTAATAGCTTGCAATTCAATCTCCATGAATTTGAATGTTTTTTTAAATTTTTTCTTTGAGGTTGGTATCTAGTTTCATGTCTTTGTGATATGAGAAAATGCTTGATATGGTTTGAATTTGTTGAGGTATGTTTTGTGTCCTACTATGTGGCCTATCTTTGAAAAATTTCATTTGCATTTGAAAAGAATATGTATTTTGCTTCTTTGGGATGAGTGGTTTTAGATATTATCAGTTAAACCCATTTGATCTAGAACATTGTTCAATGCCACAATATCTTTATTGATATTTGTTTGGAAGATCTATCCATTTTTGACAGTGGGTTGTTAAAATCCCATAGTGTACATGTTTTGCTATCTATATTTTCTTCTGAAGTCCTCCAAGATTTTCCTTTTATGTTTGGGTGCTCCTAATTGGGTATATTTATGTTTATAGTATTTATGTCTGCTTGATCAATTCTTCCCTTAAGTAGTTTTTAAAAGATTTACTTATTTATTTTTAGATACAGGGGAGGAATGAAGAAGGGAGGGAGAGAAACATCAATGTGTGTATGCTTCTCAGGTGCTCCCAACCAGTGACCCAGCTCACAACCCAGGCGTGTGCCCTGAAAGGGAATCGAACAGATGACTCTTTGATTTGCAGGTGGTCACTCAGACTACTGAGCCACACCAGCCAGGTGGTTTCTACAGCTTTACTATCTTAACGTACCTCATCTCATCTAACTCTTGAGTATTATAAAGTATCTTTCTGGGTCTCTTTTTATGTTCTTTTTTTTTTGAAGTCTATTTTCTCTGATATAAGTATTGTTACACTAACTTTTTTCTTGCCTATTTGCTTGGAATATTTTTTTCCAATCCTTCACTTTCAGTTTATGTAGGTCTTTTTTCTGAGGTGGGTCTCTTGTAGGCAGCATATATGCAAGTCATGTTTTTCTTGTCCATTCAGCTACCCTTCATCTATGATTGGAGCATTTCATACACTAACATTTGAGGTTATTATTGATAGATACTTATTAATTCCCCCCTCCTTGCCTTTGTAACTGGGCTCCTGTTTTTCTTTTATCACTCTTTTTCTTTTTTAAAATATTTATTTTTTTTATTTTTAGACAGAGGGGAAGGGAAGGAGAAAAAGAAGGAGGTAAACATCAATGTGTGGTTGCCTTCAGCGTGCCCCATACTGGGGACCTGACCTGCAACTCAGACATGTGTCCTGACTGTGAATCAAACTGGTGACCCTTTGGTTCACAGGCTGGTGCTCAATCCACTGAGCCACACAAACCAGGGCCCTCTTGCTCATTTTCTTCCCCTTCTTAAAACACTTCCTTTAGCATCTCTTTCACTGCTGGTTTGGTGTAGGTGTATTTTTCAGTGTAGTTTCTTTGGCAATCTTCTTACTTCACTTTCCATTTCAATTGAGAGCCTTGCTGGTTAGAGTATTTTTGGTTGTCAACTTTACTTTTTATTACTTGGAATATTTCTGTTTTCCCTTCTGGCTTATAGTGATTCTGTGAGAATTCATCTGCTAGCCTTATTGGTGTTCCCTTGTTTGTTACTTTACTTCTTTTTTTTCCCTTGCTGCTTTTAAGATTGTCTCTTTGCTTTAAAACTTGACATTTTAATTTTGTGTTCATAGAGTAGGCCTCTTTGAGCTCTTCTTGATTGGTAGACTCTGTGCTTCCTAAACTTGCATGGATTTCCCTCTCCAGGTTAGGGAAGGTTTTTGTCATTATTTTTTTTCAAACAGGGTTTCTATCCTTTGTTTCCTTTCCTTCTCCTTCTATATTCCTGTGATTTGAATGTTGTTGCATCCATGTGTGCAGTTCCCTCAGCTATCTTCACATTTTTTAGTTCGTGTTTTTTTTTGTAGCGAGGTTTCTACCCTGAGTATTTCTTTTCACCTTTTCTTCCGCACTGATCATTCTTGTGCTTATCCAGCTTGCTTGTACTTCCTTCTGATATATATATTATATCTATTATATATCTCATATATTAGACTTATAGATTTGATATATAGCTTAGCTTACATATCTATGATCTATCTATATCTCCTATTCTATAATTTCCGATCTGTATTCTGTTTCTTCATTTCTTCTCCTTCTTATTATCGTGTCGATTCATTTTTTTCATGCTATTGTAGTTCCCACTCAGTTCCTTGTAGATTTCTGTGTGGTCCTTGAGCATCCTTTCATTTTCACCATTCTTTTGAATTCTATATCTGATAGTTTACTGCTTGTTTCCATTTCATTTATCTCTTTTACTGGGAGCTTCATTCCTTTCAATTCAGGCTCCTTTTAATCTCCCAATTAGGTGACTCTTTTTGTTTGTTTCTGTGATTCCCAATGTTCTGTTTTGCCAGGTGTCTTTGTAGGGTTAACTCTTCTGTGGTACGAGTTCTGTGGAACTCGTGTGGTGTCTTTGATATCCTTGTCTGGATGCTCTAGGGTTTGCTCTTCTTCTCGTTTTTGTGTGTGCTCTTTTGCTGTAACTTGGCCTTTACCTGTGGTGGCTCCTTCGTTGGTGGGTTCTTGCCTCCAGTATGTTTACTGGTATTCACAACTCCATCTTGTATTGTATGTGATCAGGGGTAGGATGAAGGCCAAATGGAGTAAGGCAGCAAGAGAGTATTCTATGGGACTTAAAGTACTAGAAGTAGAGAACACATAGGAAATCCTTTGGAGAAGTATAGCAATAACCACTGCATTTCACCCAACTATCAACTGTTTATTAAAAGTGAAAAAAGATAAGACTCTCATTAGAAGGGGAAAAAGAATGAGTTGACTTTAGAAAGCAGAGTGAATATTCAAGTTTTGATAGTGAGATGCAGTGAGAGTAAGTGATAGAAATTTACTGTAGTATGTGAGAGAATAAGGTTAATCACAAGAGTAATGAGCTCAGGAAGATGGTGACATGGATTAAGACCAGGGAAGAGTGTTATGTGTCTTCATCCATGATTTAAAAAAAGTTATAATACAGTGGCAGAAGTCTCAGAAATACGCTTTCTGACAAGTCCATGTTATTACAGAATAAACTGAAGTTAGGCTTGAGAAATCTACCATAAGACATGGTCAGAGCTGTTTGGCAGCTGGGGAAACACCTTGATCTCTCCAAGGAGGATTGTTTTAGGTTTAATTTCATCACTTTTCTGGTAAGTTGTCTTGAAAATTAGCTAACATTTCAATAATGCAGTTTGGGAAATTCAGTAGGTAACTTTTACCATATTTTATTGCAATAATAGGCTCTTGTCAATGTTGTGTTCTCATTGGTTTAGCCATTGTGCTCTCGTTGGTTTAATTACATGTGGACAACCTTGATGACAGGTTAGTATAGTAAATTCCAGCAACAATGGACTGAGTGATTTGGAAAGTTGTCCCCTGGAAATAAGGACTTATTTGAAAAAAAGCCATTGTAGAAGTCAATTAAAGTCACATAAAAGGAAATTCTAAGTGAACTAAACCAATTTTATGAAATTCAGTATAATAACAAAAACGTGTACAAATCATACACATACAACTCAGTGAATATTTTACCAAGAAATAAAACACTGCTGTTCTGAATATCCATGTCAATTAGTTTTGCCTGTTTTTGAACATCATACAAAAGGAAATGCATAATAGGTTTCCTTGTGCCAGTTTCTTTCACTTAATATTGTGTTGTGCATAGTAGGAATTTATTCATTTTAATTGTTACATAATATTTATTTGGATGTATATACTATTATTCACCTAGTTTTTCCCCATCTGATGCCATAGATGTTACTTCCAGTTTGGGGAAATGATAAACACTGGCCATAATCTTGCCATATGTATATTTTGAGGCTCACATTAGACATGTCTTAAGAATGGAATCATTTCTTGACAGGGTTCATGTATCTTCACCTTTATGTGATTCTGATACATATGATTTCATTGTCATATATCATTTATGTGTCTACCAAAAGATCGTGAAATTTACTGTGGCTTCATAGCCCTGCAGAAACGTGGTAGTTTTTACTTCTGCCATTTGGCTTTCTGGGTGTTTATATCTCCCTGTTGTTTGAATTTTGTATTAATAGATTTATATCTTCTTTGGAAAGCATGTACTTTAGTCTTTTGTCCACATGTAATAATAGGATTGTCTGTCTTTTTCTTATTGATTTGCAGGGTTTTTTTTTTAATTATTGATCTGTGCTATCCAATCTGATAGGCACAAACATGTGGCTGTCGAGTAGGTAAAATGTGACTGTTCAGAATTAAGATATCTCATATTTTAATATATTAGTCAAAACTGTTCTTAAAAACAGTCTCCTTAAGTATGCATCCTACAGAAAGTTCCTCCCATTATGTGGCTTTCATTTTCACTCCTCATGTGTTCTTTTGCTCAACAAAGATCTATAAATTTAAAGTCCAATGTTTCCATCTTTTTCTTTGTGATTATTTTTTTTGGTGCCCTGTTTAAGTGCCTAAAGAACATAAAAATATTTTTGCACTTTAATTTTCTAGAGGCTTATTTGTTTGTTCACACTTAAGTTTATAATCCACCTAGAAGTGAATTTTGTTTTTATGTTAGGAATCAAATGTACTATCTTAATAGCTGTTTGCACAGATAATTATAAATTCACATGGCAGTTATAAGAAATATTATACTGTGTACACTTTACTAAAAAATTTGGAAAACCATTGAAGCTGTAAATATACAGAGTATTCCAACACCACACATTCCCTTCGTTACCCTTTGTGGTCATACCCTATCCCTCTCCCCCCCATCCCCAAGCTACTAATGCTTGGGAACCGTGAGTCTATTCTCCATTTCTGTAATAGGTCACTTTAAGAATATTATCTAAAGGAATCACATAATATGAAACCTTTGGGATTGACTTTTCTCACTCAGCAAAATTTTCAATAGATTCCTCAGATTTTGTGTGTATTTATGCAGTCTTTGTGTAAACATAAGATTTCATGCCCAGTAGTCAATTGCCAGGCCATATGGTAGGTGTAGTTTTTTTGTTTTTTGTTTTGTTTGTTTTTTAGGTTTAGATTTTTAAGGAACATCTAAAATGTTTCCATAGTGGCTATTACATTTTGGTATTCCACCAGAAATGTATGAGCAATCCAATTTCTCAACATAATCACCAGCATTTAGTGTTATTATTTTTTATTTTATCCACCTTGATAGATATGTAATGATATCTGATTATGATTATAAATTTTAACTACTATTGTATTATGTTTATTTCTCCTTTTAGTTTGTTAGCATTTGCCTTATATATTTAGGTGCTCCAAGTTTGGGGCATAAATAGTCACAATTGTTTTACCTGTTTGATAGATTGACGCCCTTATCAAGCTAACCAATCTGTTCAGTATTGGGGCCATGTGCAGCTGCCTAAGCTACAAGTGTAAGGAGGGCTCATGGCTGGGCTTCTCTAGTCAAGCAGGGCTTCAGGCTGTATTTCCCTGGTAGAAGTCCATGGCTGGGGCAGGGCTATGGGATGGCGCTCCCCAGTCACTGTTTCGGTGGAGGTTCAGGCTGCACTTTTGGGCTGATGATGTCCACTGGCAGGACTGTATTAATGTGAACCCACAGAGAGATTTCTCAGGCAGACAAAGGCCTCAGGCTGTGCTCTAAAATCAAACAGGGTCCATGGTTGTGCCCCAGACTTGGCTGGGTGCTACAAGGTAGACGTTTGTGATCAGCTGTTGGCTGTGTTCTGCTGCTGGACAAGATTGCTGCCTATGCTTCTTGTTGGAAGGAGACTCCAGCTGTGCTCAGTTTCTAAGTTGCCCAGGGTCATTGTTTGGGCTTCCTGGTTGTATGGTTTCAGAGGTTATACTTAGGTAATAGGGCTGCTGGGTTGGCTCCCCATCTGAACATGTTGAGGCTCGGCTCTTTGGATGTCCAGGTGCTCTACAAAGCTTCTGGAACATCCTTAGCAGTGGGCAGTCATGGGAGTATCTTCAGAAGTTGGCAGTCCTGAGGTGTCCTCAGCAGGTGGGTATGGCTGCGACTTTGCTTTCCTGTACTTGCTCTTGGTGCCTATTTCATCTGAGTTCAATTCCCCCCTCATACTATGGAGGTTTAATAAAATATATTTCTTGTAAAGAAGAACTAATTTGAGGTGTGACTCCTAGGGATGTCCAGACATGTGGACATGGGAACACTGTGAACATGGGCAGGTTGAGTGCAGGATGCTTCAGTCAGATGGTTTAGTCACAAGCACATCCCGCTCACGTAGGACTGAAACAAAGGTAAAAAACTCAGATAAAATGTTGCAATCTAGTGGATATCCACCTAAATACCATGTTTGAAATGGCAGAACCTGAGTTGTTCATATGAGTAGGATGCTTGGGTATACTCTCCAAAGTAACAGGAGGTAGATTCAGTAGAAAGGTCCAAAATGTCATAGTGTATGCGAACAAAGAAGGAAAATAAACTTGGTAATTTGTTTGTGTGTGAAGGAACTATGAGTGTTTGAGTGTTGCAGGAGGGACAGTAGTATGGAGAGAGAGATGAATGTGGTGAGCAGAGGGTGAGAACGTGAGGGTCTGGAACACAGGCAGAGAGACCCAGAGCTTGGGTAGAATCAGACCCAGGTCACATGAAAGGGCCTAGCAAGAAGAGAAGGTGGGGGAACAGAGATGCAGGTGCTGTTGGAATGCTTTGGGGTTTCATAAATTAGAAGGAAGTTCAGGCGGGAAGGTGTTGGACTTGTAGTTTAAAAGGAAATGCTGAAGTGAGTAGAATGATACCATATTTCCATGGAAACTTGTAAAGGGGGGAACCATAAAAGTCTTTTTTTTCTGGTAAAATATGCCTTAGAAAAGTTGTAAGTTGTCTTTTGTACCTTTAATGTCAAATTTCAGTCCTAAAATTGACTCCTTGAAATTCTTGTACACTGAGAATGAGCACTCCATTTGTGGAGCTGTTATTAGTATTATGTTTTAAACTTTTAGATACATAGTTCATTAAAACCATAATTGTGAAGAAGTAACATTTTTTTTGTTGTCTTCCTTCCTAATAAGTAATGAGGCCATTTGTTACAAATTCAGAGCCACTGACACTAGTCATCTCACCACTTTTATAATAAAGTATTTCTTGTGCCACAATTGGAATAGTATTTCAAAAAGCCACTGTTGAATTAGAAGCAGATTGGTTCCTGTCCTTTCATTATATAAATCTAGCTTTTGAGAAGATATCAGAGCCACAGAAGCTGTGGGGCTACCTAAAGTTACCTACCATAAATTTCTCTCCCCCACTGTCATGAGCCTTTTCCTCAGCAGGTATTATAAGTTCCTTAGGGGAATATTTATTGTCAAGTAGAAGAATATGTCTGTTTTATCACTCAGATTTTTCCAGAGGAATTTTGAAGTAAAATTTTATCTTTAGTCTTTTTATGTTTTTCTTTACTGACAGCTTACACAAACATTGAACACCTACTCTTTGAAAGGTATGATGTACATGGTACAATGTTACTTAAGGGTAATAGATCATAAGACTCCCAAGTGGATGCCTGAAAGTGTATGGATAGAACCAAACTCTATATACACTGTTTTTCCTACATATACATGCCTATAATAAAGTTCCATACACAAATTAGACACAGTAAGAGATTAATAACAATAATTTAAAAATAAAGTAGAAAGATTATAACAGAATACTGATATAAAAATTCTATGAATGTGTATTATTAAGTATAAGGGTGATTGGAACACAGCAATATGACACTTATGACAGTCACTGTGATAACTGAGATGGCAAAAAGAATAATGGACAAAAGCTTCCACAGTGTGGAGACACTGGACAGAGGGATGATTGATATCCAGGGCTGGATGGAGTGGGATGATGTCAGATTTTGTCACGCTAATCAAAGTGGCATGCAATTTAAAATTTATGAATTGTTTATTTCTGGAAAACTGCTGGGTTTTTTTTTTCATACTGTGGTTGACTGCTGGTAACTGAAACCATGGGTAAGCAGGAGACTACTGTGTACAGTAAACCTTGCATTTGTACACAGGTGATCTGTGAACCATGTGTGGTCAGAGTCACCATACTTCTGCAGTAAATAATCCATGTACAACTTTTGACTCTCCAAAGCTTTAATAGTAACCTACTATTGACCAGAGCCTTACTGATAACAGTTTAACAAATTTTGTATGTTATATGCATTATATACTTTACTTTTATAAAAAGGCAAGCTAGAGAAAAGAAAATGTTAATAAAATCCTAAGGAAAAGAACACACCATGTATAAGTGGCTCCACACAGATCAAACCTGTGTTTGTTCAAGGGTCATCTGGAGTTCTTTAGAATCGTCTAATAACTCCCCTAGTGAGCATTTCCTTTGGGATTCAAAATAATTCCATAAAACACATAGCCAGGTGTCACTATCTGTATATGATAGTTGAGGATTGAGATTCACAGATATTAATTAATCTTTATTCCTTCTTCCTCACCTATATATGTTTGTCACAATACCAGTCTTACAGCCTTGTAAACCCATATATTTTAAATACTGAGGAATTGAAACTGTATATATATAACCTTCCCAAGATTTAACTCAGGACAGAGTAGATACTCCGAAGTTTGTTGAAAACAATTATATGGATGTATAATTAATATTACTAAAAACGATATTAAATAAAATAAATAATTGGCATTGCAATAAAGCAATTACCCTGGGCAGAAATTTATTTTTATTTTCACTTTATTTAAAAAACAAGCAAGCAAGCAAAATATAACCAGAGACATTGAAATTAAGAACAAACTGACAGTAACCGGTGGCGAGGTGGGAGGGGATGATGGAGGGGAAAGGGGGAAGGGTTTTCAGGAGCATCTATAAAAGATACAAGGACAAAACCAAGGAGGAGAGTGAGATTGGGGGTGGGAGGTGGGGACGGCTGTGGTGGGGTGGTGGTGGTGGGGGAAATGGAGACAACTGTACTTGAACAACAATAAAAACATTGAAAAAACATTTCTATTTTTGACATTCTTATAGACTTCCCCCATATTTCCTGCTTTGCCCACTTCAACCCAGCCCCTGCTGCTCCTTACCCTGGCCTTCACCACACTATTGTCTGTGTTCATGGGCTATGTATGTATATTTAGCTAATCCCTTCACCTTCTTTTATCCAGTCCTCCCCAACCCCTCACCTCTGACATTTGCCAGGTTGTTCCATGTATCCATACCTCTGATTCTATTTTGTTCATTAGTTTATTTGGTTAATTAGATTCCACATATTAGTGAGATCATATGTTTATTTGTCTTTCTCTGACTGGCTCATTTCACTTAGTTTAATATTTTCCAGGGCCATTCATGCTGTTGCAAAGGGTAAGTGTTCTTTCTCTTTTTACAGCCATATAGTATTCCAGTGTGTAAATGTACCACAACTTTTTTATCCTCTCATCTAGTGATGGGTACTTTGGCTGTTTCCAGATGTTGGCTATTATAATTAATGCTGCTGTGAACATAGTGGTGGCTGTATCCTTTCTGTTTAATATTTTTGGATTCTTGGGATATATACCCAGAAAGTGGAATCACTGGGTCAAAAGGTAGTTTCATTTTTAATATTTTGAGGATACTCCATTGTGTTTTCCACAGTGACTGTATCAGTATGCACTTCCACCAACAGTACACTAGGGTTGCCTTTCATCCACATCCATGCCAGCATTTGTTGTTTGTTGATTTATCAATAGTATGATAGTAGCCATTGTGGCAGGTGCGAGGTGATACCTCATCGTAGTTTTAATGTGCATCTCTCTGATGATGATTAATGAACATTTAAAAATATTTCTATTAGTGATCTGTATGTCCTCTTTTGCAAAAATGTCTATCAAGTCCTTTGCACCTTAATATCATTGGTGAATATGTTCCCCCATACACTGGGTTCCCTTTTCAATTTGTTGATGATTTCTTTTGCTATACAGACGGTTTTTAGTTTTATGCAGTCCTATTTGTTTATTTTTCTTCTTTCCCTTGCCCTAGGAGACATATGAATAAAAATATTGCTCCAAGAGATGTCTAAGATTTTACTGCCTATGTATTCTTCTAGGGTTTTTATGGTTCACAACTAACATTTAAGTCTTTTATCCATGTTGAGTTTATTCAGGTGTATGGTGTGAGTTGGTGTTCTAGTTTAATTTTCTTGCTGTACCAGTACGGTTATCCCAACACCATTTATTGAAGAGACTGTTTTTAGTCCACTGTATGCTCATGCCTCCTTTGACCCATATTAATTGACTAAAGAGACATGGGTTTATTTCTGGGCTCTCTATTCTATTCCATTGATCTATATATCTGTCCTTATGCCAGTACTAGTCTATTTGGATGACACCATCTTTGTAGAATAGTTTGATACCATGTATTGTGATCCCTCCAATTTTGTCCTTCTTTCTCAAGATTGATGAGGCTATTCAGGTTTTTTGGGTGTTTTTTTTTTTTTTTTTTTTTTTTGCTTTCACATGAATTTTTTAGTATTTGTTCTAGATATGTGAGGTATGGCAATGGCATTTCAACAGGAATTGTTTTGAATATATAGATTGCTTTGAGTAATATGGACATTTTAATGATGCTAATTCTTCCAATGTATAAACATGATATATGCTTTCATTTATTTGTATCTTCCTTAATTTTTTTCTTCAGTGTTCTGTTGTTTTCTGAGTACAGGCCTTTTACCTTTTTGGTTAAGTTTATTCCTAGATACTTTAACTTTTTGTTGTTGAAATAGTAAACAGTATTGTTTTCTGAATTTCTCTTTCTGATAGTTCTTTATAGGTGTATAAAAATGCCAACAATTTATGGAAATTAATTTTGAATTTTGCTATATTGTTAAATTCACTTTTTAGATCTAGTAGTTTTTTTTGTGTGTGGAGTCTTTAGAGTTTTCTATGTACAGTATCATGTCATTTTTGAATGACAGTTTTATTTCTTCCTTTCCAGTTTGAATGCCTTGTATTTCTTTTTCTTGTCTGTGGCAAGGATTTCCAGTACTACATTGAATAAAAGTGGTGAAAGCGGACAACTTGTTCTTGTTCCTTATCTTGAGGGAAACACTTTGTTTGTTTTTTTATTTGTTTGTTTTGCTTTTTTTGCCCATTGAGTATGATGTTGGCTGTATGCTTTTCCTATCTGGCTTTATTATGTTGAGGTATGATCAATCTATTCCTACTTTTCTGAGAGTTTTTATCATAAATGGGTGCTGGATTTTCTCAAATACAGAAAATGCATCTATTGATATAATCATGTGATTTTTATCTTTTGTTTATGTGATGTATTGTATTTATTGTTCTGAAGATATTCTACCAACCTTGTAACCCAGAATAAATCCACTTGATCATGATATATGGTCTTTTTCATGTATTTCTGTATTTGATTTGATATTTTCTTGACAATTTTAGCATCTATGTTCATCAGAAATATTTGCTGGCTTCATTAAATGAGTTTGGGAGTCCTCCCTCCCCATAAATTATATGGAATAGTTTGAGGAGTATAGGTACTAGCTCCTTAAATGATTGGTAAAATTTGTCTGTGAAGCCATCTGGTCTAGAGATTTGTTTTTTGGGAGTTTTTGACACTACTACTTCAATTTCATTAGTTGTTACTGATCTGTTAAGTTTTTCTGATTCTTCCTGATTCAGTTCTGGTATGTTGTATGTTTCTAGGAACTTGTCTATTTCTCTCAGGTTGTCCAGTTTCTTGACATATAGCTGTTCATAGTATTTTCTTATAATCCTTTGCATTTCTGTGGTATCATTTGTTACTTCTTTCATTTCTCATTTTTTGGGTCCTCTCTCCTTTTTCCTTGATGAATCTGACTAAAGGTTGATGAATTTTGTTTTTCTTTTCAGAGAACCAACTCTTCATTTCATTATCTTTTGTTTTTTTTTTTCTGATTCACCTTATTTTTGATTTTTATTGAATTTACTGGAATGACATTGGTTAATAAAATTATACAGGTTTTAGGTATACAATTCTATAATACATCATTGGTATATTGTGTGTTCACCACCCAAATCAAGTCTCTGTTCATCACCATTTGCCCCCTCATACCCTCTTCTACCTCCCCACCCCTTTTTCTAGTTTTCATATTACATTAAGTGATTAAAATATTGCAAATATCATCCTGTCCCAACAATATGTTTTTTCAATTACAGCTGTCCCAATTTTCCCCCTATTGCTCTCCGCCATCCTACTTATCCCCACCTACCACATTCAATCCTTAAAGACTCTCTGTCATTTATTTCCCCTCTGATATTCATTATTTTCTTCCTTTTGCTTACTCCGGGCCTTTCTTGTTGTTCTTTATCTAGTTCTTTTAGGTGTAGGGCTGGATTGTTTATTTGAGATATTTCTTGCTTCCTGTAGGCCTGTATAGCTATAAACCTTCCTCTCAAGACTGCTTTCACTGTGTCCCATAGATTTTGTATTATGTGTTCATTTTCATTTTTTCCAGGTAATTTATTTCTTCCTTGATCTAATTAGCAATCCATTCATTGTTTAATGGCATGCTATTTAGTCTTCGTGTATTTGAATGTTTTTGAGATTTATTTTTATTGTAGTTGATTTCTCTTTTCATGCCATAGTGATCTGAGAAAATACTTGGTATGATTTCAGTCTTCTTGAATTTGTTATGACTTATTTTGTGTCCTATCATGTGGTATGTCTTTGAGGATGTTCCATGTGCACTTGATAAAATGTATATTCTCCTGCTTTGGAATGAAATGTTCTGAATTTAAATATCACTTAAATCCATTGGATCTAGCATGTCATTTGTGGTCACTGTTTCTTTATTGATTTTTTAGTCTGGAAGATCTATCCAGTGATGATGGTTGGGTGTTAGAGCCCCCTGTTATGACTATATTTCTGTCAATCACTCCCTTAAAGCCCACCAACATTTTAAAAAATATACTTAAGTGGTTCTCTATTGGACACATATATGTTTTCAAAAGTTACATCCTCTTGTTGGATTGATCCCTTTAGTATTAATTAGTGACTTTCTTGTCTTTTGTTATGGCCTTTGCTTTGAAGTCTGTTTTGTCAGATATAAATATCGCTAACCTAGCTCTTTTTAAAATTTCAGTTTTCATGGAATAGTTTTTTCCAGTCCTCCACTTTCAGCTTGTGTAAATATTTTGTTCTAAGATTGGTTTCTTGTAGAAAGCATATATATGGGTCATGTTGTCTTAACCACTCAGCTACACTGTGTCTTTTGATGGACACATTTAATCCATTTACATTTAAAGTTATTATTGATAGGTACTTTGGGTACTTATTTATTGCGTTTTAAAAACCAGTTTTTCTCACTGTCTATTTCTTCTTTATACAGTGCCTTTAACATTCATTCAATACTGATGTGGTAATGAACTGTTTTAACCTTTTTTTCTTTTTTTTTTTTTTGTCTGGGAAACTCTTTATTTCTTCTTCAATTTTAAATGATAGCCTTGCTGAATAGAACAGTCTTGATTACAGATCCTTGCTTTTCATTAAACGTCATGCCAATCCCTTTTGGCCTGAAGTAGTTCTGCCAAGAAATCAACTGACAGCCTTATGGGAGCTTCCTTGTAACTAACTGTTTCTCTTTTTTTGCCTTTAAGATTCTTTCTTTGTGCTTAAAGTTTGCCGTTGTAATTATGCTGTGCATTGATGTGGGTCTTCATTGGTTCATCTTGATTAGCACTCCCTATGTTTCCTAAACTTGTATGACTTTTTCTTTCACCAAGTTAGAGAAATATTCTGTCATTATTTTATCCAACTGATTTTCTATCCTTTGTTCACTTCCTTCTCCTTCTAGTACTCCTATGATGTGGATATTGTTATATTTCATGTTGTTACAAACTTCCCTTAAACTATCGTCATTATTTTTAACTGTTTTTTGTTGTTGCTCTGATTGTGTGTGTGTGTGTGTGTGTGTGTGTGTTTCTACCATGTCTTCTGAATCACTTATTCAATCCTCTGCTTCATCCAACCTACTTTTCATTTTACACACAGGACACTCTAGAGTGTTCTTCATTTCAGATATTGTATTTTTTTTTTTATTTCTGACTGGTTCTTATTCATGGTTTCTATGTCCTTCTTCATGCTGCTATACTTCCCACAAGTTCATTGTAATTCCCATTAAGTTCCTTGTAGTTCTCACTTAGTTCTTAAATCATCCTTATAACCATTACTTGAACCCTGGGTCTGATAAATTGCTTGCCTCCATTTTATTTAGTCTTTTCTCTGGCGATTCTTCCTTTCCTTTTATTAGGGAGTTGTGTCTTTGTTTTCCACTTTAGCTGTCTCTTTGTGTTTGTTTCTATGTGTTAGAAAGAACTACTATGACTTGCAGTTTTTGTGCAGTGACATTATGTAGTAGGTTTCCTGTGGTAGTCAGTGGTGCAGTGTCCTTGATTTCCTGAGCTGCACACTCTAGGAATGCCCCTTGGGTGATTTATGTGGGCCCTTCTGTTGTAGTTGGGTCTTGATTATTGTTTTCTCCTTCATGTGTGGGATCTCCCCTCAGGTTGACTGACTTGAGAGGCTCAACCCTGACTATCTGTTGTACAGGTTCTGTTGGGATCTCCCTTTGGAAATTTCTCTGATGCTGTCTGAAACTGGTACAACTCACTGGTAGATGCTGTCCTCACCTGGCCCTCAGCAACCTGTTCAAAGCTATAGGTGATCCTTAGTTTGTGGCTGTCTCCGTGGGGCTTGGCTGAGCAAGGGCAGGGCCAAACTGAGCTCCAAGACTGACTTTACCAACAGAGAGGACCCAGGGGTAGGTCAACAAATGATCCAAGGCACCATGGGACCCTCCTTCACCTGGCTCTGTCTGCCAGCCAGCTGTGAATCTTACTCATAGACAATGCTGTTTTTTTGAAAGGGCTCCTGCTGGAATGGGGAGGATGGGACCCCTGGATCTCCTGTGAGGGGAAAAGTGCTATTCAGACTTCAGGGAAGATGGTAGATATGTTCCCCTACCCCAAATCCACATATCTAAGTCTGTCTTGGATGATTTCCCTGACTACTGTAGGTAGGTATGTGGGGCCTACTGAGTTCAGAAGTTGGCTCGGACAGAAACTGGGAGAGTGTTTCCACTGGGTTATTTTATTGGCTCTCCTCCTAGGAGTGGCAATCTGGTCCCTGGGAAAGTAGGGAGGATGGTTGCACCCCATAGCCAGTCACTGACACTCCCTGAGTCTGCCTTTGCTGCTATCTCCTTATCAGGGGTTAAAATGCAGTGTGGGGTGAGGGAGATTCCAGAGGGTGGGGCAAATGTATCCCAGAGGGTGATATGTTTAGTTTTCCATAGGTTGATGCCCTTAGGAGGGGCTTGCTCTTCTCAAAAAAAAATGGCTGCTGAAATATCATGTGGGTTACCCAGCACAGGGATCCCTGCAGCTGCTCCCCTATATCTCTCACAAGCGCCACCTGCTCCAGACTTTCCTCAAGCAACTGAAGTCCACACTGTCTTACCTTCTCCAGAGCTCAGGGTGAGTGGTTTCAAATGAAAACCTCATGCTTTGGCTCCATCTCTTTCCCAGTGGATAGAAACCCCACTGCCTTTCACCTCTGGATGCTACATGAGTGGCTGATCTCAGCTTTGGCACTGAGTCTGGGGAGCCCAGTCTGGGGCCTAGGCTTCACTTCTCACAGGGAAAATATTCCACAGACAATATAGCCCTTCACAATATCAGCCTGCCACTGGTGGGACTGGGGCTAGCCCCATTCACGACTCCACCCTCCTTAGCTGTTTTGAGGTGAAGTCTCCTCTTCAGATAATCTTAAGTTGGTAATTCAGAATGAATGTTTCCCACTTTAGTTTTATTTCCAGTTTTGTTCTAGGAACAGGTGTGACAAAGATTCACCTACTCTGCCACAATTTTGAAAGACCAGGGATACTTTTTAAAGCAATGACTTGTTGTGAGAGATTATCCATTCTCATAATGAATACCTTCTTGACAGTTAGAAAACAAATAAAATGCCTTTAAAAACCTAAACCTGGATGCCTGAAATATGGGAAGGAATATTAGTGAGATTAATTTTACATTGGTTTATTTTATGATAAAGGCCAACTAATTAAAAAAAATTGAAACAAGTTTGTTTATGCCATAAGCATGTAGCGCTCTGTTGGCATGATAAGCCTATCCCATACTTGGCCATGGCATGTTGAGGACAGCATGGCAAAATTTAGGGACACCCCCATGTTCAGGAAGTGGGGAACAGGGGAGGGGAGAACAAAGGCCATGAGAGAGAGTTATTACCTAAACACACGTCCAAGAGGTCACCTAAAGGCACCTGGAAATTATGACATGGCACAGGTCTGTAGGGTCTCCATGTGGGAATGTCCATATTGCTATGTCACAGTGATGACAGAACTGCCTGTGACAGATGATGAATGAGACTCTGCTCAGTTCCATGTTCAGTGAGGTTGGTGTTTAGCTTGTAAACTGGGAGGAATATTTATAGTATGGAAAACAGAGGCCATTACAAGGCACTGTTTCCTCTGCACAGTCCTTACAAATGCACAGTGAGGGACTGGGGTTCAGGTCCATGTGCTCAACTGGGAGTGGGGTAAGTTGCTCAAGATAAAGGCCTTAGCCACACAAGTGGTTTTTAAGGTGAGGGCTCTAGACAAATAGTTACAATGAGGGATATAGGGAAGGCTGTATACTATGAGCTCAGGGTTTTCAGGGGTTATCACTATATTTATTTTTCCTTTGGAGTGCAAGCCTAACCAACTGTTTAGTTAAGAAAGAGTTTCTAATATGTTTTCAGTCATTGTCAAAATTGGCTTCAGAAAGGAGGGGCCTGAGGTTGCAAGGGAGAAATGTCATAGTTTATAGATACCTTAATAAAAAGACATGTATGATACTATGTCCTTTGCCCATGTTGTTTAAACATTATAATAGTCTTCCCAAAGCAGTAGTAATATTGATATTTTGTTAAGTAGGAAGCAGTCAGCAGGTAGACAGAAACCTGACTTGGCCCAGAGATTGATTAGGCATGCTCTCTGCTGGGCCATGCTGCTGCCTTGGAATCAGGGACAGTCCCATAAGTTCCCAAAAAATGAGTTATTTCTATTTGTGTATCTGTTTATTGTATCAATACTGAGGACTTATTTGTGCAGGATGACATGGAGTTGAGCAAGGCTCTGGTTCATATGAGAACAGGTGATAACCTGGAGTGACAATGTAGAAGGGATGATGAGAAGGGGACAGATTAAAGAGGTGAAAGGATATGGGTTAGATAGACTGGATGGTGGTAAAGGGAATACTCTTAGACATGCTTTAATTATACCCATGAAGCTTTCTGTTCACATACACTAGCAGTATTTACCAACAGTACTTATACATATTAAATTTTCTGCAGATATTTACAATGATCCTATGTCTAATGCCCTTGTATCTTTTCTGAAATACTTTGTAGTAACCATGCCCACTGCACCACCAATCTCTCTGCTAAATTAAGTGAAGGTCATTCCATAGTCTTTTGGCCACATTTCTCTTTCTCTGCTGTTCTCTTCTGTCCTTCCTTGTCATCAAAAATGTGTGAATCATGTTCTCAGGACAGTTCTGCTTCAAGCTTATTCTTAATTTTCCTACTTAACAAAATTAAATTAAAAAAGAATAAAGCTGGCCTTATAATTTATTTTTAATATAATCTTTATTATACTTTTCAATTACCATTTAGTCCTCTTATACCTTCCTCTCCACAGCAACCCTACCCTGTTGTCTATATCCATCAGTCCTTTTTTTTCTTTTTTGTTCAATCTCTCCACCTCCCTAACCTCCCATAACCCCATTAACTGTCATTTGTTTCCATTCTGTTTTCTCTCTATTGGATAATGAATATGCATGCATTGTTATCTTTAATACTCAGAATAATGGAAAATACTTGTTGAGTTCCTCCTGTGTAACTTAGAAGGTACTGTTATTACCTCCTTGACAGAATTTAAGCCAAGGCACACATGTCAGGCATGGTGAGGAGCCTGGCATCACTCAGCTAAGTGAACTAATTGAGTTGCAACTACTGTGTATGTTTCTCTATCTCACCAGAGATGTGGACTGAGCAGGCATTCTGCAGGGGGTGCATGCAGCATGCACGTTCTACATGCTTGTCTAATAGATCATTTGGACACATACTGGACTATGAATTTTTCTACTGTCTCAGCAGACTGACACCATTGTTTTGACCAATTATGTAAAACTTTTATCATCAGAACCATATTTTTATAGAATTTTTAACTTTACCTCTATGTGGAACTGTTAAATCAGATGTATTTTCACCTTTTTTGTTATTGACACTATTTCTATGAGAATTATTTTGAAAACTTACCCACAAAGAGAATGATTCAGTTGTCATAAGTCTGTCTCTAAGCCTTCATTTCCACATATGCTTCAGAGAGTATCTGTACAATGTGCTTTGCTAGTTCTAATTGCTTTTAATTTTTAATTTATTATTTATTTTCATTGTTGTTCTATTACAGTTGTCTCAATTTTACCCTGTTGCTTTTACCTGCTTTACCCAAACCCCACTCCCACAGGAAATACTTACCCTGTTGTCCATAATAGTGGGCCTTTAATATCTGTTTGTTGGTTAAACCCTTCCCCTTCTTAGTCTTTATCCCCTCCCCTAGCCTCTTTGGTCACTGTTGGTCTGTTCCTTGTTTCCATTCCCCTGGTTCTATTTTGTTTGTTTGTTTTGTTTATTAAGTTCCTCTTATAGGTAAGATCATATGGTATTTGTCTTTTACCACCTAGTATATTTCAGTTAGCATAATACTCCCCAGTTTCATCTATGCTGTCAGAAAGGGTCAGAGTTCCTTCTTTCTTTGTGCTCCATTGTATTCCATTGTGTAAATGTACCATAGTTTTGGGTTTTGTTTTGTTTTTTTTTTTTTTTTGATCCATTCATTTACTGATGGGCACTTAGGTTATTTCCAGCATTTGGCTATTGTAAATTGTGCTGCTATGAACAGAGGGGTGCATAGGTTCATTTGAACTGGTGTTTCAGGATTTTAGGGTATAGTCCCAGCAATGGAATCACTGGATCAAAAGGCTTTTCCAGTTTTAGTTTTTTGAGGAAATTCTCTGCTATTTTCCCCAGCGGCTGCATCAGTCTGCTTTCCCACCAACAGTGTACTAAGGTTCCCTTATCTACAGATTCTCATCAGCACTTGTTGTTTGTTGATTTGTTAAATATGGCCATTCTGAAATGTGTGCAGTGGTATCTCATTGTGGTTTTAATTTACATCTCTCTGATGGCTAGTGATGTTGAGCATCTTTTCATATGCCTGTGGGCCCTCTGCATGCCCTCCTTGGAGAAGTGTGCATTCAGATCTTTTGCCCATTTTTTAAAATTGAATTGCATGTTTTCCTGGTGTTGAGTCATGTGAGTTCTTTATATATATCAGAGATCAAACCCTTGTCCAAGGTATTGTTGGCAAATACGTTTTCCTATACATTTTAATTTTGTTGATGTTTTCTTTAGTTGTGCAGAAGCTTCTTAATTTGATGTAGTCTCATTTGTTTAGCCTTTTCTTGATTTCCATTGCCCTAGAGGGCGTATTGGTGAAAATATTGTTTCATGGTACATCTGAAATTTTACTGCCTATGTTTTCCTTTAGGGCTTTTATGGTGTCATGACTTACATTTAAGTCTTCTATCCATTTTGAGTTTTCTGGGTCATGGTGTAAGTTGGTGGTTCAGTATCATTTATTTGCTTGTCCCTATCCAGTTCTCCCAACACCATTTGTTGAAGAGGATATTTTTACTCCATTTTATGCTCCTGCTCCCTGTGTCAAATATTATTTGACCACAGAGACATCAGATACCCTCATCTTGTTCCAAATATTAGGGAGAAAGATTTTAGGTTTTGCCCATTGAATATGATGCTGGTTGCAGTTTTCTCATAAATGGCCTTTATTATGTTGAATTATGTTGAAGTATGCTCCCTCTATTTCCACTTTACTGAGTGTTTTTATCATAAATGGGTGTTGTACCTTATCAAATGTTTTTTCATCTATTGATATGATCATGTGATTTTTGTCTTTGCTTTTGTTTATGTGATTATTACATTTATTGATTTGCTAATATTATACCACTGTACCATCCTTACATTCCTCAGATGAATCCCCCTTGATCATGGCATATGATCTTTTTAATGTATTGCTGGATGCCATTTACCAATATTTTATTGAGAATTTTAGCATCTATTTTCATCAGCAATATTGGCCTCCAGTTTTCTTTCTATGTTGTGTCTTTTTCTGGTTTTGGAATTAGAATAATACTGGCCTCATAAAAAGAATTTGGGAGCCTTCCCTCTTCTAGGACTTTATTTGGAATAGTTTGAGAAGAATTGGGGTTAGCTTTTTTCTAAATATCTGGTAAAATTCTCCTGTGAAGTTTCCCAGTCCAGAGCATTTGTGTGCCAGGAGTTTTCTAATTACTGGTTCAATTTCACTAGCTGTTATTAGTCTATTCTGGCTTTCTACTTCTTCTTGATTCAATTGGGGAAGATTGTTTTCCAGAAGTTTGTCCATTTTGCCAAGGTTGTCCAATTTCTTGGTATATAGTTGTTTGTATTAATTTCTTATAATCTTTTGCATTTCTGTGGTGTTTGTAACTTCTTTTTTGTTTTTGATGTATTTATTTGGTCCTCTCCCTTTTTTTCTTCATGAGTCTGGTTAAAGGCTTGTCAATTTTGTTTATCTTTTCAAAGAACCATCTTCTAATTTGTTGATCTTTTGAGTTGTTCTTTTAGTATCTAAGTCATTTAATTCTGCTCTGATCTAGATTATTTCCTTCCTTCTACTCACTCTGGACTTTGTTTGTTGTTGGTCCTCTAGTTATTGTAAATGGTTGTTTCAAAATTTTCTATCTTTTTTAGGTAGGCTTCTGTTGCTATCCACTTCCTGTTCAAGACAGCTGTTGCTTTGTCCCATAAGTTTTGGATTGTTGTGTGTTCATTTTCATTTGTTTCCAGAAACATTTTTATATTTTTCTTGATTTCATTATTAACACATTTATTATTTAATAACATGTTACCCAGTCTTCATGAATTTGAATGTTTTTGAGTTTTTCCTTGAGGTTGGTTAGTGTAAACCAATGTGATCTGAGAAGATATTTGATATAATTTTAATTTTCTTTAATTTGTTGAAGTTTGTTTTGTGTCCTAATATGTGGTATATATTTGAAAATGTTCCATGTGCATTTGAAAACAGTGTGTATTTTGCTTCTGTGGTGTGAAAGGCTCTGTATATATCAATTAAGTCCATTTGATCTAGAGTGTTGTTCAATGTCAAAATATTCTTGTTGATTCTTTGCTTGGCAGATGTATCCATTTTTGACAATGGGATGTTAAAATCCTTTACTATGAATGTGTTGGTGTCAATATCTTTCTTGATGTCCATCAAGATTTTCTTATATATCTGGGTGCTTCTATGTTCTATGCATATATGTTTAAAGTGTTATATCTAGTAAATGGATTATTCCCTTCAGCATTATGCAGTGTCCTTTTATGGCTATTGTTTTTAAATCTATTTTGTCTGATACAAGTATTTGCACCCTGGCTTTTTTCTCATGTTCTTTTGCTTGAAATATGTTCTCTATTCCTTCACTTTCAGTCTGTGTAGATCTTTTGTTCTGGGGGGTGGGTGTCTCTTGAACACAGTGTATATGTGAGTCATGTCTTCTTATCTATTCAACTTCCCTATATCCTTTGATTATAGCATTTAATCTATTTACACTTAAGGTTATTATTGATAGGTACTTATTTGTTGCAATTTTCTCATTTTTAGTTTGAGATTTTTAAGCCAGTTTTATAAACTTCTTAAGGGCAGAGACTAAAAGTCACAATATAACAACATACAGAACAGAGAGGAACAACTTGATTGAAATTTATGAAGACCAAAAGAAAACATCAGTCTCCAAGGATAGATTAGGAGCTCCAGGCATGGAAAGACCTAGGCTGCAATCCTAATTCACACTCAGACTGGCTGTGAGATCATGGGAAAGCTACCCAATCCCTTTGAGCCACATTTCTCTGTTCATGAAAGGCAGGTTCTGGACTATACATTCCCAAAGGCAAATTCTCCTTCTCATGTTCAATGATTCTGTCATTGCTATGAACTGCAATTTAATACAATGGGACCTGTCGCAGATACCTCTCATTGGAAGTGAATGGGGATCCAAAGGCCCTTGTCTAAGATGAGATTTCCAGGAAGTCAGGGGACAGTGTGTTCACCAATGGCAGAGAAGGCTGTTTTTCCTCCTTTGTAATATCCTCCACTCTGTTCATTTTACAGACAGAGCTAGAATTTGAGAAAGGCCAAAAATAGCTTATAACACTTGCAGCATCCTTTAAGGTGTCTCCTTGGATACCTCAGAAGCAAAGATGTACATTCATGGCATATCTTTAGTGGCAGGCATACTGGTGCCTGAATGCTCACAAATGCCCAACTCTCCTGGAACTCTGAACCAAAGGGAAGCACATGGTCCAGTGAGGCTCTATGGAGTGTTCCCATCTAACTTCCTTGGATTTGAAAAACAAGATGCAAAAATTGAAACTTCTTCTCTGGAGTTGGCAGCAGAATTGTGGGGAAAGTTTCAGATGAAAGGAAAGTCAGTGAAGATTGGTCTTTTGGTCTTTTTAGTTTTCATAAAAGGTAGATATGACTCTTCCTTTAATGAAAGATGGCTGGGGGATGCTTAGGAGATTCACTGATTTGGTTTCATTCTCATTGGCTTATCTAAACCAGATCCAAATGATCTAAGACCTTTTGGGTTATAAAATGGGACTGGAATTCTTAAGGCAGACATGTAAAATTTCCAAGGCTCCCAGTTTCTTGTCATCCTCTGGCAATGCAATGACAGTAAAACCCAGCTAACAGAATCTCATGATCTGAAATTATTTTGAAAAAAAAAGTAACCAGCCAGAATTCTTTAATATAAAAAACAGGATTTAATTTGCATTTGGATTTGCATTTCTGGCAAAGGTTCATGACAACCTTTCTTGTACAGTTGTGGATTTGCTCAGGTCTAATTTCTTTTTGGACAAATAGAAATTTGTATATTTAAAGAGTACAACATGATTGTTTGATATATGTATACAATATGAAAGAGTCAGCACAGTCAAAGTGATTAACATGTCTGCCATCAGGTTTAATTTTAATGAGGACAGTTTTGGAGGCTGGGAGTTGTGTGGCGACTGATGGGTATCAACAAAACTATGTAAGTGCTAGATCCAATCAATGCCTCCTGAGGGTCACCCAGGTCTTAGTCTGAAAAATGCATAACTTTCTCTTTAATAACACTCCTTTCTGGGGGAGCCAGGATGAAAGGGCTATTTTTTAAGATAAGATTTAGTTTTTACCAATCTAGAAAGGGCTTAACTTCTACCATGGGCCCTCCCAGGCTGCAGTCAACTCTCTTCTTTTCCTTCTCTACATTATAATATTTGCCAGAAAATTTACTTTTGGAATTAGTAGCCTAACTCTTTGTGTTACTTTGTAGTCACACAAGAAATAGTCTAAGAGAAACAAATCAATTCAAATTTGTATTTAGCTGGATGAAGCTTAGATGGTTGAAATAATTTACACACAATTTGAAATTCACATTTAATTGGCATGTAATGCATCACATTATATTTACCATTATTTCCATAACAGTGAAGTTCTTAATTTTAAATTACTTTATAACCCTAATTTATTAATTTAATTGTTAATTTTTTAAAATGATTAAATAGAGGCATAGGTTTACTTTTGTATTTTTAAGTAACAATTTTAGCCAACAATTATGTTAACTTCCAAAGTTATTTCTTTTAAAATATTTCAGCTCTAATAACAAATTAGGGCATACAAATTTGGTTAAATTGTTGATTCTTATTTTTAAAGGCTTACATGTGAAATAGTGTGATTTATATTAGAAAAATATATAGGGAAAATGTCAGTTTTGTTAACATAGGTAGTGGCTGATTTTTTATCACATTAAAAAACATTTATATGTACAATATTTAACATTAAGTTTCAAGCTTAATGTTAAGCTTAAATGCTTAAATGTTAATGTATTGAGCTTAAAATAACCATCCTGATTTAGCTAATCTACCTACATTTTAATTACACCTTAATTATTATCCAGATTGAATGTTATATTTTGTAATGAAATAAATAAAACTATGTTTTTGTCTAGTTCATAGAAAATCTAGTTCTCTCATCAAATTCATAATTATACCTTTAACACACACATTCACATGTGCACACACACATTAATCAGTAAGATTCAAACAAGGGAATGCTGCTTATCTAACTGGTTTATACTCAATCTCCCCTAATCGAGAAAGGCAATGATATAAAGCAATATTCTCAAGATGTCATTCCAAAATGCACAAAGAAAAATACAAGAAAACACAAAAATTATTGATCTACTCAAATATTGGAACCTCAGAATTTTGTGGTATGAAAGACAGAAGAAAAGAATTTATCACATTTGTTGTTTGCTTCTCATTTAGACTCACCTTTTGATTATCTGGAATATAGTGGTTCTGTGGTAGTCAGCTAATATATTTTACAAAACTTTGTAGACATGAAAGTATCAATTTGGCTATTTGTAAAATTGTGAGATCAATTGTTGCTTTTTAAATTTTTTTTTTTGGAAAAGCCATGATAGTTATTGTTCCATATTTGGTTGTTTCACAAAAGATGCCTGAAGTCACTTAAGACCACTGTGTTTTGTTTTATTTTATGGTAAATATTCTTTCCTCCTTCAAGAGGTTAGTTCTCATTTATGCTTAAAGTTTTCAATATTTATCAGCATACTTTAATTGTGTGAATCTCTACTAATAATATAATCTGCAAAAGGGAAAATCTGTAAGATCAGAAAACTTTTTTTATATCTGGGAAGTTTTCTCTTGTTTGTTGTTGTTGTTGTTTTCTAAATGGAAATCATTATTCAGGACTCTAGTATCCATGAATTGCCTTTCATATTAGCTAGGAATTCTCTCATATTTTTATTTTTGTACTAATTTCTTCTGAATTCTGAGATTGTTTCTCATCTGATTGTCTATTTCATTCTTCAATTTTTTTTTGTAATTTTGAATCTGCTTTTTAGTATTCTAAAGTACAGTTCACTTTGCTTATTGTTTTTGTTTTGATATTTTCTTATTTCAGCCTGCTTTAAAATAGAAATAATGTCCTCATTGAGAATAAGATGTTCTCTAAATATTTCTTAGACTTCATGAAATGAATAATTTTCTCTCAGTAACTAATGTTTTGTTCTTCCCTTATGTTGCAAAGGGTTTTCAAGTTCTCCTATTTATCCTTTGGTTTACTCATTCTTGAGTAATGTAATAACATGCCCTTGAATGAAGGTTTAAAACCATGTTTATCTTTCTCATGTATAGAAAGACACCCATGTTAGGAAACAGTGAGTTTAATGCAATTATTCTCACCAATGCCTGGATGCTAGCCATTTCTTCCGTAATAATCTGTAGCTGGAGAACCAATTGTCCAACAGGTTGTAAACCAATACAAATTCCTTCAGCAGTAGTACAAATGGAATCTATTTAATAGGACCATCTAGAATGCTGAGAGCCTATACAAAACGAGGGATAAGAGGAGGGCCCATGAATGGAATGTCTGTTCCCATAGAAGCAGAATTTTGTCTTTCTCATTGGCCCCTAGGCCTTACTACAGAGATGGATTTTCCATGAAGCTTATGAAGGTTAAACTTTAAGACCTCTTGCTTTCATGAGGCCCCTTCCAGGCTGATAAAGGTCTCTCACACAATGTTTTATATGATCAATTATTTTTTTAAAATTAACAAAGCTGCGATATTTAATCTATTTTATCTTCTCTTTAAGTCAGGTGATTGTGAGGTTGTTGTAAGCCCAAGGTCAGATGCCTTTTTGTATATTCATTTTTTTGTAAAGGTCTCCATGCACATAAAATATTAGAATGTCAATATCAAATAAAATGTGTATTCCTTCTCTCCTGTTAATCTTTTTGGTCAGTTTAATTCTCAAACTCCAGGTACTGAGCCTAAGAGGATAGAGAAAAGATTTTCCCTACAGTATTCATTAAACTGCATTGATTATGTAAATATGGTTAAGTACATAGTTTTATGATGTATAAATTAAGATTAAGGATATAGTGTGTGATCATGGATTAGAGCAACTCCAATAGGCTCAAACCTGAGTGTGACTCTGGCCTACAGCCCCAACAACCTAAGCTAACTCATGTAAAGGGACCAAGCCAAGATCACTAAGTATGTATGTAAACATAATTGGCTTCTGATCTAACATTCAATATTGTACCACCTTAAACACAGGTTATGTCACCGTGTCATTTGTTCTATCACTGGAGTAACTTAAAAATAAACCTCACATTACTCCCAAAGGCCAAATTTATGTTAGCTCAGAAATTGCTATTATCACAGGAAAAATGAGTAAAATTCTCTAAAGTGAAGTTAGCAACTTTCTCACCCTATGAGGGATTTTAGAGGAGCCAACACTCATTTTGAGATTGGTTCTTTCTGAATATTAAAATCAGTTTACTTTAAAATAAAATATATTCCATATGTTCCAGAATCATTTGTACCTAAATCACCACATGGGAGGCATAAATATTGTATACACATATGTATAAACATTATACGATGTAGAAGAGACTGTCTTTATCGTTAAAATGAACAATTTTCATTTTGATCTCAGAAATGAGAAAAATAAGCTGTGGGTTCTATGTCTGGTTTGGCAACTCATCCATATGTAATCTCAGGCATGGGGAAGGTGCCCTCACTTTGAACTTGAGTCACAGTAAATCCTTCTGGATAGGAAGGAGTTCAACCTCTGAGTCTCATGCTCTTGGAGCCCAATAATGATTGAGGGATCAAATCTACACCCTAATTCAAGGACCGGAACCATATCTTCAGCCCAAGAGTAGTGAGATGTTCTTCTTCTGGCTCTGCTGCTACATAGTCATTTAATCTGGTCTCCCCAGCGCTCACAAGATGGGCTGATTCAAAATGTATGCTCAAGAATTGGTTGTTGATTGAATGCATAAAGAGTCCCTGGCCCAGGTCAAATGTCCATAAAGCAGAATAAGACATTGAATGGTTGAGAAGCCAGATATCTAGTACAAGCCTGAGACACAGTGGGTTTTCCTGAGTATTGGATAAAAGGACACATGATTGAATTAACAGCTTTCATCTTTGATGTCAACACACAGTCAAATGGGCATGCCTTGTCTCATATCTTGATGACAAAAAGTGCAACAAACCAGTCTTGGCCTCTGTTCTGCTGGACATTTTACAAAATGATTTGGATAGAGCAGAAGCAAATGTTTGTCACTGAAGGAGTGTGGAAGGGGTTAATAGATTGCAGTCAGAATACTGACTCAGAATGACCTGCAATAATGACATATAATAATTTCATAAAATCAAAAACAAGCTTCATTTAAATGACCACTGACTTCACTTGAGTGTAAATCCTTCCAGTTCTTGTTGTTGTTATATGTTCCTACCTGCCTATCTCTCTCTCTTTTTAACTATTTTTTATTGGTGTATGAAAAAAGTCGTCTCCATTTTCCCAGCACCACTTTTCCCTGCACTACCCAGGCCCACCTCCCATCCTCAATCCCATCACCTCTTGGCTCCATCCATGGGTCCCTCATACTTGCTCATTTACATCCCTTTCCCACATTATTTCCCTCAACCCTCCCTTCTGGTTACTGTGAGTTTGTTGTCATTTTCAATGTCTCTGGCTATATTTTGCTTGCCCACTTGTTTTGTTAATTAGGTTCCAGTTATAGGTGAGATCATATGGTATTTGTCTTTCATCACCTGACTTACTTCACTTAGAATAATACTTTCCAGGTCCATCCATGTTGTCTCAAAGGGTAGGAGATCTTTCTTTCTTTCTGCAGTATAGTATTTCACTATGTAAATGCACCACTGTTTATTGATATGCTCATTTACTGATGGGCACCTAGGTTGCTTCCAACATTTGGCTATTATAAATTGTGCTGCTATGAACATTGTGGTGCATAGGTTCTTTTGAATTAGTGTTTCAGGATTCTTAGGGTACAATCCTAGCAGTGGAATTGCTGGGTCAAAAGTCAATTCCAGTTTCAGCTTTTTGAGGAAATTCCATACTGTTTTCCACAGAGGTTGCACCAGTTTGCATTCCCACCAACACTGCACTAGAGTTCCTTTTTTTCCACAACCCCACCAGCACATATTGTTTGTTGATTTGTTTATGATGATCAATTTCACCAGCATAAAGTGGTATTTCATTGTGGTTTTAATTTGGATCTCTCTGATAGCTAGTGATGCTGAGCACCCTTTCATATGTCTTTGAGCCCTCTGCATGTCCTTCTTGGAGAAGTTTCTGTTCACATCCTTTGCCCATTTTTTAAATTGCTATGAAGTGATGTGAACTCTTTATATATTTTGGAGATCAACACCTTGTCCAAGGTATCATTGGCAAATATATTTTGCCGTAGAGTTGATTCCCTTTTCATTTTGCTAATGTTTTCTTTAGCCATGCAGAAGATTTTTATATTGTTGTAGTCATATTTGTTTACTCTTTCCTTTATTACCTTCTCTAAGGGATATATTGGTGAAAATATTGCTGTGTGGAATATCTGAGATTTTTCCTGCCTATCTTCTCCTCTAGGACTCCTCTAGGACTTATGGTATCACAACTTATATTTAAATCTTTTATGCATCTTGAGTGTATTTTTATGATGGTGTAAGTTGGTGGTCCAGTTCCATTTTTTTCCCCATGTAACTGTCCAGATATACCAATACCATTTGTTTAATAAGCTATTTTGATTCATTTTATGTTTTTCCCCCTTTGTCAAATATTAATTGATCATAGAGCTCTGGGTTTATTTCTGGGATCCCTGTTCTGTTCCATTGGTCTATGTGTCTGTTTTCATCCCAGCATCAGGCTGTTTTGATTACAGTGGCCTCATAATGCAGTTGGATATCAGGTGTTGTAATCCCTCCTACTTTTTTTCTTTCTCAAAATTGCTGCAGCTATTTGGAATCATTTATGGTTCCATATAAATTTCTGGAATGTTTGTTTTATACCTGTGAAATATGTCATTGGCACTTAAATAGGAATTGCACTGAATGTATAAATTGCTTTGGGTAGTGTGGACATTTTGATAATGTTAAATCTTCCAATCCATGAACATGGTAGCTGCTTCCACTTGTTTGTGCCTCCCTTAATTTCTTTCTTCAGTGTGGTGTAGTTTTCCGAGTACAGGTCTTTTACCTCCTTTGTTAGGTTTATTCCTAGGTGCTTTATTTTTCTTGTTGTTATATCAAATGGAGTTTTTTTTCCTGATTTCTGTTTCTTATATTTCATTGTTGATGTACAAAAATGTCTATGACTTCTGAATAATGACTTTTATCCTGTTGTTTTGCCAAATTCATTTATTAGGTCAAGTAGTTTTTTGGTGGATTCTATAGGATTTTCTATGTACACTGTTATGTCATATTCAAATAATGACAGTTTTGCTTCCTCCTTTCCAATTTGGATGGCTTTTATTTCCTTTTTTGTCTTATTGCTGTGGCTGGGACTTCAATTACTATGTTGAATATGAATGGTGAAAGTGGACATCCTTGTCTTCTTCCTGATCTAAGTGGGAAAGATTTAGTTTTTGCACATTGAGTATGATGTTGGCTTCAGGTCTCTCATATATGGCCTTTATTATGTTGAGGAATGCTCCTTCTACTCCCACTTTGCTAAGAACTTTTATTCTAAATGGGTGCTTTACTTCATCAAATGTTTTTTCCTCATTTTTTGATATGATCATGTGATTTTTGTCTTTCCTTTTTTTATGTGATCTATTGTGCTTATTATTTTGAGAATATTGTAAGATCCTTGTATCCCTCAGATGAATCCAACTTGATCATGGTGTATGGTCTTCTTAATGTATTGCTGGATGCAGTTTGCTAATATTGTATTGAGGATTTTAGCATCTATGTTCATCAGTGATATTAGCCTGTAGTTTTCTTTCTTTGTTGTGTCTTTATCTGGTTTTAGGATTAGAAACATGCTGGCCTCATAAAGAGTTTGGAAGTCTTTCCTCTTCTTGGACTTTATGGAATACTCTCTGAAGGATGGGGGTTAGCTCTTATTTAACTGTTTTGTAAAATTCTCCTGTGAAACTGTTCAGTCCAGGGTTTTGTGTGTTGGGAGGTTTTTTTTTTTTTTGATTCTGCTTCAATTTTGTCAGCTGTTGTTCATCTGTTCAGACTTTCTGCTTCTTCATTCTGTTTTAGAAGATTATATATATATTTTTAGAAATTTCTACATTTCACTGAGGTTTCAAATTTTTTGGTGTATGGTTCTTTGTAGTAATTTCTTATAATCCTTTGCATTTCTGTGGTTTCAGTTGTAATTTCTCCTCTTTCTTTTCAATTGTGTTTATTTGGGTCCTCTTTCTTTTTGCACAATCAATCTGTTACAGGGTGCAGCCAAAAGTGGGGGGCCCCAAATAGAATTTGAAATGGGGTCCAGAACTCAAGGTGTCCAGGAGATTTTAAGATGCCTCCACCCCTTCCGCCACAGCTGTGAGTTGGGGAAAGGGGCACACAGAGCAAGAACAGGCAGGGCAGCTTTGCAGCTAATCCATGGCATGGTCATTTAACATACCTATAGCCTTTGGCTGGTTACTTAGATATGCTAAATAGATAAGGCCATGCTCAAGGCCAGGGGGATGGAAAGGGACCTCCCCCCAAGATGGGACTGGGGAGCAGGTCCCCCGAGTTACAGGTCCTGCATGGGAGCTTGGAGAAGTTTGGCTCCATGACATGGGGTCACACCTGCTCAGACTCACGATGGTGACCAGAAAAGCTGGAGAAGACAGCAGATTGAGGGCAAGTATGGCTGAGTGTAGGGGGAGTCGGAAATGGGGCTGCAGAGGAAGATTGGCGTGGGGATTTAAACCCAGACACAGAAGCCATTGAAGGGAGAACCACGTGGCTTTGGCAGAGTGGGGACTCCCCCTTCCCATAGCTTTGTAGGGGGGAGAAGCCACGTGGTTTTGGCTGAGGGGGGACTCCTGTGGCCCTGGGAGAGAGGATCACGTGCCTTTGCCAGAGTGGGGAACCCTGCAGCTTTAGAAGGGGGAACCACCACCTGGTTTTAGCAGAGATCCCGGTGACACAGTTGAGGGTGCCGGGAACCCAGGGAGGTCTCCCAGTCAAGACAGAGTACTAACTGGGAATAACCAGAGGACTGCCTGAGCCACGTGCTTCTATTTCCTTTCCTGAGATACGGTACTCTGGACTGGGCAAAGGGGGAAGGAAGGAAGGACTGTGTCTGTTTGTGGGTGTTTTAAGGGACTCTAGGATTTTTTTGATGAAGGCATTAGGTCACTACTTTAAGTTTGTATAGCATTAAATAAACATTTCCTTTCCTTTTCACAAATTTCTGGCATTGAGAGATGTCTTTCCTCTGGTGGCAGACATAATGGACCTGGGGTCTTCTTTCAGTAATAGTATATCATCCCAGGCCCCCCCTTGTTTGTTCTGTAACAAATCTGCTTAAAGACTTGTCAGTTTTGTTTAACTTTTCAAAGAATCAGCTCCTGGATCCATTGATCCTTAGAATTGTTTCTTTAGTCTGTATAATATTTAAGTCTGCTCTGATCTTAGTTATTTCCTTCCTTCTACTTGATCTGAACTTTCTTTGTCTTTGTTCCTCAAGTTCTTGTAGATGTAGTTTTGGGTTGTTTATTTGAAATTTTTCTATCTTGTTTTAGGTAGGCCTGTATCATTATGAGCTTCCTGTTCAGGACTGCCTTTGCTACATCCCGTAAGTTTTGGGCCATTGTGAGTTCATTGTCATTTGTTGCCAGAAAGTTTTTTATTTCTTCCTTGAAGTCATTCTTGACCCATTTATTGTTTAATAGCATGCTATTCAATCTCCATGAGTTTGGGTGTTTTTGAGTTTTTTCTTTGGGTTTGGTTAGTAGTTTAAGGTCACTGTGGTCTGAGAATATGCTTGATATAATTTCAAATTTCTTGAAATTTTTGAGGCTTGTTTTGTGTCCTATCATGTGGTCTATCTTGAAAATGTTCCATGTGCATTTCAAAAAGATGTGTATTTTTGTTCTTTGGGATGAAAGGTTATATATATCATTTAAGTCCACTTGATTTAGGGCATTGTTCAGTGATGCAGTATCCTTGTTGATATTTTGTTTGGAAGATCCATCCATTTTTGACAGTGAGATGTTATAATCCCATAGTAATATTGTGTTGTTGTCTTTCTGTTTCTTGAAGTCCTCCAAAAACTTCCTTATGTTTCAGTTCTCCCATGTTTGGTGCATGTATGTTTATAATGTTTATGTCTTCTCTGTGGATTCTTTCCTTGAGTGTTGTGGATTGTCCTTCTAGGTATCTTTTTTAGGCCTTTTTTTAGTCTATTTTGTCTGATATGAGTATTGCTATCCCTAATTTTATCCCCTGTCAATTGCTTGGAATATTTCTTTCCGGTCTTTCACTTTCAGTCTGTGTAGGTCTTTTGTTGTGAGATGGGTCTCTTGTGGGCAGCATATGTGTAGGTTATGTTTTCTTATCCATTCAGCTACCCTAGGTCTTTTGGTTAGAACATTTAATCCATTTACATTTAAGGTTGTTATTGACAGGTACTTATTTATTTCAATTTTACTCCCTTTATACCTTTGTTCCTTTCTCTCTCACTGTTTTCTTTCTCCTCTTAAAATAGTCTCTTTAGGATTACATGCATTGCTGGTTTAGTAGAGGTATATTCTTTTAGACTTCTTTTGTCTGGGCAGCTCCTTATTTGGCCTTCAGTTTTAATTGAGAGCCTTGCTCTATAGTGTAGTCTCAGTTGCAGGGCTTTATTTTTCACAACTTGGAATATTTCTTGCCATTACTTTCTGGCTTATAAAATTTCTGTTGAGAAGTCAACTGTTAGTCTTATCAGGGCTCCCTTATATGTTACTTCCTTTTTCTCCTTTGCTGTCTTTAAGATCCTCTTTTGTCTTTAAATTTTGCCATTTTAATTATGATGTGTCTCTCAGTGGGCCTCTTTACATTCCTCCTGATTGGGACCCTCTCTGCTTCCTGGAATTGTGTGGCTTTTTCTCTCATCAAATTAGGAAATTTCCATCATTACTTTTTCAAACAGGTTTTCTATCCCTTGCTCCTCTTCTTCTCCTTCTGGTATCTCTCTTGTATGGATATTATTCTGTTTCACATCATCCTGCATTTCCCTTAACCCCTGTTCATTCATTTTAAGTTTTTTTTTTTTGCCTGCTGTTTTGAGGGAGTTTTTCTACTTTGTCCTCCAGCTCACTGATTTGATGCTCTGCTTCATTGAGCCTGCTTTTAGTTCCTTCTCCTGTGTTCTTTAATTCAAAATTATATTCTTCATTTCTTCTTGGCCCTTGTTGATTGTTTCTATGTCCTTTTTTTATGCTGATATAGTTTGCAGTAAGTTACTCATAATTTCTTTGTGGTTTTTGATAGTTTGCACTGAGTTCATTGAGGTTCCTTATAACCATTGTTTTGAATTCAATATCCGATAGTTGGCTTGCCTCTGTTTCATTTAGCATTCTTTATGAGAATTCCACCTTTCCTTCACTTTGTGGGTTGTTTCTTTTTCTTCCCATTGTTTGTTGGACTCTTCTTGTTTGCTTCTGTTTCTTAAGTTGTTGTGTTTTGACTTTCTGATTTTGTGGGGTGAACTTCTGTGGTTGGAGGGCTATGAGATAAATTGGTGCAGTCTCCTTGATCATCTGCATTTGATGTTCTTGAGATTTCATTTATGGCTTTTATGCTGGTTTTCTGGGTGTAATTTGGTTTTGATTGTTTTTTGGATTATACTTTCTTGTATGTTTTCTTGCTGATGGTTGACTGACTGTCCCTTTGCCCACCACATCTTGTGTGCTGGTGTGCAGGTGCTGCCTGAACAAGACCATAAAACGAAAGAAACAAACCCACACCCACCAGTATAACTCCCTCCACAATTTTACTATCAATAGCAAATGAACCAGTATTAATAAGGTTGTAATGAGATTAAGACTATTATAAGAAAAGAGTGTGGATATGAGATGGCTTAGTGAAAGAGAAATGATTTTAGAGGGTAAAGGGTGAAGAACTAATAAGAGCTGGGAGTTGGAGTAATGGAAGGAGAGAAAGTAAAGTTTACCTCATGAATAAAGAAAGAGAACGAAGAGTGTGGAATACAGTATGAGAAGGGAAGCATGTAATATTAAGTGTAAACAGAAATTAAAATAGTATAAAATAAATTCAAATGAGAGAGAGAAAGAAAAAGGAAAATAAATAAATAATTATTAAAAATATAGGTGACAAATTGGAGAGGAAGATCCCCTGCAGGACTATCAACAACAAATGACCTAAAATTAATATAGGTGGTATGGGAATGAGAGGGAAAATAGAAACAAAGAAAAGTCAAAAAGATGTTTAGGCAAATAGGAAGTGATTGTAATGATAGAAGAAGAGGGAATACTAAGAGTGAGGAACAAAAACTAGACTAAGTGAGAGAAAAATAAAAATTTGGGATGTACCCTATTAAAGTACCAATGACATATTTCACAGGTATAGAACAAACATTTCAGAAATTTATATGGAACCATAAATGACCCCAAAGAGCTGCAGCAATTTTGACAAAGGACAACAAAGCAGGAGGGATCACAATACCTGAAATCAAACTGTATTACAAGGAACCTGTATTAAAAACAGCCTGGTACTGGCATAAAAATAGGCACACAGACCAATGGAACAGAACAGACAGCTCAGAAATAAACTCAAGTCTCTTTGGTGAATTAATATTTGACAAATGGGTAAGAAACATAAAATGGAGTAGGAAGAACCTCTTCAACAAATGGTGTTGGGATATCTGGACAGCTGCATGCAAAAAAAAAATGAAACTCGATCACCAACTTACACCATACACTAAAACAAATTCAAGGTAGATAAAAGACTTAAATATAAGTTGTGACACCATAAAAACACCTGAGGAAAACATTGGCAGGAAAATCTCAGACATTCCATGCAGCAACATCCTCACAGATATGTCCCCTAAAGCAAGGGACATAAAGGAAAGAATAAACAAATGGGACCTCGTCAAATTAAAAAGCTTCTTCATGACTAAAGAAAACAACATTAAAATGAATAGAGAACCAACTACTTGGGCAAACATATTTGCCAATGATACCTCAGACAAGAGTTTGATCTCCAAAATATATAAAGAACTGACATGACTCCACACCAGGGAGACAAAAGACCCAATTAAAAAAATGGGCAAAAAACTTCAACAAACACTTCTCCTGGTTAAGGGGGACATACAGTTGGCCTAGAGACATGAAAAGATTCTCAACATCACTAGCCATCAGAAAGATGCAAATTAAAACCACAATTATATACCACCTCACACCAGTCAGAATGGCCATCGTAAAGCAGCAAAAAAGTGTTGGAGAAGATGCAGAGAAAAGGGAACCCTAGTGCATTGTTGGTGAGAATGCAGACTGGTGCAGCCACTGTGGAAAACATTATGGAATTTCCTCAGAAAACTAAAAATGGAACTGCCTTTAGACTGGCAATTTCATTGCTGGGATTATACCCTAAGGGCCCTGAAACACCAGTTCAAAAGAACCTATGCACCTCAATGTTCATAACAGCACAATTTACAATAGCCAAGTGCTATAAGCAACCTAAGGGCCCATCAGTAAATGAGTAGATAAAAAAAAACTGTGGTGCATTTACACAATGGAATTCTACAAAGCAGAGAGAAAGAAGGAGATCCTGCCCTTTGCAACAGCATGGATAAAGCTGGAGATCATTATGCTAAGTGAAATAAGCCAGGTGGTGAGGGACAAATACCATATGATTTCACCTTTTACTGGAACATAATCAACAAAAGAAAAAAAAAGGAAACAAAATGTAACCAGAGACATTAAAATTAAGAACAACCTAACAATAGCCAGAGGGCAGTGGGGAAGGGACAGTTGGGAGAATGGGTTTAGGGAACCACTATAAGGGATGCATGGACAAAACCAAAGAGGAGGGTGGAAGGAAGGGAAGGAGGCACTTTTGGCTGGGGCTAGGGGGAGTGGTGGGGAGAAAATGAAGAAAACTCTAATTGAACAATAATAAAGTAATAAAAAACTTGGAATGTAAAGAAAAAGGGAGAATAAAGAAAAATAAAAGTGCAGGATGAAAGAAAAGGAGAAGAAAGACAACAAAGAAATAGAAAAAAAGGCTAAGACTGCATAATTAAAATTTGAGTCATAAAAAAGAACAGAATAAAAAAAAGGACCAGTAAAATTTGTTATCTGAAGTACAGAATTAGTGAAACTCTAAAGATAACCTTGAAAAAACAATGCAATAACAACTCCCCTACCCACAACAAACTAGCAAAGTTTGTTACAGGTGTAGAGAGAACACCAGTATTTTAAGAGCTGGGCAAAAGGATGTGAAATAACCCTTGACAAGAAAATTCTTTTTGAGTGTCTGGGTGAGGGAGGAATAATAAGAGTGTGGAATGGAAACAAGTTTTAGCTAGTAAAAAAACAAAATTTGAAATGAAATACTGCAAGGAAAGAGGAAGGTAAGATGGGGTAAGAGAAAGGAGGGGCAAAGTATGTGAATTGAAATACACTATAGTATAAAATCTAGTGGCTTATTATATACAAATTCCCTAGATAAGAAATGAAAGTTGTATTACTATGCAGGAAACAAAATATTGCAAATCATGAAGAAGAACACAGTGGCTTTTGTCTTGGAGCATCTTGTATTTACTACAATGTTTTCTTTTTAGGTCTGCCTCTGGTGATGTCAGATGTTGACCCCACCTGACTTTAGGCAGCCTAGTTAATACTACCAGTGATCTGCTGGCACTGGCTCTCTCTTTCAATTATTAATATGGTCCCCCTGTACTCAGCAGTCAGGTTTAAGCACCATAGAGTGGGGCTGAATCCCTCCTGTGTTGGGGGCTATTGTTTCCCCTCAGGCAGCTGCTGGTTGGAGGGGAGTGATCTGCCAGAGCAGGATGGTTACTGTGTATGGGGGTTGGCTCAGCACCAGGTCCTGGGGGCCATTTTCTCAGTTCTCTCCCCAAAGCCTCTGTCCCCAGTCTCTCCTCAAGTCTCTCTAGTTCATTCTGCCCCACCTTTGCCAGTGATCCACTGCCTCTGACTATCACCCTTGGTTGTTCATCTGGTTGCTAGGACTCAGCAGTCAGGTTTAAGGACCAAAGAGACAAGGCAGAGACCCTCCTGGGGTTGGGACTATTGTTTCCCCTCAGGCTACTGCTGCTCTGAGGGGAGTGCTCTGCTTGAGCACAAAGGCTGCTGCAGTCTGGGGGATGACTCAGCACCGGAATCTCAGTGGCTTAGCCTCTCAGTTCTCTCTCTAAGGCTTCCATTCCCCATCTCTCCTCAGATGTCTCCACCTTTGCCTAAGCTTTGAGTAAGTGACTGGATATCAAAATTTGTGTGTTGGACCTTTAAACAGCTCTTGCATCTCCAACTGTCTGTCTCTGGCTGAGAACAACCCTGCTGCTTTTCATCATTGGTTGTTATCTGTGTGCTTTTTGAGCTCTGGTGTTCTAGGCTGGGAATCCTAGCTTAGGGTTTAGACCCCAATCTTCTTCAGGGGATCCAACTGGCAGCTTAATTATCCTGCTGGTCCTGCTGCCTGTGTTTGCCCACCCAGCCCTCTCGACTCTCCACTGCACTCCTTCCTAGACCAGTTGTGCCAAAGCTTGTTCTGTATGTCTCTTTGGCTATTTCTCAGTTGTTTGTTCCAGATGGTTCCTCCACAGTTTAGTTGTAATTCTGAAATTGGTCCTGGGAGGAGGTCAGTGTGACTTCCGTTCACTCCTCCACCATCTTCCTTCTACGATTTTCTCTCTTTATACACATGTTTGTCTCCCTCTCTGTCTCTCCCTCTCTTTCTATCTCTCTCTCTATCATCCACCTTCTTGAAGAAGTACCTTAGGTATCTCTTGTCATGCTGGTTTGTTGGAGATGTATTCATTTAGTCTTTTATGGGGCAGAGGAAACTCCATATTTCACCTTACATGTTAAATGGGAACCTTTCTGGATATAGAAGTCTTGGTTTCAGGCCTTTATTTTTCATTGTGTAAAGTATATCTTGCCAGTCCCTTTTGGTTTGTAGTATTTCTGTTAAGTAATCAGCTCATAGCATTATCGGAGCTCTCTTGTATGTTACTAATTGTTTCTCCCTTGCTGCCTTTAAGGTTCTCTCCTTGTATTTAAAATTTGTCATTTTAATTATGATGTGTTATGAGTGGGCCTGTTTGGGCTCATCTTGTTTGGGACATTCTTTGTTTCCTGTGACATTTTCCCCCATGAAATTATGGAAGTTTTCTGTCATACATTTTCAAACATGTTTTGTATTCCTTTTTCCTTTCTTCTTTTTTGGTATTCCCATGGTACAGATATTATTACATTTCATGTAGTTCTTCAGCTCCCCTAAACCCTCTTCATTTTTTTGGAGTCTTTTTTCATCTTGGTGCTCTTTCTGGGAATTTTTTTCTACCTTTTCCTCCAATTTGCTGATTTGATCCTCTTATCTACTCTACTTTAATTCCTTCTGCTGTGTTCATCATTTCAGATATTGCATTTTTCTTTCCCTCCTGGCTCTCATTGATAGTTTCCATGTCTCTTTCATGCTGGTGTTGTTTTCAGTTAAGTTCCTGGTAGCTTTCCTGGTGTTCATTGTAGTTTTCTCTGAGCTCATTGAGCATCCTTATAACCATTATTTTGAACGAAATGTGTGATAGTTTCCTTGTCTCAATTTCATTTAGCACTCTTTCCGGGTATTCCTCCTTTTCTTTCATTTGTTTTTTTCTTTGTCTCCTCATTTTAAGTGACTCTTCTTGCTTGTTCTTGCTTCTTAGATTGATTTGCTTTGTTTCTGTCTTTGTGGTATGAACTTCTATAGTAGGAGACCTGTGGGATTCAGTGATGAAGTCTCCTCACTCTCTAAAACTTGATGCTCTTGGGATGACCTCTATTCCACTTATGTGGGTTCTCTAGTTGTAATTGGGTTTTGGTTGTTTTGGGGTCATTCTTTGCTGGACCCTTTCCTCTGGCTGGCTAACTGAGAGTCACTCCACCCACCATATCATATATACTGTTGTCTACATTCAGCCAGAACAAAATCACACATTCCAGGGAAGAAACTCACACCTGCAAAATTAACCTTCACCCACAATCGCATATCAATAGCATATGAGCCAATATTAACAAAGGTGTAAAGAGATTAAAACTTTAAGATTATTATAAAAAATCAAAACAACTATTAGATGACTAACTGAAATAAAAATGATTTTAATAGAGTACAGTGAGGAGCAATAAATAGAGTGACAAGGCACAAAGAGTAGGAAAGACTTACATTGTATGACATGGATCATGGCTCCTGGGGTCCATGGTGTTATGGATGAGATGAGACAAATTCATATGGACTACTGAGTCCTGGGGAGGAAAAGGGACTGTGTGGCTTCTCTATCAAGGGGAGAGCACCTTGGAGTGCCTCAGCCACTCTCTCAAGAGGAGAGCACCTCAACCCTTGCCTTGACGAGCTTTTATTGGGTTCAGTTAGCACAAGAATACAGGGTGTATACTTAAAGCTCATCATCATTGTCAGGCAGAAATGATTAAACAATAGATAATATTCAAGGAACTCTGAGGGCTTATTCTGAGTCAGGGTCAGATAGTTAAAGGGCCATAAAACTTTGGGGAACACACTCACTTCCTGCTTAGACCCTTATCATTTAAATTGAGGGTATTAACAAAGTGGGTTTCATAGGATTTTATACATTCTTTCTTAGGCCTGATCACCCTAGTGAACCCACCCTCTCCAGCACAGACAGGGCTGCACCTACCCCCAGCATTGTTTCAGGCTTAAGGCATTCTTCCAGGCTTAATTCAGGCGGGGGAAGTAAGGCAGCCAAAAGATTAGGAGACTTCTTGCAGACAGAATGAGGACTCAGGCTATGTCAAAGTTGAGGGGCAAGGGTCCATCACCCCCTTTTTCTGTAGCCTCCAAGTTCTTCCCTGGGGGCCCCATGATTGTGCCTGCCTTGGGTCATCCCTCTTTTGAGGAATATTACCTGTCATTGACTAACCAGTCATACTCTTGGGGCCAAGCAGGGTGAAGAGGAAGGGGGCAGAGGTTGTGCCCCTACAAGGAAGATAAGCTTTGTCTCCAAAGTGGCTTATGGTACCAAGGTCCTTTACTCAGCCTTAGACATGGGGGATTACAGCTTGTGAAAACAGTCAGGGCAATTCCCAACAATTGTAAATAAAATAGTGAGGGAAGAAGGTGGAATATAGTGAGAGAGGGGGATGTGTATAGTATTATGTTTAAATAGAAATTTTAAAAACAGTAGTGACAGAGGAAAATTGGAATAAAATTGGAGAAAAAGATTCACAACAGCACTATCAATAACAATGAGCAAAGATTAATATAGGTAGGAAGGAAATGAGAGGGGAAAAAGAAAGAAAAGTTTAAGAGATGCCTAAAGGAAAGAGAAGTGATTTTGAAATGACAGTGGGAGAAGGAATAATAAGAGTGAGGAATGAAAACCAGGTTAATACAGATGAAAATAAAAATTTTAAATGAAACAAAAGTAAGTGCAGGAGGAAGGCAAAATGCAATAGGGAAGGGGAACAGTAGAATTTGAGATTTGTAATATAAAATAATGAAAATCTAGAAATAAAATTGGAGAAATGCAAGAATAACCACCATATCCACTACCAATGATCAAAAATTGATAAAAGTGGAGAAAGAATAAAGGTATCTTAAGAATGAGGAAAAAAAGTGAGGTGAGCAATGACAAGGAACATGGTTTTGAGAGGCTGAAGTGGGGAGAAAAGTAAGAATATGCAATGGAAACAAGTCATAGAAAATTAGAAAATAAAAATTAAAACAAAAATAAGAGGAAAGAGGACATAAATAGAGTAAAATAAGTGAGGAGTAAAATATGAGATATGAAATAAACTATAATGTAAAAATTAATGACTTAAAAGTCATTAATGCAAGTCAAGGACAAGAAATGAATGTCAAAAAAGCTATGTAGGAGAGAAAAGGCAAATCATGAAGAAGACCATGGTGGAATTTGTCTCACTGTTTTCTCTTTCTACATTTGCCTTTGGTGATGTCAGACAGTGTCTAAGTCTGGCCTTGTCTGAGGCTTCCAGCAATCCACAGTCTTTGACTGTCTTTTTGCATTGTTAATCTGGTCAATCTGTGACCAGCAGTCAGGCTTTAGCACCACAGGATGAGGCAGAATAATTCCTATGGGTGGGACTATTGCTTCTCCTCAGGCTGACGCCACTTAGAGGTGACTGCTGTGCCTGAGCAAAGTGGTTCCTGCAGTTGACTAAGCCCAGGAATCTTGGCAGCTTTTCCTCAGCTCTCCCTCCAAAGACTCCACCTTCAGACTTTCCTCCAACATCTTTAGTCCACTGTGCACTGCCTTTTCCAGAGCCCAAGGCTGCAAATAGTAGTTATGTGCTTTTTTCTTTTAAAAACCTCTCTGTGATCCTGGCAGGCTGAAACCCTGCTGCTTTTCTCAGATTGGTGTTATCTGGGTTCCTTCTCCAGCTCTGTTACTGTAGGCTGGGAAGCCCAGCTTGGGGTTTAGGCCCCACTCTTCTCAGGGGAAACCCCCTGGTTGCTAAATTTCCCAATAGCACTTCAGCTGCTGCACCTGGAAGTCCATCCAGCCCTCTCTCTTCTCCTCTGAATTCTGTACTGGTCATATTGTGGTGAAGCAGTTTCTTGCATCTTTCTGTGGTTATAAGACTTTTCTCCAGCTATTTTTCTGTTGGTTATTCAGAATGATTCCTCTACAATTCAGTTGTAATTCAAGGTCAGTCCTGGGATAAGGTTAGTATAACTTCTATTTACTCCTCTGCCATCTTGGATCTCCCATAATATATTGTCTTTATATATGTGTAATTTTGTAAATGTAGGTTTTTAGGAATTATCAGCAAAATTAAAAGTGATAAATTTTACAGAACAAAATTTTACAGTTCACATAAGTGAACTCATGCTTGTGTGGAGTATCTCCAGTGGGTGGTTCTTCATATTTTACTTCTCATCATCAAACATGTCTCTGACATAATAGCAGTTTTAGTGATCACTGGGCTGCCAGAAAAGAAAAGGAAATATCCCCCTGGCTGGCATAGCTCAGTGGATTGAGTGCAGGCTGCGAACCAAAGTATCACAGGTTCGATTCCCAGTCAAGGTACATGCCTGGGTTGCAGGCCATGACCTCCAGCAACCGCACATTGATGTTTCTCTCTCTCTCTCTCTTTCTCCCTCCCTTCCCTCTCTGAAAATAAATAAATAAAATCTTTAAAAAAAGAAAAAAGAAAAGGACATATCAATATGGGGAACAGTGTTACTAGAAAGTTCAGTGGAGGAAGGAACTATTTGGATGATTCAGAAGGCAACAGCTATGGGCAACTGGTGATTTGCAGCTTCATTACAACAACACGCCTGCTCATCACATCTCTTGTAATTTTTTTTTCTTGTGAATCAAATCACCCAGTTGACCTAGCCCCTTCCAGCTCAGACTTGATACCTTGTGATTTCTGGCTTTTCCTGACTAAAATCACATTTAAAGGGAAGAGATTTTAGGCCATCACTGAGACTCAGGAAAACACAATAGGGCAGCTGATGGCAATTTGGAGAACTGTGTCAGGTCCCAAGGTTTGGAAGGGGATTGAAGACTCATTTTTCTATGTGCAATATTTCTTACATCATTATATTCTTCAGTAAACATCTCTATTTTTTATATTAAATGGCTGGATACCTTCTTGACAGACCTGAATATCTATCTATCTAAAGACAGATATCCCCAAATAAGTACATAAAACAGTAGATATATAAAACATGTTTATATGCAATATATGGATAAATATGTATGCATTTTTAATTACTATATTCAATTACCATTGGTTTAGATGAGTTTAGCAAAGCTCTGGTTATTTTAAGCCAGTGTCTAGATGAACAGTTACTTTTAGGTTGATTCTTTTGGTAGGAAGAGATATAATGAAAGAGACTTCTGCATAGACTAGGGCTCAAAACTCATTGAAACTCTAGATGTACAAGTGCTTGCCCATTGAACGTGGCTATCTCAATTGCTTACTGAAATCAATAAGCAAGGGAGACATATTGTCCTACAGTCACCATTTTAGTCTTCCTATACATTTTTCTCTAAAATTTCGGTGTCTGCGGTCATAAAAATTGAAACCCAAATAAATTATGTTTTCAAGGTTTATGTCACTCAAGAAAAATTTAGCATACTGCACTTTGTGGTTTGTAAAGAAATTTTTATGGCCAGAAACCCTGTTTTCTACAGCACAAATGGAGAGTCAACCTTTCATAATGATGTGCATCCACACATTCAGTTTCAGCCACATTAAAACATCTTCTAATTCAAAAGATATAATATGACCTGTTGCTTTTCAGAGAATATTCTTTTGGTTCATTTTTCATCTGAGCCTGTTAAAATAGCTTGCAGGTTTCCAGGAGTTTTGTCAAACACTAGCATGTTGCTATTATTTTTCTTTTTGTATACCCTTTTTTCCTCTAATAGATGTATAGCCCAGATTAAGTCAAGTTCAGAGTGATGTTAGGATCTCCTCATCTATTGCCCAAAGTAACAGAGTTATGATTTTTTCTTACTAAATAATTAGACAATATGAATAACTTAAAACATAACTATTGGGGGGAGTGGGTCCTAATGAATGAGTTTATTATTTAAGAAAATTGAGCAATTATACATTCTCTAATATTGATTTCCACTAAATTCTATCTTGAAGTTAGGGAGATAATAAAACCGTTCATTGAGTTCCACCATAGTAGATTTAATGAGTAAATTGGCTACATGGATAGCCCCACAAGTAGCTTCATTTTAAGAGAAAATTACATAATAATTTAGAATATATTATCATTTCAATAAAAAGAATAACAGGTGTGGCTGAATTCAGAAATATGATGATCAAACTTGCAAGGGGAAGTGAGATGAGCTACAGATCGGTTGATATCAGTTTTGCTTTTATTTGGAATTTCTATTTGAAGTGTATTTTGTTTTATATAGCTGAATTAAACTTACCTGGCTTTGTGGGCTGCCACACATAAGTGAGTCCTTAAGGGCAAATGTTATAAAAGGAGTGAGATGAGAAATGTGGACATCAGTCTTTTAATGTGTAGGTATGACACATCAGGCATGTGTTGGTATGATATATCAGGTAAGAAACTACTGCTTGAGCTACTTGAGAAAACATATGCACAGTGTCAGTTTCAACAAAGGGGTGAAAACAGAAGATAAATTATTTCTCCAACTTTTTTTCCATGTGACAAACTAATCGATTTGTAGTCCCTTGTAAACATTGCTGAAATACTTCACTCTACAGAATCTACCTCATTAATATTTCAGATTGTTTAAGAGATTTTATCCTGTACTTCATTGTCTGTCTCTGAGAAGAGTAATTTATTCAGTCATAAGAATGGTGAGTTTATAAGCTCCATGTATTTTGGGGACTTTATATAGCAATTCCTAAAAAAATTTTGTTGAAAACATACATGAATAATAAAATGAATGAAATATTTTGTATTCTCAAGAAACATTTTATTTATTGGCAAAATTGGCACAAGAGAATAGAAAACTATAATGAAATTAAGAAGAAAACATCAATAGACATGCAAAAGAAGTGCTACCAGTGAGTGAACTTTAGAGGAGTGAAGCACATACCTCACCTTGTAGAAAGGTTGAGTTAGAGTTATGGTCTCATTTTTTTTATTATGTTACATATTTATTATACACTTTTCACGTAGTTCTAATGTATTATGTTAGAAATCCTGTTTTTCCTTAGGAAGAAAAGCAGTAAAATTATCTGCATCCTGATACAGAAAGAATTCAGGTGTAGGCAATATAAATTTACTAGGGACCCTGGCCTTCTGACTTCAGGTGTCAGAGTTTCCTATAGTCATCCAGACTGAGAACTTTGTAACCTGATTATGCATGGTAGGTGGTACCTCAGACCTAATTTGCATACATTCCTTCTGTGTTCTTCCTGTGTTGTAATGAGTTCAAGAGGGAAACGTAGAGGAAACAGCAGCTTGGTGGCACGTTTAATGCATCACACTCTACCACCCAAGAACATATGATCTGTTTGAGCCTGGGCACTATGGCTCCTAGAAAGCAAAGGGAGTGATTGCGACCCAGAATATAAGTGAAACCTGCACCTCCTCAACTCAGGTCTGGTGGGAAACATGATAACCTATAGATGGCAGAGTAGACAGCTGTGTGCATGGTCCCCAGACTGTCCCTGTGGAGAGTCCATCAAGGTCAGGCAAGCAGAGTGGGTGCTACACTTACTCTTTACATGCAATATAGGATGTACCTCTCTGGTGGTCTAATATCATCCCCATTTCATCCATGTATATAAAGCTGAGAGAAGGGAAGTAACATGCCCAATTTTGCACATCTACTGGAGAAAAAATAAAGGGAAATTTTAAAAAACATCTTGTGAAGTTATATTGGATTTGTCATTGAGATAAAACTTTTATTTTTGTAAAATAAAATGTAGGCTTGGTGTTAAAGATAGGACTATGGATATTACTCAGGATATTGATTATAGCATATAAGATTTCCAACTACTACTGCTTCTACTACACCTACAAAAAATACCCCAAGATTTAGTCAATAAACAATATCATGGTTAATAATTTAAAATATATGGTTATTAAATATATTTATTTATATATAGTTGTCTCTATTTCCTCCCACAACACCACAACTGTACTTGAACAACAATAAAAAGAACAGAAAGAAAGGTATATCCAGCTATGGATATCTACTATTTAACTCATGATGTCATGACTTTTCATGTAGTGTAAGTTTGAGGAAGTATTTATAATTTATTAAATACTTACATGTATTTTTATATCAGCAATATAGTTTAAACACTTCAAATGCAAAAATATATATTTCTGTTTAATATAGGAATTAGACAAAAATATTTTACTATATAATGTCTAACTAGCTAATACTGCATATTTCATTTTTATGAGTAAAACTGTTACATTTTATCAAAGTGCATTCCTCATTTATTTGTATTGTATTATTTTTATTGTATTTTTTCTGAAAATCTCATAAATTTATTTTTAACCATTACATTTTATAATATTTTCCATTATTATTTATCCTCTCCCAGAACCAATACTCTGTTGTCCATGTCCATGAGTCAGTTTTCATTTTTGTTGATCTCTCTAACCACTAAACTCTCCCACCCCAATATTGCTGTCACCTTTCTATCTATGAGTCTGTCTCTGTTTTACTTGTTAGTTCAGTTTGTTCATTAGATTCTATGTATGAATGAAATCATATAGTATTTGTCTTATAATGTTCTCCAGGTCCACCCATGCTGTTCTAAAGGGTAAATTTTTCTTCATTTTTATGGCTATGCAGTTTCCATTGTGTAAAGGTACCATAGTTGTTTTATCCACTCATCTTCTGATGGATACTTGGGTTGTTTCCATATCTTGGCAATTGTAAATAACACAACAATGAATATAGTGGTGCTCATGTACTTTCAGATTAGTGTTTTGGGTTACTTTGGATATATTCCCAGAAGTGGGATCACTGGGTCAAAAGGTAGATCCATTTTTACTTTTTTGAGGTATCTCCACACTGCTTTCCACAGTGACTGTACCAATCCACATTTCCACCAACAGTGCATGAGAGTTCCCTTTTCTCCACATCCTCACCAGCACCTGTAATTTGTTGATTTATTGATAATTGCCATCTGACTAGTGTGAAGTGATATCTCATTGTGGTTTTATTGCATTTCTGAGGATTAGTGATGTTGAGTATATTTTCTTATGTCAATTGGCCATCTGTTTGTCTTCTTTGGAGAAGTGTCTATCCAAGTCCTTTGTCCATTTATTAATTGGATTATTTGTTCGTTTTCATATTGAGTTTCGTAAGTTTTTCAAAATAATTTTTGGTTATTGACCTCTTATCAGATGTATTGGAGAACATGTTCTCCCATTCTGTGGTTTGTCTTTTAAATTTGTTAATGGTTTCTTTTGCTATGCAAATAATTTTTAGTTTGAGGTAGTCCATTTGCTTATTTTTCTTTTGTCTTTCTTTTCTTAGGAGATATATCAAATAAAATATTGCTATGAGCAATGTCTAAGATTTTACTGCCTGTTTTCTTCTAGTATTTTTATTGTTCTAGGCCAAACACTGAAGTGTTTGATTCATTTTAAATCTATTGTTGTGTGTGGTATAAGAAGGTTGTATAGTTTCATTTTTCTACATGTGCATGTCAAATTTTCCCATCACTATTTATTGAATAAACTTTGTTGAGCCTATGTGTGTACATGCTTTCTCCCATAAATAGTAATGGACTGTCAAGGTGTGGGTTTATTTCTGGACACTCTATTTTATTGCATTGATCTATGTGTGTTTTTTGACAGTACCATGCTCTTTAGATAACTATGGCATTACAATATAGTTTGAAGTTAGGAAGTGTGATTCTCCCTACTTTATTCTCCTTTATCAGGATCCCTGTTGCTATGTGGGGCTATATGGTGTTCCATATAAATTTTTAAAATATTTGTTCTAGTTCTGTGAAATACATCATTGGAATCTTTTTAAAAATTTATTTTTTATTGTTTTCAAGTACAGTTGTCTCCATTTCCTTCCATCCCCTCCCCCCTGCCCCACACATCCTTACCTCCCACCCACAAATCATACCCACTTTGATTTTGTTCATGGGTATTTTATACATGTTCCTTGACAACACTTCCCCTTCTTTGCCCCATTATCTCTTCCTCCATCCCCTCTGGTTACCCTCAGCCTGTTATTTATTCCAATGTCTCTGTTTATATTTTGCTTGCTTGTCTGTTTTGTCCATCAGTTTTCACTTACAGGTGAGGTAATATGGTATTTTTCTTTCACCACCTTGCTTATTTCACTTAGCATAATGCTCTCCAGTTCCATCCATGCTGTCCCAAAGGGTAGGAATTCCTTCACTCTTTCTTCTGTGTAATATTCCATTGTGTAAATGTACCAAAGTGTTTTGATGCACTTATTTACAGATGGGCACTTAGGTTGCTTCCAACACTTGACTATTATAAATTGTACTGCTATGAACATTGGGGTGCATTGGTTCTTTGGAACTGGTGTTTCAGGGTTCTTTGGGGATAATCCCAGCAGTGGAATCTCTGGAACAAATAGCAGTTCTATTTTTAATTTTTTGAGGAAACTCCATACTGTTTCCACAGTGGCTGCACCAGTCTGCATTCTCACCAATAGTGTACCAGGGTTCCCTTTTCTCCACAACCGTGCCAGCACTTTTTGTTTGTTGACTTGTTTATGATGGGCATTCTGACTTGTGTGAAGTGGCATCTCACAATGGTTTTAATTTGCATCTCTCTGATGGATAGCAATGTTGAAGATTCTTTCATATGTCTCTGGGCCCTCTGTATGTCTTCCTTGGAGAAGTGTGTGTTTAGGTATTTGCCCATTTTTTTAATTGTTTTTTTTTTGTCTTCCTGGAGTCATGTGAGTTCTTTATATATATCAGAGATCAAGCCTTTGCTCAAATATATTACATTTCCTATACAGTTGGTTCCTTTTTCATTTTGCTGATTTTTTATTCACTAAAGAAATTAAGGAAGACACAAATAAGTGGACACACATACAGTGTTCATGCATTGGAATAATGAACATCATCAAGATGTTCCTACTATCCAAAGTTATTTACAAATTCAATGCAACCATATTAAATACCAATGACATATTTCACAGATATAGAACAAATATATCAAAAATTTATATGGAACCATAAATGACCCATAATTGCTGAATAACCCAGCAATTTTTAGAAAGAAGAACAAAGTAGGAGGGATCACAGTAATTGATATCAAACTATATTACAAGGCCACAGTAATCAAAACTGTCTGGCCCTGGCATAAGAACAGGCACATAGATCAGTAGAACAGAATAGAGAGCTTAGAAATAAACCCGAGCCTCTATGGACAATTAATATTTGACAAAGGAGCATACACATAAAATGGACTAAAAATAGCCTCTTCAACAAATGGTGTTGAGAAATCTAGACAGCTACATGCAAAAAAAATGAAATGCAACCACCAGCTTACACCGTACACAAAAATAAACTCAAGATGAATTAAAGACTTAAATATAAGTCTTTATATTGACACTATAAAAGACCTAGAGGGTAACATAGACAGGAAAATCTCAGATATTCCATGTAGCAATATTTTCACTGATATGTCCCCTACAGCAAGGGACATAAAGGAAAGAATAAAGAAATGGGATCTCATCAAAATAAAAAAAAAAATAACTTCTGCTTGGCTAAATAAAACATCATTGGAATCTTGATAGGAATTGCATTGAATCTGTGGATTATTTAGAATAGCGTGGACATTGTAATTACTCTTACACATAAACATAGTATGTGATTCCACTTATTTGTATCATTTTCAGTTTCATTCTTCAGTGTCTTATAATTTTCCAAGTACAGGTCTTTGACTTCCTTGGTTAGATTTATTCTTAGGTATTTCATTCTTTTTGAAGCAATCCTGGGTGGGATTGTTTTCTTAATTTCCCTTTCTGATCATTAATTACTGGCTTATGAAAAAGAAACAAATTTATGGATATTAATTTTGTATCCTGCTACTTTGCTAAATATATTTATCAGTTCTAGTAATTTCTTGGTGTAGTATTTAAGTTTCTCTGTGTACAGTATCATGTCATCTGTAAATAATGATAATTTTACTTCTTCCTTTCCAATTTGGATGCCTCTTGTTTTTTCTTCTTCTCTGATTACAATAGCTAGGACTTTCAGGACTATGTTGAATAAGAGAGGTAAAAGCAGACATCCCTGTCATGTTCCCAAGGTCATGCAGCTTTTTGCCAATTGAGTATGATACTGGCAGTGGGTTTTTAATATATGGCCTTTTTATGTTTAGGTGTGTTCCCTGTATTCTCACTTTGCTGAGAGTTTTTATCATAAATGGGTGTTAGATTTTATCAAACACTTTTTCCTCATCTGTTGATATGATCATGTGGTTTTTATTCTTCATTTGTTTATGTGGTGAAGCACATTTATTAATTTGCAAATGTACCAACCTTTCATCCAGGAATAATTCCCATTTGATCATGGTGTATGATATTTTTGATGTATTGCTTTATTCATTTTGCTAATAGTTTGTTGAAGATTTTATCATCTATGTTTATCAGGGATATTGTCCTATAATTTTTTGTGATATCCCTTTCTGGTTTCAGCATTAGGATAATGTTGACCTTTTAAAATGTGCTTGGGAGTTTTCCATACTCTTGAAGTTTTGGAATAATTTGAGAAGGAGAAAAGAGTTAGTTCTTTTCTGAATGTTTGCTAAAATTCTCCTGTGAAGCCATCCAGTCCAGATATTTTGTTTGTTGCAAGTATTTAGATTGCTGCTTCATTTTTGCTAGGTTTAATCTATCTATTCAGATTCTTTGATTCTCCCTAATTTAGTTTTTGGAAGATTATAGAAACATATTCATTTCATCCAGGTTGCCCAATTTGTTGGTGCATTGCCATTCATAGTATTTTCTTACAATCTTTTTTATTTCTTTGGTGTCAGTTATTATTTTTCCTTTTTCATTTTAAGTACATTTATTTAGGTCTTCTTTTTTGTTTCTTGATGAATCTGGATAAAAGTTTGCCAATATTTATCTTTAAATGAACCAGGTCTGGAATTCAATGATCTTTAGTATTGTTTTTTTAGACTCTACTTCATTTATTTCTGCTCTGACCTTTATTATTTCCTTCCTTTTAGTCATTTTGGCTTTGTTTGTTGACCTTCCTCAAGTTTCTTTGAGTATAAAGTTAGTTTGTTTATTTGAGATTTTTCTTGTTTCTTGTAATAGGCTTGTAAGGCTATGAGTTTGTCTCTTAGGTTTACTTTCTGGTGTCCTACAGGTTTTGGATTGTTGTATTTTGATTTTTATTTATTTCAAGGTATCTTTTGATTTCTTCCTTGATCTCATTGTTGATACATTCATTGCTTAAAACATGTTATTTATCTTCCCTGTCTTTGAGTATTTTTCAGTTTTCTTATGATTCATTAGTACTTTTATTGTATTGTGGTTAGAGAAGATGTTTACTATGATTTCACTCTTCTTACATTTGTTGAGACTTGTTTCATGTCCTGATATGTGGTCTGACTAGAAAATGTTCCATGTGCACTTGAAAAGTATGTATATTCTACTGTTTGGGGGGAAGATGCTCTGAAGATATCAATTACATCCATGTGATGTGTTGTGTCATTTAAGGCCACTATCTTCTTGATGATTTTTTTTTTGCCTGGAAGCTCTATCCATTAAAGTCAATGGGTTTTTTAAATCTCCTAGTATGACTGTATTTCTGTCATTCTCTTCCTTAATGTTTGTCAAGTATTTGATTTACATATTTAGGTGCTCCTATATTGTGTGCATTAATGTTTACTAGGGTTATATCCTCTTGTTGGATTGTTCCCTTTATCATTATGTAGTGCCCTTCTATATGTCTTCCCATGGCCTTGGATTTAAGCTCTATTATGTCAGATATAAGCACTGATACCTCAGCTTTTTTCTTTTCCATTTGCATGAAATATTTTTTTCCCACCCTGTATTTTTAGTCTGGGTGTATGTTTCAACCTATGATTGGTATATGGAAGAAGCATTTATATATTATACATTATATTATATATTATATATATATTTTATATGTATAATTATATGTAGAATATATATATAAGAAATTCTATATATATATAGAATACCCTATGTATTTCGGTTGGAGCATTTAAGCTGTTTACATTTAAGGTGATTATTGATAGATATATGTTTATTACCATTTTATTTTTAACAATTTTCTTCTGTTTTTTTTCTTCCTCTTCTTCCTCTCCTCCTCCTGCTTCTTATACTTTTTTCTCTTCCTCCTCCTCCTTCTTTATCTAGCAAGTCTGATAACATTTGTTGCAGTATGGGTTTGGTGTTAACAAAGTCTTGTTTTTTCTTGTCTGGGAAGCTCTTTAGTTTCCTTCAATTTTAAAATATTTTTCTTTGTGAATACTTTTCTTTTTTTAAGATGTATTTATTTATTTTTAGAGAGGGAAGGGAGGGAGATAGATAGAGAGAGAGAGAGAGAGATCAATGTGCGGTTGCTGGGGGCCGTGGCCTGCAACCCAGGCATGTGTCCTGACTGGGAATCGAACCAGCGACACTTTGGTTCGCAGCCCGCGCTCAATCCACTGAGCTACGCCAGCCAGGGCTTATTTTCCTTCAATTTTAAGTTATAACCTTTCTGAGTAAAGCAGTCTTTGTTGTAAGTCTTTGCATTTCATCACCTTGAATATTTTGTTAGTCTCTTCTGGTCTGAAATGTTTCTTTGAGAAAAAGATAACAGTCTTATTGAAGCTCTATTGTGTGTTACTATTTTTCTCATTCAGGTGTTAGGATTTTCTTCTTGTGTTTAAACTTTGCCATTTTCATTTTGATGTGTCTTGGTGTTTTCCTTTTTGGGTTCATATTGTTTGGGACTTTCTGTGCTTCCTGGACTTGAGTGTCTTTTCCCTTCACCAGACAAGGGAAGATTTCAATCATTATTTCTTCAAATAGGTTCTCATTTTCTTGCTCACTCTCTTCTCCTTTGGTATTCTCATGATGCAAATGTTGTTACATGTCATGTTGTCCCAAAGGTTTCTTAAGCTTTTATTTATTTGAAATTCTTTTTTCTTTTTGCTATTGTGCTTGGGTGTTTTTTTCAACCTTTTGTTCCAAATCATGATTTGGTCCTCTGCTTCATCTAATCTACTGTTTTAATCCTTTCAGTATATTATTATTTCAGATATTGCATTCTTTAATTCTACTGGTCCATTTTAATGGTTTTTGAGTCTTTTTCAAGCTGTTGAGTATCCTTACAATCATTACTTTAAACTCTATACCTGATTAATTGCTGCCATCATTTCATTTAGTTCTTCTCTTAGACAATTCTCTTGTGTTTTCATTTGGGGGACAGTTCCTTTGCCTTCTGATTTTTGCTTCTTCTTTGCATTTGTTTCTATGTATTAGGTAGCTATGCAAAGACTCTGGCATAGACCTATGTCAGACAATGCCTGTGACTGTCCCTGGGCAATCTGTTCAGAGTTATCAGTGACTCACAGTATGTGGCTCACTTTACTGAGCCTGAACGTGTGTAGAAGAAACCAGGCTGTGCACCAAGGCCAGCTTTTATCAGCACTGGACAGACTGGGAAGTCTCAGAACTCCCAGGGTTCTGCCTTTGATGTTAGGCTTAATCAACAACATAGCCTCCAACTGTACTCATCAGCCTGGATTAAGCTCCTAGGGTAGGGTGAGAAGGTTTCCTGTTGGTGAGCTCTTGCTTCCCCTCATGCTGTTGCCACTTAGAAAGAAATGCTCTGTCCATGAAAGATGGCTTCTGCAGTTTGGGGGATGACTTAGCACTAAGATCCTGGTGGCTGTCCCTTCAGCTCTCTCCCTAGATCCACCAAATCCAGACCCTCCTCATGCATCTCTAGTTCACTCTGTCCTTTCTCTGCCAGACCCCAGAGTAAATGAATGCAAATGATTTTTTTTTTGCATCGGTCCTTTAAGAGGCTCTTTGCATCTCAATCTGTGTCTTCTTGGTGGACAAAAACTCTACTGCTTTCATAGCTGGTTGTTATTTGGGTTTCTTTTCTGGTCCAGATGCTTTGGGCTGGGGAGAATTGCTTGTGGTTTAGACCCTGTACTTCTCAGGGAGAACCCCAAAGCCACTGCAATATCCCCATATAACTTTAGATACCACCTGTGGGAGCCAATTCAGTTCTCTCATGCCTCTACACTCCCTTCAATCTCATTGTGGTGAAGTGGTTTCTGCCATTTTTCCTTGGTTATAATGCTTGTCTCCAGTTAGTGTGCAGTTGGTTGTTTGGGATGATTTTTCTTTCATTTAGTTGTAATTCCAGTTTAGTCCTGGAAGGAGGTTTCTTATAAGTACTTGCTAATATTCATGTATATATTCAGAATGTTTCTACTATCTTATAATTAACGGGCTACACTGTGCTGTTACTGTTTTTACAGTTAAGGTATTCAGGGATGAATGATGATCATACTTACAGTTCTGTGTATCTGCTTTCTCTTATTTTATTTCACAGAGATGGTACAATCACAGTTCTATGTGCAGACACAAAGTCCTTACCTGGTCTTGTGATCAGGAGGTGGGGAAGCTCCATACAGTGTTCCCTTCTCATAGGCCTATGGTCATCCCATAGGCATTTGGGGACCAGCCTAGTTCCATATGAAAGCAAAGTGGTGGGACGTGACCTCTGTTGGTTAAAGTAAGATTCCCTTCACCTGGGAACCTTATGTGACAAATGACTTTTAGAACACTATTATAGGTAGTCCAAAGCAGGTTAATCAAAAGACAGTTTTTAAAAGCAAATTTGTTCCTTGAAGTGGAGAAAAATATAGAAATTGAGGAGACTGAAAGCTTAGCTTTTCTTTTCCTAGTGTCATGACTATGCACCTTCTGTTTCCTAGTGTCATGACTGCTCTGGATGAGGCCATTGTCCAGCCAGTATGCTCATTCAAAGGAAAGCAAAGATATTTATTGTCACAGCCCAAGGACACTCCAGGTACCAGTGGGCTGATGTCGAAAGATACTCATAATTTTATTATTATTTTGACTTTTTTTCAGAAGGGAATGGCTACTGATAGCCTACTTTAGAACCTGCCTCTGAGGACAATGGCATTGGAGACTCAGTCCTTCTTTGTATTCCTTGTATCCTTTATATGTTACTTTTATTTGGGGTGGGGTAATTTACCAGCTTCACTGTCTTTGACCTCATTTAGTTTTATTTTATTACATATGATTTGTTATTTAAACGTTACGTTTCTTTCAACTTTCCTTTGGTTTATTTTGAAATTTATTTTAATTAGTTTTTTATTTTTATTATTTTCATTCTCATATAATCTTTATTATATTTTTTCCATTACCATTTAGCACCCTCATAACCACCACCCCCACCCCCAGCAATGACTACCCTATTGTCCATGTCCCTGAGTCCTTTTTTCTTTTGGCTCAATCTATCCACCCCTTAACGTCCCCCCCCCACACACACACACTCGAGCTGTCATCTGTTCTCCATCTATGAGTCTGTGTCTGTTTTGCTTGTTCAGTTTGTTCATTAGGTTCCACATATGAGTAAAATCATATGGTATTTGTCTTTCTTTTACTGGCTTATTTAGCTTACTGTACTGTTCCCCAGATCCATCCATACTGTTGCAAAGGGTATAAAATTTTCTTCTTTTGTACAGAGAGGTAGTATTCCATTGTGTAAATTTCCCATAATTGTTTATCCACTTATCTATTGATGGACACTTGGGCTGAGTCCATATCTTGGCAATTGTAAATAACACTGCAATGAACATAAGGGTGCTTATGTTCTTTCAAAATAATGTTTTGCATTCCTTCAGATATATTTCCAGAGATGTGATTTCTGGGTCAAAAGGAAGATTCATTTTTATTTTTTTAGGTATTTCCATATTGCTTTTCACAGTGGCTGCACCAGCCTTCATTCCCACCAAGGGTGCAAAAGGTCTTGCTTTCTGCACATCCTCACCAGCACTTGTTGTGCATTGATTTACAGATTATACCATTCTGACAGGTGTAAGATGGTATCTGAGTGTGGTTTTAATTTGCATTTCTCTGATAACTAGTAATGTTGAGCATCTTTTCACATGTCTGTTGTCCATCTGCATGTCCTCTTTGGATAAGTGTCTATTCAGGTCATTGCTCAGTTTTTAATTGGCTTATTTGGGTTTTTTGGAGTTGAATTTTGTAAGTACTTTAAAAGTTTGTATATTAATCCTTATCAGATGTATTGGAGAATATGTTTCCTAGTCTGTGGGTTGTCTTTTTCTTTTGTTGATGATTTCTTTTGCTGTGCAAAAACTTTTTAGTTTGATGAAGTCTCATTTATTTATGTTTTGTTTCCCATGCTTGGGGAGATATATCCAATAAAAAATTTCCACAAGCTATGGCTGAGATTTTGCTGCCTATGTTTTCTTCTAGGATTTGTATGGTTTGGGGTCTAATATTTAAGTCTCTGATCCATTTTAAATTTATTCTTGTGTGTGGCATAAGACATTGGTCTAGTTTCATTTTTCTTCATGTATCTGTCCAATTTTCCCAGCACCATTTCTTGAAAAAACTATCTCTAGCCCATGCTATGTACTTGCTTCCTCTGTTGAATATTAGTTGACCATAAAGGTGTAGGTTTATTTCTGGACTCTCTAGTCTGTTCCATTCTTCTATGTGTCTGTTTATGCAAGTACCATGTTTTTTTTTATTACTGTGGCCTTGTAGTATGGTTTGATATTAGGTAGCGTGATTCCTCCAACTTTGTTCTTCTTTTTCAGGATCATTGTTACTATGTGGGGCCTTTTGTGGTTCCATGTAAATTTTTGAAATACTTCCTCTAGTTCTATAAAATACATCATTGGAATCTTAATAGGAATTGCATGACTCTATAGATTGCTTTGGGTAGTGTGAACATTTTAATGATATTACTTCATCCTATCCATGAACATGGGATGTGCTTCCACTTATTTTTATCTTCAATTTCTTTCTTCAGTGTTTTATAATTTTCTGAGTATAGGGCTTTTGCATCCTTGGTTAGGTTTATCCCTAGGTATATTATTTTCAAAGCAATTGTGAGTGGGATTGTTTTCTTAACTTTCCTTTATGTAGCTTGTTATCGGCATATACAAATACAACTGATTTCTGAATATTAATTTTGTATCATGCTATTTGCTGAATACATTTATCAGTTCTAGTAGTTTCTTGATGGAATATTTGGGGTTCTCTATGAACAGTATTATGTCTTCTGCAAATAAAGACATTTTTACTTCTTCCTTTCCAATTTGGATGCATTTTATACCTTCTTTTTGTCTGATTGCTCTGGCTAGGACCTCCACTACTATGTTTAATAAGAGAGGCAAAGTGGGCATCCCTGTCTTGTTTCCAGTCTTTAGGAGAACTCTGGTAATTTTTTGCCCATTGAATGTTGTGCTGGGAGTGGGTTTGTCATATTGTCTCTTATTATTTTCAATATGCTCCATCTATTCCCACTTTGCTTTTGTTTTTAAAATCATAAATTGTGCTTGATTTTATCAAAAGCTCTTTATGAAACCTTTCATATAATCATATTGCTTTTATCCTTCATTTTTATGTAAGAATCACATTTACTGATTTGTGAATGTTCTGCCATCCTGGCATCCTTGGAATAAATGCCACTTGATCATGGTGTACAATCTCTTGGATGCATTTCTGTATTAGGTTTGGTAATATTTTGTTGAGGATTTTAGCATCTATGTTCTTCAGCAATATTGAGCTATAGTTTTCTTTCTTTGTATTTGCTTTTTCTGGTTTTGTAATTAGGATAATGCTGGTCTTATAAAATGAGTTTGGGAGCCTTTCCTCCTCATGAGTTTTATCAAATACTCTGAGAAGGAGAGATGTTAGTTCTTCCCAGAATGTCTGGTAAAATTCCCCTTTGAAGCTATATGGTCCAAGGCTTCTGTTTGATGGGAGTTTTTGATTACTGCTTCAATTTTACTAGGTGTAATTTGTCTGTTAAGATTCTCTGATTCTTCCTGATTTGGTTTTAGAAGATTGTATGTTTCTAGGAATTTATCCATTTCATCTTGGGTTGTCTCATTTGTTGGCAGATAGATGTTCATAATATTTTCTTACATTCCATTGTATTTCTTTGGTGTCAGTTGTTATTCCTCCTTGTTTATTCCTGATTTTTTTTATTTGGGTCCTTTCTCTCTATTTGTTGATGAGTCTGGATAAAGGTTTGTCAACCTTGTTTATTTTTGAAAGAACTAGCTCTTGGATTCATTAATCTTTTGTAGCATTTTTAGACTCTATTTCACTTATTCGTGCTTTGATCACACTTATTTTCTTTCTTCTACTCACATTGGGCTTTGCTTATTGTTCCTTTTCATGTTTTTTTTTTTAAATGTGAAGTTAGATTGTTTATTTGAGCTTTTCTTTCTTTCTTTCTTTCTTTTCTTTCTTTCTTTCTTTCTTTCTTTCTTTCTTTCTTTCTTTTCTTTTTCTTCTTTCTTTCTTTCGAGATAAGCCTGTAATGTTATGAATTTCTCTCTTAGGAATGCTTTCTCACTGTCCCACAGATTTTGGATTGATGCATTCTCATTTTCATTTACTTTAAGGTACCTTTTGATATATTCCTTGATCACATTGTTGACCTATTCATTGTTTAAGACATGTGATTTAGTGTCCATGTCTTCGTGTGTTTTTCAGTGTTTTTCTTTTGTTTTCATTTCTAATTTCATAAAGTTGTGGTCAGAAGAGATTCTTGATATTGTTTCAATCTTCTTAAATTTATTGAGACTTGTTTTGTGCCCTAACATGTGGTCTATCCTAGAAAACATTCCATTTGCGCTTGCAAAGTATGTGTATTCTACTGCTTTGGTGTGAAATGCTCTGAAGATATAAATTCAATCCATTTGATGTAGTGTGTCATTTAAGGCCACTGTCTCCTGGTGGATTTTCTGCCTGGAAGATATTCATTGACATCACTAGGGCATTAAAATCCCTAACTATGACAGTATTTCTGTGTGTCTTTCCTATATGTCAATCAAGATTGCTTTACATATTTAGGTGCTCCTATGTTGTGTGCATAAATGTTTACTAGGGTTATACCCTCTTGTTGGATTGTTCCCTTTATCATTATGTAGTGTCCTTCTATGTGTCTTCCTATGGCCTTGGATTTAAGCTTTGTCAGATAAAAGCATTGCTACCCTATTTTTTTTTTCTTTTCCAGTTGCATGGAATATCTTTTTCAACATTGTACTTTTAGTCTGTGTGTATCTTTCAACCACAAATGATCCTCTTGGAGGCAGTATACATATATATGCACTGCCTATATATATGTATGGGTCTTGTTTTCTTGTTCATTCAGTTACTTTATGTCTTTTTGTTGGAGAATTTAAGCCATTTACATTTAAGGTAATTATTGATAGATATGTATACAGTGTCATTTTATTGATAAAATGTTTTCCTTTGTTTATTTTTTTTTTCTGTCTGCTTTTCTTTTTCTTCTTAAAAAAGCCCTTTAGGTTTTTCTTGTCTGGGAAGCTCCTTATTTTTTCTTCAATTTTAAATGATAGCCTTGCTGGATGAAGTAGCTTTGGTTGTAGGTCCTTGCTTCATGTCAAATATTTCACAGCACTCTTTTCTGGCCTGAGATCTTTATGATGAGTAATCAGATGAGAGTCAAATTAGTACCCCCTTGTGAGTAACTGCCTTATTTTATCTTGTGGTAATAGGATTCTGTCCTTCTCTTAAGCCTTGTGAAATTAGTTATGATGTGTTTCAGTGTAGGCCTCTTTGGGTCCAACTTGTTTGGGATTCTCTAAGATTCTTGGACTTGTGCAAGTTTTTCCTCCACCAAATTAAGGAAGTTTTTCTTGTTGATATGTCAAATGGGATTATTTCCTGATTTCTCTTCCTGATATTTCATTGTTGATGTACAAAAATGCCTTTGATTCTGAACATTGACTTTGGATCCTGCTGTTTTTCCAAATTCACTTATTAGGTAAATTAGTTTTTTGGTGGAGTGTATATGATTTTCTATGTACACTATCATGTCATCTACGAACAGTGCCAGTTTTGCTTCCTCCTTTTCCAATTTGGATACCTTTTATTTCTTCTTGTATGATTCCTGTGGCTAAGACTTTCAATACTAGATTCAATAGAAGTGATGAAAGTGGACACACTTGTGCTGTTCCTGATCTTAGTGGGAAAGCTCTTAGATTTTGCCAATTGAGTATGATGTTGGCTGTAGATTTCTCATATATGGCCTTTATTATGTTGAGATATGTTCCCTCTACTCCAACTTGGCTGAGTGTTTTTTAATCATAAATGGCTATTGTATTTTATCTAATGCTTTTTGCACATCTATTGATATGATCATGTGATTTTTGTCTTTCCTTTTGTTTATGTGATATATTTTGTTTATTCATTTGTGAATATTGTACCATTCTTGCACTCCTAGGATGAATCTCACTTGGCCATGCTGCACAATGTTTTTAATGTATTGCTGGATGCCATTTGCCAATATTTTGTTCAGAATTTTAGCATCTATGTTCATCAGTGATATTGGCCTATACTTTTCTTTATTTGTTGTGTCATTTTTCTGGTTATGGGATTTGGATGATGCTGGCATCTTAAGAGAGTTTGGGCATCTTCCCTCTTCTTGGATTTCTTGCAATAGTATGTGAAGGATAAGGGTTAGCACTTGCTTAAATGTTTTGTAAAATTCTCCTGTGGAATTGTTTGATCCAGAGCTTTTGTGTACTGGAAGATTTTTTATTACTACTTAGATTTTACCAGCTATTATTGGTCTGTTCATGCTTTCTGCTTCTTTATTCAGTTTTGGGAGATTGTATGTTTCTAGAAATTTGCTCATTTCACACAGGTTTTCAAATTTCATGTCATAGAGTGGTTCGTGGTAGTTTCTTACAGTCTTTTGTATTTCTGTTGTATCTGTCCTCTTAATCTTTTCTCTTTCTTTTCTCATTTTGTTTACTGGGGTCCTCTCTCTGTGTTTGTTTGTTTGTTTTTTCTTGATTAGTCTGTTTAAATACTTGTCAATTCTGTTTATGTTTTCAAAGAACCAGCTCCTGGATTTATTGATCCTTTGAATTGTTCCTTTAGTCTTTGTGTCATTTAATTCTATTCAAACCTTGGTTATTTTATTCCTTCTACTTGCTCTGGCCTTTGTTTGTTTGTTTTTTCCCCCAGTTTTTGTTGATGTAGGATTAGGTTGTTTATGTGAAATGATTCTATCATTTTTAGGTAGTCCTGTATCACTATGAATTTCCCTCTCAGGACTGCCTTCTCTGTGTCCCATAAATTTTGGACTGTTGTGAGTTCATTTTCATGTGTTTCCAGAAACCTTTTGATTTCTTCCCTAATATCATTCTTGACCCATTCATTGTTTAGTAGCATGCTATTCAGTCCTCATGAATTTGAGTGTTTTTGAGTTTTCCTTGGGGTTGGTGTGTAATTTCATGTCATTGTGGTCTGAGAAAATGCTTGTCATGATTTGAATTTTCTTGAATTTTTTGAGGTTTGTTTTGCATCCTAACAATCATGTGGTATATCTTCGAATATGTTCCATATTCACTTAAGAAGAATATATAATTTGCTTCCTTGGGATGAAAGGTGCTACATGTATATCAGTTAAGTCCATTTGACATAGGGCATTGTTCAATGCCACAGTACCCATGCTGATATTTTGTTTGGAAGATCTATCCATTTTTCACAGTTGGGTTTTAAAATCCCCTAGTATAAATGTGTTGCTGTCTATATATTTTTTGAACTCCTCCAAGATTTTCCTTGTATACTTGTGTGTTCCTATGTTGGTTGCATATATGTTCATGTTTATGTCTTCTTGTTGGATTCTTCCCTTGAGTATTTTGAATTGTCCTTCAGTGTTTTTTTTTATGGCCCTTTTTTAAAAATGTTTATTTTGTCTCATAAAAGTATTGCTACTCTGGCTTTTTTTTTTCTGTCTATTTTGATTGGAATATTTTTTCCAACTTTTCACTTTCAGTCTGTGTAGGTCTTTTGTTCTGAGGTAGTTCTCATGTAGGCAGCATATGTGTGGGTTATGTTTTCTTACCCATTCAGCTACCCTATCTCTTTATATTGGAACTTTTAAACTATTTGCATTTAAGGTTATTGATAGGTACTTACTCTTTGCCAGTTTACTTCCTTTGTACCTGTGTTCCTCTCTCTCTGTCACTTTTTTTCCCTTTCTTAAAGCAGACATTTTACCATATCTTGCAGTGCTGATTCGTATAGGTATACACTTTCAGTCTTCTTTGTCTGGAAATCTTATTTCATCTTCCATTTTAATTGAGAACCTTGCTGAATGGAGCAGTGTTGTTTGCAGGCCTTTACTTTTCATCACTTGGAATATTTCTTGTCTTTCCCTTCTGACTTGTTGCATTTCCATTAAGAAGTCAGCTGCTAGCCTCATTGGGTCTCTCCCTGTATGTTACTTCCTGTTTCTCCCTTTCTGCCTTCAAGATTCTCTCATTGCTTTTGCATTTTGTCATTTTAATTGTGATGTGTCTTGCAGTGGAGTTCTTTGGGTTCCTCTTGATTAGGATCTTCTCTGCTTCTTGCACTTGTGTGATATTTTCTTCTCATCAAATTAGGGAAGTTTTTCCATCATTACTTTTTCAAACAGGTTTTCTATCCTTTGCTCTTCTTCTTCTTCTTCTTCTTCTTCTTCTTCTTCTTCTTCTGGTATCCCTATTATATGAATTATTACATTTCATATTGTCCTGCAGTTCCCTTAACACCTCTTTGTTATTTCTGAGTCTGTTTTCCTTTTCTTGCTCTTTCTGGGTGTTTCTTACTATCTTGTCCTCCAGCTCACTGATCTGATTCTTTGCTTCATCTAGCCTGCTTTTGATTCCTTCTACTGTGTTATTTCATTCAAAAATTGTATTCTTAATTTTCTCTCGGCTCTTGTTGATTGTCTCTGTTTCATTTTTCATTCTGGTGTGATTTGCAGTAAGTTCCTTGTAGTTTCCCTGTAGCTTTTTATAATTCTCAGTGAGCTCATTGATCTTCCTTTTAATCATTGTTTTGAACTCAGTATCTGTTGACTTGCCTTTATTTTATTAAGCTTTCGTTCTGCAGATTCCTCCCTTCTTTTCATTTAGGGGTTGTTTATCTTCCCATTATTTTTGAGACTCTTCCTGTTTTCCTCTGCTTCTTAAATTGATCTGTTTTGATTCACTAATTTTGAGGTGTGAACTTCTTTGGTGGAAGTCCTATGAGATTCATTGGTGCAGTCTCCTTGATCTACTGAAATTAATGCTTTTGGGATGTTGTTTATGTCATTTATGTTGTCTCCTGTATGTCATTTGGTTTTCATCATTGTTGAGTCATTTTTTGGTGGGTTCCCCTCCCTCAGGCTGATTGACTGAGAGTCACTCTGCCTACCATGTCTTGTACACTGTTGTGCAGGTGCTGCCTGAGCAAATCACCAAACCTGTGGGAGAAACCCGTATCTGCAAAAATATCTCATTCCTCCCTGAAATCTGCTATCAACAACAGCAAATGAACCAATATTAATAATGGTGTAAAGAGATTAAGACTATTATAAGGAAGGAGAGAAATAAGCTATAATATAAAATATAGTACTTAATATATACAAACTTGATGGACAAGAAAAAAATGTTAAAAAGCTATGCAGGAAAGAAAATATCACTACTCATGGAGAAGACTACAGTGAATTTTATCTCGGGAGCCTCTAGTATTTAACAATGTTTTTCCTTTCTGGATTCACCTCTGGTGATGTCAGATGTTGACCCCATTTGACCTTAGGCAGCCTGCTCTGAGAATGCCAGGGATCTACCTCTGTGGCTATCTTCTGCAGTTGTTAATCTGGTCACTCTGCACTCAGCAGTCAGGCTTAATCCCCACATGAAGAGGTTAAAATCATTCCTGGGGTTGGCATTATTGTTTCTTCAGGTTGCTGCTGCTTTGAGGGGATGAGTCTGCCTGAGCAATGTGACTGCTGCTATATAAGGAATGACTCAGCACCAGGGTCACGGGTCATGGCAGCTACTCTGTCAGTTCTATCCCCAAAGCTTCTGTCCTCATTCTCTCCTCAAGAGTCTCTACATTTGCTCTCTCTACAAGAGTCCCACATTTGCCCTTGATCTGTGGCTGTCCACTTCTGTTGTTAATCTATTCTCTCTGCACTCTGCAGTCAGGCTTTTGCACCACCAAGCCAGGGCAGAGTCCCTTCTGGAGGTGGGACTATTGTTTCCTCAGGCTGCCATCACTCAGAGGGGAATGGTCTGTCTGAGCAAGATGGCTTATGCTGTATGCAGGATGACTCAGCACTTGGATCCCAGTGGCTACTCTCTCAGCTCTCTCCCCCAAAGCTTCATCATCAGTTTTTCTTCAAGCTTCTCCGGCCCACTCTGTCTTTGCCTTGTTGGAGCACTGAGTAAGTGGCTGTAAATGAAAACTTGTGCATTGGCCTCTAAATGGCTCTTTGTAACTCCAGCCCTCTGTCTCTGGCAGAGAGTAAGCCTGCTGCTTTTTGCCTCCTGTTGTTATCTGTGTACTTCTTTGGTTTATGGTGTTCTAGGCCTGGGGTCTCAGCTTAGGGTTTACACTCCACACTTCTCAGGGGGATCTAACCACTTGCTTAATTATTCCTCTGGTGCCACCACCTGTGGGCACCCAGCCAGCCCTCTTGAGTCTCCACTGCACTCCTTACAAGTCAGTTAGTGCTGAAGATGATTCTTCTGTCTTATGAGTTTATAAAGCTTCTCTCTTGCAATTGTTTAGTTGTTTGTTCTGGGTGATTTCCCCACAATTTAGTTGTAATTCCAGACTGGTCTTGGGGCTAGGTTAGTGTGGTTTCCATTTACTCCTCTGCTGTCTTACCTCCCTCTTCCTGTTTTTTCCTTTTTGCTGTTCTGCTGATTGTTTTTCTACCTTGTCTTCCAAAACATTCATTCAATCCTTTGCTCCATGTAACCTACTTTTTTTTTTACTTGCATGTATTATTTATCTCAGTTATTGCATTATTTCTGATGATCATTTTTATGGTTTCTATGTCTTCTTTCAAGCTGTTGAATTCCTTATAATCATTACTTTAAATTCTCTATCTGAGAAATTGCTTACTTCCAATTCACCTAATTCTTCTGGGAAATTCTCTTGTTCTTTCATTTGAAGTCTATTTCTTTGTCTTCCCATTTTGGTTTCTTTTTATCTTCTGCCTTAGATGTCAAAGTAATCAGTTGTTAATTTAAACATTTCTTAATCTAATTAATAAGTAATCAACAGTCAGGTTAAACACCTCAAGTTGGGCAGAGTAAAACCTGTGGGTGGGGTATTGTTTTTATTCAGGCTGATGCCATTCAGAAAATAATGGTCTTGTGCTCTTCCTGAGAGACATGGCTCCTACATTATGGGGGATGACTCAATACATGGATCTCATGTCTATTCCCTCAGTTCTCTTCCCAGAGGCACCAAACCCAGACTCCTCAAGCATCTTGAGTCCACTCTGCCCTCCCTTTGCCAGCATCCAGGGTAAGTAGGTGTAAACAAAAATTTGTCTTTAGCCTTCAAATGGCTCTGCATCTCTAGCTGTCTCTCCCTGGCTAGCAGAATGCTTATTGCTTCTAACAGCTTAACGTTATCTGAACTCCTCTCTGGCTCTGGTGCTGTAGACTGTGGAGCCCAGCAGCTGAGAGTTAGACCCTGCACCTCTCAGGAATAAACCCCCGGCCATCAAAATATCCCTGCTATTCAGCTGCCAACCCTGGAAGCCCAGCCAGCCCTCTTGTGTCTCCTTCATACTTTCTACCAATCATGTTGTGCTGATGTGTTTTCTTCTGCCTGTCCATAGTTGTAATCTTCTCTCCAGCTAGTGTTCAGTTGGTTATTCAAGATGATTTCTGTATAATTTAATTGCAAATCCAGACTTGTCCTGGGAGGAGGTTAGTGTAGCTTTCACTTACTCCCCTATAACCTGGTATCATTGCTTTTATTTAGTTTTTATTTATTTTCTGTTTATTGATATAGGTATATAAAGCTATGAATTTTACTTTGATTATTATTTTTATTATTTCCAGTCAGTCCAATTGGGTGGCTATTTTATACTAACTTTTTGGAGTAAAGGTTGTACTTTTGAGTTACATTACTCCTAAGACCCAAGATATGTTGAGATATTACCCCAAAACATATGCCCCTTTTCCTCAGTGTTAGAGACTCTGGAAATTTTCAGTTTTCTGATTTCTTACTAATTTCTGGTTTTATTTTATTGGAGAAAATTTTTAAGAATTTTTACATTTTGAAATATATTGAAGTATTTTCTGTAGTTTAATGTATCAGTTTTCATGGTTTTTCTATTGATACCATGAAAACTATACATACACAGCTTGCATATGTTTCTGTGAATACTTACATATATTACTTATGCACCCTATTTATAAAGTAGACATGTTATACTTATACCTTTGTGTGTCCACAATGAAGATATCTAATCTTCATTCTCAAATATACTAACAGTGTAACAAGCTTCTATATTCTTCACTTTTTGTTCACTCAATCCATGGTAAACTGAGCAAGGTTATATAAAATCTTCTATTTGTAATTTCTATATCAATATAATTACATTTCCTGTATTTTTTGAAACTTGCTACTTTGTAATTTGATATATAGGTTTTCAGTTTTTGTGTTATTTAGGAAGGTTTTAAACAGTTTCCTTTAAAATTTCAAATAATCCATTTAGTCTTCAATTTCTTGCATGTTGTCTATGTGCCTTCTATTTCAAACAATAACATTATGTGTATATTTCCTCTTTTTCTCTTGGCATTTCTCTCCTTATACTTGCATCCTCTGGATCAAGGTTCCATTGCTCTTAGTTGTAGTTTATATATAGTTGTTGTTCATCTGTCTAGACTTGCCAAGACATTGTCACCTACCCACAGGAACAGGTCAGTTAAATTCATTACTGTTTGGGCAGACAAGGAGGCACCCCGAGAGAAAAATCGATTAAGAGGGAACAGAGACATCAAACCCAGTCCTTTGTGAAGCAAACACCACAATGGGGCAGAAAAGCAACACATTTATTTCTGGAAACAGTTTGAAATATCCTCATTCATTCCCATTCTTTGTAATTCCGCCATATTTCATCACATTCCCCATATTTTCATGCTATTTGTAGTTTTTTCAAACTCTTTTTAATAATTTTATTGTACCATATAGTTTGTTGTTTAAATATATTCACGTTGAAAATACCTTTATCATGATTTAAATTTATATTGTGAATTATTTTTCTCTACTGATACAAAATTTGATTAGCTGAATTTACACACACACACACACACACACACATATATATTTTAATTTTAACTTTTTAATTGTTGTTCAAGTACAGTTGTCTTTATTTTCCCCCACTACTCTCCCTCACCCCAGCCATCCCCATTTCCCACCCTTGATCCTACTCCCCATTTGGCTTTGTCCACGTGTCCTTTATACATGTTCCTAAGGACCCTTCTCTTCTTACCCCATTATCCCCCTCCTACCTCCCCTCAGGTTACTGTCAGTTTGTTCTTAATTTCAGTGTCTCCAGTTATATTTTGTTTGTTTGTTTGTTTTGCATATAAGTGAATTTATATTTCTTTACTAATTTGATATTTTAGTTTTCACATTGTTTTCTGTTGCCTAAGCAGTTAATTTATTCTAGTTTCATCCACTACAATGTGAAAAATCAGGACCTTTTTGTTCTTTTTATACATGTTTGTGTTATTTCAGTAGGTTTGTGAAAGCTTTGCTCTGTTGAGGCTAACATATTGGGTTTGGGTGATGGGAGCTGTGCATTGATTTTGGCCAACTGATCTTTGGCTTCCTGATCTTTCTCTTCACACTTTACAGTTACCTCCAGAAAAGGAGCCATCACCGCCACACATAAAAGCCATTGGTGAGGCATACTGTGAGATGAGCAAATGCTGTCCATATTGTCACCACACTTGACTGTGACACTTCTGAATGCTTTAGTCAAGAACCTCTCTCAGTGAATTTAATAAGGATTTAATAAGAAAGATTCACCTGGCAAATAACTCTCCATTGCCCATAATTCACTGCTCTGCCTCCAGTCCTACAGTGACAGAGCCTGATGCATTTGCACTCTTCCAAAAATGATGGCTCATGGTTGGGTTATTTGTAGCTGCAGACAGGTGGGAGTAAGATATTTTTAGAATCCTTGTCTAGCTTGTTACTGTAAAAGCTGTTGAGGATTACACTCCAGCTCTCTCTTGTCAAGTCGGATCACAGAGATGACTGTCTAGAGAGGAGAGACAAGTGTAACAACATAGACTGGGGTAGTGGAATATAAATCAAATTCAATTGATTAGTTATGTTCCAGAGGAAAAGCTAATCCCCATAGAGGCAACCACTGAGTCATGTTTTCCCAGTGTTTACAGAAAGATGTCACAGACCAGTTCTGTGTGTGTATGTGTGTGTGTGTGTGATGTTGCCTTCGGGCTTTTGAAAGCATACATCATTAATTTTTGAGAACCATTTAGAAATTATCTGGGAACCCTGCATATATATAAGTCATGGGATTTGGGTGCTTTCTGGGGGTAATGTGAATATTGGATGTTCTCTTTAGAAATCTTTATCTTGATTTGACTGAGCCCTTTTGCACTTTGAATATTTTAAATTTTTATTTTAGAATACCTAATCCTAATTATGTTTCATAGCCAGCTTGGAGACATAGTCACAATGATGAATGCTTTATTCTGGATTTTCACCTCACCTTCTCTTTTATCCCCCATGGCAGATGGCAGGGTGGACAGCCTGCTCCATGGCAATCCACTATTCTTTTTACAATTCTCAGCCAGATTTATCTGGTTATTGTTTGCATTGCTTTATAGAGATTGATCCATAATGTATATTTATATGCATCTTGTTTGTCACTTAAAATAGATTATGAAAAGATTTCTAACTAACTGGTATAGTTATAAAGCACCTGTTTTTTTTGTAGCTTTGCATTTATTTCTAGATTTCTATTCTGTTCTGTTGTTTTTCCCTAAAAACCTTATTATGATAACTTTCTTCTTCAAATATGTACTAAGTTTTAATTTTGTGAGATAGAGTTCCAAGAATTGGATTACTAGAATGAAAGTTATGTGTATTTCTGATTTTAGTAGATATTACTGGATATCTTTTCCTAGGGGTTGTAACAAATCTTATTTTCACTGGCAATATATGGCAACATATTTTTCCCTCTACTGTTTTAGCAATGGATGTGAGCTTTTTTATCTTCCCAATATCAGCAGTGAAGTGATAGCCCATATTTACTTTAATTTGCATTTTACTAATTATTATTGATTCTGGACTCTTTCCTTCTCTGTAAATCACTTTCTCAACATACTTGCCTGATTCACTGTCTTTATTCCCACACTGTGAAGCCTCTTTGTGTGACACAGATATGAATACATCTCTTACATAGACTTAAACATTTTCCCAATAATCACTATTCTAATGTTTTCTATTAATGGTTGTTTTGCCATACAGAAAAAAAAATCCCATTTTTATGCAATCAAATATACCATATCCTTTCTTTTGCTGCCTCTGCGTTTTGCTTCAAAAGCTTTCCTTGAGCTTTCACTCATCTCTTACTTTTTAAGGGCACTGATTGCAATGTGAAGTCTCTCTTCCCAGAAAAACTCTACAGTAAATGAACAGGTTTGTAGCATCTATTTCTCCGTTACTATTTGAATATTTATAGAGATGCTCAAAGTGCTTAGAACTGTGGCAGATAAAAGGCAAATCAGATAAAACCCAAAACTTCAGAGAACTCAGAGTTAAGGAGACCAGAAGGAATGCAAAATATAAGATTGGAAGTTACCCAACCCATGAAAAAGTTGAATTCCTGCCCTCTGGGAGCAGCCACATTCTCACTCCTGTGTTCTTATCATTAGTCATGGGAAAAAAACATCACCAACTGTAATCTGTGAAAAAGTCACTTTATGATCTAAAACTGTATTGCTAATCTATTGCATTATATATTAATTCCATTGAATATCATTAAGCCTAAATATTTATAATGATCACATGATGCCAGAAACTGGCCCACAGTGTCCACATCCTTATAGATAAAATGAGACATTCACACAGACTACTGGGTCCAGTGGAGCAAAAGGGACAGCATGGCTTTTATCTCAAGAGGAGCAAAAGCCATGGCCTCTGCCATGACAGGCTTTTATTGGGTTCTCCACCCATTACAAAATGGTCCTCATTTACTATGCACAGATTCACATTAGATGGTTACCTTTTACAGAAAACAAAGGAGCCAATGCTGCTAATCACATCACAAAAGGGGGATATTTGCAAATGAAAAGGCAAAATTGGTTGAACCAGTTACACTCATCCTTGGAAGGTTTAGCATAGATTTTAGGAAGTTACTTTGCAGTAAATGTTTGCTAAAAATCAGGGTGAGGGGGTTTTAGCAAAAAGCAAGACTCAAAGTGGCCTAGGCACATTGCAGGCCTGATTCCCCATGGGAGATCCTATCCATAGGCACAGGTCCTGTGCATCTCGGAGTGGGAGCTGGGCCCACACTGTGCAGAATGGTCTCCTACATCTCCCCCATTGTTTTAGTTAGGGCCACTATAGATCCCACAAAGCTTGCTACTCGCTGGTCTCTCACAGGACCCTGGGGAAATAATTCACAAATACATCAAACTACACAGAGAATTATTACAACCAGTAAGCAACCAGTGGTTCCATAGACCCACATTCTCAGATTAAGCCCATCAATCATTGTCAGGCAGTAATGATCAAATAGATAACACTCAAAGACCTCTGAGGGCCTATTTTAAGTCAGGGTCAGATAGCGAGGGGGCCATGAAACTTTGGGGAAACAAACTCATTTTAGACCAGGACCCTCATCATTTAAATTGAGGGTATTAGCAAAGCAGGTTTCATATGATTTTATGTATTCTTTCCTAGGCCTGAGTGCCCCTGATAACCTGCCCTTTCCAGCACAGGGCAATACCATCTCCAGCACTGTTTCAGGCTTAGGTGGAGGGGGGAAGTAAGGAAGCCAAGAGATTAGGAGATTCTTGCAGACAGAATGAGGACTCAGGCTAGGTCAAAGCTGAGGGGTGGGGGTCCATCACCCCTTTTTTCTATAGCCGCCTAAGTCCTCTGAGGGCCTTCCCATGTGATCATGCCTGTCTTAGATTTTCCCTCCCTTGAGGAATGTTACCCTTCATTAGCTAACTGACCAAGCATTGGGGGTTAGACAGGGTAAAGTAAAGTGAGCAGAGGTGGTGCTCCTGCCAGTAGGAGGAGCTTTGTCTCCTCAGTGGCTTATGGTCCCAAGGTCTCTCACTCAGCCTTAGCCATGGCAGGGTTACAGGTTCTGAAGCCAGGCAAGGTGGTTCCCAACATCTAATCTCCCACTTTTTTTGTTGTAAATGCAACTGTAGCCATTAAGCCTGTGAAACCTACTATTTGCTGTTCCCCAACGCAATCTTAAGAAAACAATCTCTCTCTCTATATATATATCTTAAAGCACAAATAAGGATTAAGACAAAGAGGCATCCAAGGGCTGCCATGACCCAAACCCAAAAATTCAGTCCATTGAACCAGTTTTTAGAGTTTAGCCATTGAACATTATGGGACACTGAGGGGTTGTTGCCTTCTGCAGGAGGCACTTGAGCCCTGGCCCCTGTCATTGGGACAGGCCCCATACTCATTGGTTGGCAGATGCAGGCCTATGAGTGATGGTGTGAGTGTCCATTTTCCTTCTGGTTGTTCAGGGTCAACCAGACCCTGACACAACCAGCTGGGCCATCTGGTGTGTCAGTCGATTGGTTCTTGACTACAGGTAGCAGAGCTTGGTGTCTGTCCCATTCATGATAAGGCTTTACTCTTTTGGCTGGTAGCCAGACAGGACCTGTAGGGATGGAAACATATGCATACCCTCTTCCCCAAGTTCAGAGGTCTAAAGGGCCCTGCCAAGAGCCATCTCCCAGCAAATCTCTATATAAAACCTGAGGATAAGGTGACTTTGGCTGTTTCCTCTGAAAATGTGTCTCAATTGGAGTACACAGTGATTCATCACAATTTAGAAAATTATAGGTAAACATGGCTAACATAATTAAATTTGGGGGGGAAGGACTCATGATTCCCCCTTTTTTGTTTTTTAAGATTTTTAAAAGTATGATGAGCTTGTTCTACAATTGCCTGACCTGTTGGATTGTAAGGTAGTCCTGTTTTATGTTGTATATTCCAATGCTGAAGAAAAACCTGAGTAGAATGGGCAAGGTATCCAGGGCCATTATCAGTTTCAATTTGCTGAGGCCATCCTAAATGACTAAAGGCCTCAAGCAAATTGGCTTGTATATTTTTAGCAGATTCTCCTGTTAAAACAGATGCATGCAGGACATCAGAGTACGTATCAATAGAAATAGGAACATATTTGAATTTTCCAAAGGGAGCATAATGAGTGACATCTGTTTGCCAAGATATTTGACAACCTAGCCCTCGAGGATTAACTCTTGTAAGTGGGGGTGCCGTGTTAAGGGCTTGGCAATCAGGATATTCTTTAATAATCTGCTTAGCTTGGAAAGATAGGCCCCCTGCTGTTTCTGAAAGCTACAATGAGTTTAAGAAGCAAGTTGTTCTCAGGACCTGGTGGTTCCTAGGTTCAGAGTTTTCAAGGAAAGTAGGAAAGATGGGGGGCATGCTCTGAAAAAAATACGTTTTAGAAAAAAATGGTTGCGCACAAAGGGTCTTTCGTGACTTGATTGACTAACCGTTTCCTCTGGGAGAATAGCTAGTTTTTCCCCAAGGAAACAATCAGTGTTTATAGGTACTGAATTAAAAAGTGGTACTTAGCCCTGGCTGGCATAGCTCAGTGGATTGAGTGCAGGCTGCGAACCAAAGTGTCGCAGGTTCAATTCCCAGTCAGGGTACATGCCTGGCTTGCAGGCCATGAGCCCCAACAACCGCACATTGATGTTTCTCTCTCTCTCTCTCTCTCTCTCTCTCTCTCTCTCTTTCTCCCCCCTTTCCCCCTCTCAAATAAAAAAAAAATGGTACTTAGTCTTCTGTAGAGAAGGGCTAGTTCTCCCTGGGAGACAGTATACCTACATTTCAGTTTTACAATAAAGGTCACAGCTCTGGGATAAACAAGGAGGATTCTTAATATTTCTTTAACACATCACACCCTCCATCTCACTTATAGCATGCTTTAGATTGACAAATTTAAGAACACATTCACAACTTTCGGAGACAATTTTTTCTCTACTGGGAAATACATTTTCTTTTTTTTTATATTGGAGTTTTGACCTGCTCTGTTTCCAACCTGGACTAGTTCATCCGTCCTAAGGCAACCTGGTGACCCCCACTCCCGGGAAGTCACCATAGCGATATCCAACTTAGTGAGGACACCTGATTGGCATAGCGCACTGCAGCCCAGAACTCCTGGGCTCAAGCAATCCTCCTGCCTCAGCCTCCAGAGTAGCTGGGACTACAGGCACATGCCACTGCACCCCGCTGGTGGCTGGTCAAAAATGTGCTGTTGTGTGCGGGACTGCACCCGGTGCCGGGATCTGGGAAGGTCTTCCCCACGCACACTGGGGAGAAGGGGAGTCAAGGGAAACCAGTCTCCCCTCTGCACTGCTGTCTGTCCCTGGCAGAGAGACCCAGTCCTAACTCGACTTGCTGGGAGCGTGCATGCGAGGGCTACTGCAGCCATCCTGTTAGCACGCACACTCGGGCTACTGCTAAGCACACTGGGCAGGCCCTGAGAAGGGCCTAGTTAGTGTGTATTGGTCCCTTCTCTTCTATACTTCCAAATCTAAAGATCCCTTATCTGGGAGACATTCAACAGCCCCATAACTGCTGAACAAGCCTAAAACATTGCTCTTGTTCTTTAGAGAGCCGGATCCCCATGGTGAAGATTCACAGCAAAGTGATCACAGGAGAGGGAGACCTAGGAAGAAAACCTCTTTCTCTCTGAAATGCAACACACCCTTAGGACAGTCCCAAAAAGTATGCAGGGTCTTTAACCTGGGTTAATGTGCGCATACTCCAACTAAGTTGGTGTGTTGTCCATAATGACAATGGCTCATAGCCCTGGATCCTTGTTCGTAGGTACCAGCTGATACAGAACCCAGCCCACAGTGTCCATGTCATTATAGATGAAATGAGACATTCACATGGACTACTGAGTCCCATAGAGGAAAAGGGACAGCATGGCTTTTATCTCAAGAGGAGCAAAAGCCACGGCCTCTGCCACGACAGGCCTTTATTGGGTTTCTCCACCCATTGCACGATGGTCCTCATTTACTATGCACGGATTCACTTTAGATGGTTACCTTTTACAGAAAACAAAGGAGCCAATGCTGCTAATCACATCACAGAAGAGGGATATTTGCAAATGAAAAGGCAAAATTGGTTGAACCAGTTACACTCATCCTTGGAAGGTTTAGCATAGATTTTAGGAACTTACTTTGCAGTAAATGTTTGCTAAAAATCAGGGTGAGGGAGTTTTTAGCAAAAAGCAAGACTCAAAGCAGCCTAGGTACATTGTAGGCCCCATACCCCATGGAAGAATCTATCTGTGGGCATGTTTTGTGCATCTCCAAGTGGGAGCTGGGCCCACACCATGCAGAATGGTCTCCTACAATCACACACATACACCATGGCCATTCCTAAGGTATATATTCTGTAATATATAGCTTACTTTTTTACCATTAACATGTTAATGAATCAAAAGATGACTATTTTATATTGATTATGTGTATTTATTAAAATGAACACAGTGGTTGTGCCAAGAAAGTTTAAATAACCCAGGGAATCATTTACAGGGTCCAGCACAAATGATGCCCTTTTATTATTAGAAAAAATTTTATTAGAAAATCATATACATGTGATTCTGTAACATAACAATATCACACTCAAGTATACCATGTGATATTATAGGTGAAATATTCAAATTTCTGTCCACCTCATGTGAGATATTCACATACCCCTCCAACTACATAAGCAAGCTGGACCCTGTATAATTAAGCCTGTTATTTACAGTTACCATGTGCCAAATTCTTATCTATGTTATTTTGTTCATTTTTCAGAGGAGTCCTGTGATAGGTTTTGCCTATCTCCATTTACTTTATAAAGTAAATGGAGTTGGAGTAATGCATGCACAGGCACGTAGCACAGAGGAGACAGCTGGGCAGGGGTACAATCTGAGCCAGGGACTATGTGTCGTGAGGTTTTATCACATCAGTGCCCACTGGGTCATGTGATACCCAGCCATGGGGTGTGCAGTCAATAACTAAGTACTGGATTATTTTGGCTTCTGTTCTCCCTTTAGGAAAATAACTGAACTAAATTTTTAAAAATTACATCACATTGGTATATGTCTATAACTTACAAGCATTGCTTATTATCTACTTAATTTTCAAAATACTAGGAAAGATTTGATATTTATACTTTCTTACATAGATATGAGGCCCATTATCCCTTTTTCCATTTTGTCTGTCCTCTAGATTAAAATCAGAATGACAGCCATTTCACAAACCTGTAGTACAAAATGTTAACCTCAGATGCGTGTCAGTGCATTTGTGGTCTCTTCTTTGTTGTTGCCCATTTGTACCTGCCCCATGTTGCAGGTGCTTTGTGTTTCTTTTGTTCTCAGAAATGCTTATGCACTTTTCTCATGAATTTTCATAGAGCTAATATAGCACTTACTGCTTGTTAGGTTAACAGTAAATGTCTAGAGTAAACTTTATGTTGAATCTAGAAGAAGTCCTTGTACTATTCAAAAGTTTGTACTTTGAAAGGTTGGAGTCACTAGATAGGCAATAAAAGAGGTGACATCTGTACTGACCACTCCTGGAATCCACTGCACTGAGGCAGGCAGGCAGGGTGGACAGCTATGTGGTGCCAGAAATCTCACTCTTGGAGATCCATTCTCACCAAAAGTGTCAAGTTTCCTTCCCTGAGGGATGTAAACAGTGACTCTGTGATGGTAAATTATCATCTGTGAAAATCTCAATGAGAAGTTGATTATTTTTTCTTACAAGATTTATGAAAAGAAACTTTAGTGAATATACACAAAGGTGGTAAGAATTTAAGGGTACTCAAGGCCAAACTCGAGGATAAAAACCTGAGTCTTCTCAGGGAAAAGGTAGAGATACCACACAATAGAAGCAGGCTCTGATAGAAAAGAATGGGACACACCCTGGAATCTACCCATAGCCTGGCCTTGTGTTTTCTTTGCTTCTCATTTATTCTGTTTTCAAGATTATTTTATGCTTAATACCTAGCCATTCAATGGTTTAATCAGGTGAATTTCATCAGTTTTAATAGTGATTAGCTTTTTGTTCATTGGAGAAACACTTATTAACAATCTTTTGCACAACAAGTATCTAAGGTACAGAAATTAATCACAGTTGTCCTTATTCTCAAGTTTCTCGGAGCTACTAAAGAAAAAAAAAAGACACTGTATTTTGCCTTTTGTCAGTAGTGGTAGCTATATTCCAAAAGAAACACACAAACAAAAACAAAAACAGTCCAAGGAACAAAAATGAACTATTTTGGAAAATCAAATAAATTCTAACAATTTTCTGTTTATTTTTACTGAACTGCTAGAATTCATTGGAGTACCTCTCCAACTAAAATAGTGAACAGGATCAAGCTTACAACTTTATGCATTTTTGAGATAATGATCATTGGAGATGAATTAGACCATAGAAAGGCAAATATTTCCAGGAAATTGCTTCTTGAAAATGTTCATCTGCCAATGAAGCAGCTTCTGCTGTGGTCAGAGCCACATGAAAATCAGTTTCCAAATATATGTAATTGACAGAAATTTCAATTTTAATTTTTAGTTGAAAACTGTGCTTATTTTGACACTATCAATCCCATTGCTATAGAGTTGAGAGATTAAAAAAAACAAGTCATAAATTACATTTTTCTGAAAATTTTCAGGAGGGATTTTAATTCCCAATGAGTTTTCCTACCAGGTATTATGCATGTTTATTTTGAGCAGATGCTTTATGGCCTTCTCTCCTCAATGTCACAAGAACTCTGGGCACTGTTCCCTGGAATCTCCTGTTCGAATATAGGAGAGAGAGGGTCCAGGCTGATGTTGGGGAAGACTCTGCTAGTTTTCACTTGAGCTTAGTAAATTTTCTAGACAATACTGTTTACTATCTCCTTGCTGTTAGTAAATCTGATTTTGGATTCTTTCTGCCCTCTGTTATGTGGGCAACACATTATTTCCTGGGTCATTATAAGGATCTAATAAGGGGGATTAGATATATCCACATAGAAATACATATATGCACTGATTTACAGCCTAGGGTATTGTAGAACTCAATCCGTACTGAATTTCCTAGTTTCTTGTGGAAAACCATTAGGGTTTTCTGAAGTGATGACTCGTCTACTCTAAGAATATGGGATAATATATGAGGAGTGGTTAAGCTGTTCTTCACTTTTGCCACTGTGGAGAGAGTAATGTCTCCCTAAGACACACAGTTCCCACATGAGGACTGTCTCTCTCAGCGAACATCTATCCTGAGGACTCACCCATTATTATCAGAGAGTTTGAGCTGTAGTTGGTTGGAATGGTTTGGAACAGTTTCCATTTCTGTAATTGTATTAGAGTTTTCTTTCTTTTTTTTTTTTAATGGAAGAACATTAGAAAAGATTTTCGTCACCCATATCACATTATTATTTTTTAAAGATTTTATTTATTTATTTTTAGAGAGGGAAGGGAGGGAGAGAGAGAGAGAGAAACATCAATGTGCGGTTGCTGGGGGTTATGGCCTGCAACCCAGGAATGTACCCTGGCTGGGAATCGAACCTGGGACACTTTGGTTCCCAGTCCACGTCAATCCACTGAGCTACGCCAGCCAGGGCTTATATATCACATTATTTTACCCTGGCCAGAATCTGAAAATTTTGAATTGCCTATATTTCTCCAGAAAGTTCTATTACTAGCATTGTACTGTTACTCTCAAATAACTGATAATCTTTGAGAATCAAGGTTTTAAAAAATAAACTAATGACTATCGGGTTTGTTGTTAAATAATTTTTTTTATAAATAAGCTCCTGAAGCTTTACCAAACTGATAATGGGAAATTATATTGGAAAAATATCAGTTAAAAGTAAGAAATTTACATTTGTGGAGGCATGCAAGAAAGAGGATGAACTATATGCCATTATTAACATATGGTTCTCTTTAATTAGATATGATTAAAATTTTATATTTTTGATAAATAACCAAAATTGGTTTGTAACTTAATCTCAAACTATATGTGTATACAATTTAAAGAAAATATAACTTAATTTTAACCTATCTAAAGTCAAAACCTGGAACAAATTTGTCACTATTACTAAATATTTCATGACATTCTATTAAAAATAATTAATTCAGCAGTAATTTTTTAATTGTTGTTCAATTACAGTTGTCTCCATTATCCCCCCCATTTCTCTCCTCTGCCTACCCACCCCCACCTCCCACATTCAATACTACCCTGCCCTCCCCCTATTGTTGTCTTTGTCCATGGATCCTTTATACAATTTTAATTCAGTCAGTGTGGGATTAAGATAGTCCTATTATTAGGAAAATTACTCCAAATAAATTCTGATGGAGGTAGAGGTGCCAGTCAATTTTAGTCTCATGTAGAAGTAATTTAATTTGTAATAAAATACCAACTTGATTTGCTAAAATCAGTTTTTCCTCAAAGTGGAATGGTTAGGTCTTGGTACTAAGGGTTCTCATTTGCCAGTGTGGATTGTGAAATTTCAAGAGGTAATTAAAATATTCTTCATCTTCAGTACCCTCCTACATTGAATGCAAACTACCTCCTTGGTGGCAGGAGTTTATTTCCACATTTCCTCAGGGGACAGTGGGTCTGTTCAGAGTTTCATTCTTTTGAGTATATACAGGCTCTGGAGTCAGATATTAGCTCTGTCCCTTAACCACTGTCTGACCTGTGGACAGAGATCCTAGTTTACTCTTTGTAAAATGGGGGGTAATAATAACACCTGCTATAAGGACTGTTGTGAAGAATAAATGAGATTATGTGTGCAAGGCATCTAGTACGTAAAAATGTTCAACAAATGTCTGAAATTACTGTTATGTTGGGCTTTACTTAGGGCTCATGTTCTTGTCCATATATATATGCAGACTGCTAATAAATGTTACCTAAAAATAAGAAGAGGTACACACGTCTATGTGTGTATTTTGAGAAGGGGTGAGGAGCTCAATTCTGTGAGTCAAGTGAACACACAGTCTTCTAGAATATTTCCATTTTTGAGAATAGTTTTAGTTCTTTAATCTTGTGCCCAGGTCCCAGGTTGCTTGTTGCCTTAGGAAATCCAAATCATTTCTTAAACTTACTTAGATGGAGTTTGCATGAGGATAGAGATGTTTGTCTGAAAGACACTCTTGCCCAAGTCCACAGTTCTCAGTAGTATTGGCTCACAGGCAGTGCCCTGATTTAGGACCTACAAAGGCACAAGGAAGGATGCTTGTCACTTGGAACCTGTATTCACCCTTCTGTTACCTTGACTACAGAGAGTTCAGAGCCGAGAGAGATCTCCGCTTTTCCTAAGATTTCCCCACCAGTGGCTACTAAGTAGTTTTTCAGTAAATTCATTGAATAATAAAGGTTAAGCTGAAATACTACTGGAAGCAAAAGAAATAAAACTGAAGAGAGGCAGAGAATGCTTGATTTATCTTATTCCAGATCAATTCTGGAAGAGGCCCAGGGTTATGCTAATGTTTTCCCCTCTCTTTCTTGTTTGTGGAATAAAATAGAATTATACATCATCACATTTTTGTTATGGATGTAATACCCATCACATCCCATGGCAATTTTTGTGTAGATTTTAACAATTAATACATTAAGCAGCCTCACTAGCTTGTCTCTTTGGGCAAGCAGAGTACATGCACTCATGTCTAATGGTGCCAGATCCTGAAGAGCACTGTCAGCAGGACTTGGAATTGGTCAATCACACAGCTCACTACCTAGGCTAGTCTCAGAAGAAACCATCCCTTCAATTGAAACTGCCCATCATGTCTTACCCAAAGCCTTTGTCTGAAAAGAAAGGTCTATTCTTACAGAGAGAGAAAAACCCAATTGCAGCTTCTCAGTAAACTGAATACTAAAGATGTAAGGAACAGGTAATGACTAGACTTTAATGGATATCTTAAATTCCCATTTAGACCGAAAGCATCCAGTAGGTTGTCACAGTGACTGCCAAACTGAAAAGGGAAACTCTATTATCACAGATAGAAATCTTCATATCTTTCTTTTTGAAAGATATTGTTTATTTATTTCTAGAGAGAGAGGAAGGGAGAGAGAAAGAGAGAGAGAAAAACATCAATGTGTGGCTGTCTCTCACACGCCCCTTACTGGGGACCTGACCTGCAAACCAGGCATGTGCCCTGACGGGGAATCGAACCCATGACCCTTTGGTTCTCAATTCACTAAGCCACACCAACCAGGGCCTATATAGTTTTTGAATAGGTAAATGAAAGTCATACCATATTTTGTGTTGAAAAGGTCCATTTTTTGAACTGTTGGGAGGCCCAAAGCCACACACTTCATGGAGGGTGCCTTAGTGGCACTCAGGCGAATGGAAGGTGGGTATTTTCTCAGTTGTGCAGGAGGCCAGGGTCTTCCTCACATCTTGTCCTGTCTCCAACTTATGCAGACACTGGCCCACAGTGTCCACGTCATTATGGATGAAATGAGACATTCACATGGACTACCAAGTCCCATAGAGGAAAAGGGACAGCATGGCTTTTATTGCAAGAGGAGCAAAAGCCTTTGCCCTTGCTGTAACCAGCCTTCATTGGGTTTCTCCACCCATTACGTGATGGTCCTCATTTACTATGCACAGATTCACGTTAGATGGTTACCTTTTACAGAAAACAAAGGAGCCAATGCTGCTAATCACATCACAGAAGAGGGATATTTGCAAATGAAAAGGCAAAATTGGTTGAACTGGTTATACTCATCCTTAGAAGGTTTAGCATGGATTTTAGGAAGTTACTTTGCAGTAAGTGTTTGCTAAAAATCAGGGTGAGGGAGTTTTTAGCCAAAAGCAAGGCTCTCAGAGGCCTAGGTACATTGCAGGCCTGATTCCCCATGGGAGAACCTATCCATGGGTGTGGGTCCTATGGATCTCCCAGTGGGAGCTGGGCCTACACCATGCAGAACAGTCTCCTACATCCAACTTTGATTTGACACTATAAACAGCTTAAAGATAAGCTGAATCTGTTACGTGTCAACCCTGAAATTGTGAAACTCTTCAAAGTAACATAAGGGGTAAGGTCCTTGACATTGGTCTTTGCAATTAAAATTTTTTTATCAATTAGAGTTGGCATTCAATATTATTTGATATTAGTTTCCAGTGTATAGTGTAGTGGTCAGACACTTATACAATTTAAAAAGTGATCAACCCAGTATTTCCAGTACTCACCTGGCACAATACATATAGTAATTACAATATTATTGCTTATATTCCCTATGCTGTACTTTACATCCCCTTGACTTTTTTATAACTACTTACAGGGAACCGGTCCATGTGGCAATGGCAAATGTAGCTCAGTCCTGGTTTGGAAAACCAATAGGCGCAAGATGGCACACAGGAGTCAGGCCCACAGATTGGCTTTCCCATGGGAAACCAGGCCTACATTATATCTACGCTGCTTTGAGGCTTGCTTTTGCTAAAACTCCCTCACCCTGAGTTAAGACAGAAGATGTTTAATGTATATCTCTGAAGCAACTCCCTAAAGTCTGTGCTAAGCCATCCCAAGGACAGAGTATAACCAGATCAGTCACTTTTATCATCCCCTTGCATCTGCAACATTCTTTTCTTTGTTATCTGTAAGAAGTAAACATTTAAAGCAAACCTGAGCATAATAAATGAGAACCTTCTTTGATGTAATGCTACTAGAAAGCAATAAAAGCTTGTCCAGGCAAGGGTTTGGGTGCTCTCTCACTCAGAGAGTGGCCACGCTGTCCCTTTTCTCCACAGGACTTCTGCAGTCTGTGTGATTTTGCTCATTGCATCCACAGCACCATGACAACACTGGCCGGAGTCTGCATCAATTACTAATCTGTACTTCTTAATTCCTTCACCTTTTTCACCAGTCCTCCACCCCCCTTCCATCGGGCAACCATCACTGTATTCTCTGTGTCTATGAGTCTCTTTTTGTTTCATATTTTTATTTAGATTCCACATACAAATGAAATCACATGGTATTGTTTTCTTTGTCTGATTTATTTCACTGAATATAATATCTTCTAGGTCCATCCACATTGTTGCAAATGGTAAGATTTCATTCTTTTTATAGACAGCTAATATTCCATTATATATATATGTACCACTTCTTTATCCATTTGTCATTATTGGAAACTTAGGTTACTTCTTGGTAATATTTTTTTTTAAATTTTATACCAAAACCAAAAGAAGAAAAAAATCAACTAGTGGCACTACATCAAACTGAAATTGTTCTACACAACAAACAAACAAACAATAAATAAAGTAATTAAAAATGAGAAGGCAACCTATGAGATTGGAGAAAATATTAGAGGCCACATATCTGATAAGGGGTTAAAATGTAAAAATATACAGCTCAATAATGACAAAAAATCCAATTAAAAATGGGCAAAGGACTGGAATAAAGAGTTTTCCAGAGAAAGCATACAAATGACCAACAATTACATGAAAAGATGCTCAACATCACTAACCATCAAGGAAATGAAAAGCAAAATCATAGTGAGATATCCCCTCATTCCTCTTAGGGTGTCAATTATCATAAAGACAACAAATGTTGGTGATGGCATGGAGAAAAGGAAACCAATTTATAGTGTTTGTTTTAATGTAAATTGGTATATCCACTATAGAAAACACTGTGGAGGTTCCTCCAAAAACCATATGACCCAGAAATCCCAGTTGTGGTTATATATCCTCAAAAATCAAAATCAGCATCTCAAAGAAATACCTGCATCCCATAGTCATTGCAGCATTATTAATAATAACCAAAGTAGAGAAACAATCTAAGTGTTATAGGACACATACATATATGCACACTCACACGGTGGAATAGTGTTCAGCCTTAAAAGAAGATGCTGTCATTTTCGACAGCATGGATGGATCAAGAGAGTATTATGATGAGTGAAATAAGTCATACACAGAAAGACAAATACTATGTGATCTTACCTATATGTGTAATCTAAAAAAATTGAACTCATAGAACCAGTAACTGAATTGGTGATTTCCAGGGGCTGGAGAATGGGGAAATAAAGATATGTTGGCCAAAGGGTGAAAACTTCCAGTTATAAGATAAATAAGTTGTAAGGATCTAATGTATAACATGGTTACTATAGTTGATAATACTCTATTGAATAATTGAAATTTGCTGAGAGCATAGGACTTGCATTCTCTCCCTGCCATCCCCTCTCCAAAAAAATGGAAATATATGAAAAATGTGATAGGTGCATGAATTTATTAAGCCAATTGTGAGAAGCAATGTATATGTATATATTATTATCATTCTGTGTATCTCAATAAAGCTGAAAAAAAGGTTTCTGTGGTAATTTTTTCAATGAAATAATCTGTGGGAATTTTACATTCAGAATTTTTTCTGTAATTTAATTTATATTTTTTGCCTTAGATTTGTTTTGAGCTAGGTAGCAATGAGGGCAAACTACATAGAAGTTTTACTTGGCAAAGTTATTAGTAGCAAAGGAGCATTTTGGTATATCAGAGGTTCTTTTCAGCTTGGTGGGACCACAGGGTACTGCAAAGATGGTGGTGAAGGCAGGGCATGAGGTTGGAAAATAAATGAGACTGAGCTAAGGTCTTGCATGTCTGGAGAAGCAACTTAGACATTTTTATTATAAACAAAATGCTGCCAAGGAAATTATTTAAGTTGGGTGGTTATAGTATTCTGTTTCATTTGAGGTCCCCACTCAAGTGGTAACAAGGAAAGTGGAGTGGAATGGGGAACAACGGTTGCATATGTCCAGGGTATAAATACTAGAAGGTTTTGATCTCAGCTGTTATTTTTCCTTAAGAACTCTCTGTTCATGGAAAACTTGGCATCTCTTTCTCTCTCTGAGATCCTATAAACCTGTAGTTAGGTTGAGTAGATATATGTCTTACATATATATGAGATGGAGTACCTAAATCAAAGTCACAATTCTTCATGAAGAAAATAAAAAAAGAAAAATAGAGGGACAGGAAAAGCAGAGAAAGAGAAATGGGGAGAGAGGTAGAGAAAGAAGAATAAACAGGAAAGAGAAATGTTGGAAAAGAAAGGTAAAAAGATGATGGATTGAAGAAAGACAGGGGAGAGGGAGGAGGGAAGTATGAGAGGGTCTGAAGTATGGAGGGCCAAACATGTACCACCAAAGATGAATTTCTGTAAATGAAAATATTTCTCATCTTAAACGTGGTGATTCTAGCTAAGGTCTTGTGCTCTGTCACATTCTATGCACTTACCTAAGTTTTGGTGGCTTTACAAACATTTATTTATTTTAGCAGCTGCAGGATTACTTGAACCATCCTCTTCTTCCCCTTTTTATACTACCAATCAGGCCTTGAGTGTAGCTTCTTCGGGGTGTCTAACCTTTTGGTGCCTATGGGCCACACTGAAAGAAGAGTTGTTTGGGGGCATACATTAAATATATAAACACTAACAAACACTGATGAGCAAAACAAAGGTTTTAAGTAAATTTACAGTGGTAAGCTGCACTCTTAGACACTCCTGGAACAGCCCTGTTTGCAGCTTGGGTGGACAGCTTGGAGCCCTTCCTTGGTTTCACTCCCATTTTTCCCAGCAACACTTAAAGTCATGGGTGGCAACCTGGGCTCTAAGAAGCATTCTTTACCCACCACTTCCATGGTGTTCATGGTTCTATTGGCCAGTTTGATGAATATGACTTTAGGTACAGATGAGGCAGAATGCAGGTCCTGCATCTGGGAGATACTCCCACAGGTGAATGGTGATATGGCTTAGATGGGGCAGGATGGAAGCAAACAAAGCTTCATTTAGTGATGCTGGGGCTATTTCGTGACACTTTCACAGAGGTGTTGAGTCTGATAGTTTGCTCAGGTGAAAAAAAGTTACTGAATGTCTCCTGTAGGAAAACAGTCCCCTGCCCCGGCTGGCGTAGCTCAGTGGATTGAGCGCGGGCTGTGAACCAAAGCATCGCAGGTTCGATTCCCAGTCAGGGCACATGCCTGGGTTGCAGGCCATGGCCCCCAGCAACCGCACACTGATGTTTCTCTCTCTCTCTTCCTCCCTCCCTTCCCTCTCTAAAAATAAATAAATAAAATCTTAAAAGAAAATAAAAAAAAAAAAGAAGACAGTCTCCTGACATCTGCCCTTAGCCTGTATTTTTACACCCTGAAAACAAAGCATCTTGGCTTTGTCGTCACTCGTTCCAAGAAAGTTCCTCTTAAAATATCTGATAGTGGAGAAGACTGGTAGAGAACAAAACAAATAAAATGGTTATCTTGAATCAATGGACTATATTTTATGCCTATGTTCAATTATTATGTGATATGTGTCTAGATATTTTTGTAATTTGCAGTCTATTTATCACACTGGATTTTCTTAGAGAAAATAAACACTTTTGATTGTGAACCATAGCAACAAATTACTGAGACAGCATGGCAGAGTTCTGATTTTTCTCTTTTGTTGTTCTTATCTTTTATTTAACAAAATCACATGCTGACATTCACTATCAAATTAATTTTTAACTTGGTGGTTCTTCTTGTTTCCTTTTCTCTACCTCTCTTTTAAATTTATTACCTGTAATGTAAAACATCATGCTTTATTTGAATTCCCACATCCCACGCCGTAGGTACCTTTAGAGATGCAGATGCTCATTGTAGATTGTCAGCAACAGTTGCTCTTACGCACTGATAACTGTGTTTTCTCTGGTGTCATAAAGAACTATATTGACAGCTAAACGATCACTGTTGCCTAAGTCACTTACTATTATTAAGTTAGGTCCCTAGAAAGGAGGCTTTTTTTCTCTGTCTGCACAATTTCATTTCAGGTGACATATTTCAAAGAGGAAGTTAGGGAGGAGAGCAGGGAGGGAGAGAGAGGGGCTCCTGAATCTTCCAGATCTGTTTCTTTGTTAGGCTTATTTGTACTGGGTTCCCCCTTCGGTGAAAAGATATTCAGTTGAAGCTCTATAACACACACTAGCGGGTCAGCTTATGTAATAGAATGATGGTGAATCTACCTTAAAGATCCATACATAGTCTTGGGGCTTATCCTCTCCATTTTATAGGGTCATATGCCATTTCTGACCTATCACATTAAGCATACTTGGGACACATGTCCCTCTTAGAGCTGCAGTCAGAGTAACCTAGCATGAAACTCAAGGGGCCCTAGATTGGGGATACATTCCTAGGACAGTTAGGAGTCTTCTTCCAGGTAGGGAGGTTGGACTGGCAAATATCCCACATATCTTTGCAGCTCCCTGTCAGTACAAAGATATGTGGGATATTTGTACAAAAATAGTACAAAGTGCCTCCTGCAGTTACTTTGTCTTCTTTAAGACATCTGTGACTATGCTGTGTCCCTCCCTATCACTGTTCAGGGAAGGGGAATGGGTGGATCAGAAGTGTGTGTATCCCAGTGGTGAATTACCAGTGTAATCTGCCCACAGCAGAAGCAGGCATAGACTTACCAGTTAGACACAAGGCAGGCTCTTGTGTTCACTTAAACACCAACTTTTATCAATTCACATGAGCCTCCAAAAAACATGATACACTGATTCTCTAAAATTCTGATGTGAGTGCAGATATAATGATCAGTGACCTTAAAGGATCTGATTTCTGGGCCACTCTGAGACATTATTCTTAGTCTGATGTCTGAAAAAATGCTGCAACTTTTGACACAGGGAATTTGAAAGCCTACTCGTTGACACTTCAGATATTCTAGTCCAGTCTGTGTTCTGTTATTTATGTGCTGTTACTGGAGGCCAGCAGCTGCCAACATCTCCTTCCCAGTTTCCCAAAGGCAGTATGTTGTAGCACCTACTCCCTGATCTTTCCCTAGATTGGGATCTGAGAATCTTACTCTTGGGGTAAAGGAAAAATAGCTGAACTGAATCACAGAACATCTTTGACAGTTTGATTTATACCCAAATGTGAAACTTACATACTTCAATGGGAGCATGTAACATAAAAAATTATGCAATAAAGTGGGTATTTGTGGCAGAAACAAAGGAGGGTGAGAAACTAGGAAGATATAAAACCATTGTTTAAATGAGACCTATAAAACATCTTTTATTCTCCTTTCTCCTATTCCTGTCATTGTTTTATAAATCAACTCTTCAAATATTTACTCATAATGCTTAATGTTCTTTAATTAACCTATATTAGTGATATTTGATTTATAAAACAAAAAATGTTATTATCTTAAAATATTACTTGACAATTCCTGAAGAGACTGAATGCAAGGCAAGATTTTGAATTAAAAATTGCAATAATTAGAGACAAAAATGCTGACTAGTAATTTATTTAAAATCTTGAGTTGTATCTTCAGAGTCTATGGAACAGTAAATGACCACATGTTGAATATGATTACCTGAAGAAGCAAAAAATATTTTGTATTTGATCTAACTCATTATTGGAAAATACAGTATATCAACCATAGATCATATGACTAGATTGCTGGATTGCTCATTTTTTTTTATTTACTGGCAAAAGAAGTTGTTGCTAAAATTTTCAGATGATTTGATCAACCTTAGAAAAAGCAGTTGTTAAAGCATGTAAACATGTCAAATTGCAGAGCTTGGTAGTTCAGGTGTTCAGAATCTGAGAATTCCTTAGAAAAACCTTCAGATTTTACAGAAAGGTTATTTCAAAAAACACTGACATTCAGTGAAAATAGAGATCTGAAAAGCATCAAAAATATTGTATTCATGTTCAATTTCCACATCAGCTAATTCCCAATTTCTAGGAGGTAGCTATTTGTTCAAATTAGCAGCTCTCATTTAAACATGTGAGTTCCTGATCAAACCTCAAGAAGAAAGTATGCATGTCTTACTGGCATTTGAGTTCTTTTCTGAATGCTTGGTGTGAAGGGTGTTGTGATGGGTCTGAGGAGGTACTTGTCATTGTGAGTGAACAGAAGGAGATAAGCAAATGGTCTCCTAGTTATATTTTCATATTCTTCTCTGTTCTCAGTTGTTGCTGGGATCCTATTTATTTTAGGCATTCTTGGGAGGGCCCTTCTTGTGATGTTGTGGCCATGTATGTGCTACAGAGCTGTTTGACCCTGGCAGCAGGAAGCCATTGTCATTAGAACCAATGTTGTGACTTTCTTACATCCCCAAATTACTGCCATTTACTCTTCAGCAAATGATTATTTAAGTTCTGTGTATGCCAGAGTGCATGTGTGGCTACGGTATCAAATTGAGTGAATAACCAGTGTTGTAGACAATTACTACTGTGAAAAATGGTTTCATGAGATAAAATCAGGAAAGTGATAAACATCAGGATGACAGCCAGAAAACACTGCCAGACTGCCTGTTCAGCAGACCTCCATCTTTACTGATCTTATGGCTTCTCATTTACTTAGTTCTGATTGCTCTTGGGCTCTCACTTCCATGGGGGTTCCATCTCATACAAACTCTAGTCCATGACTTTCTCCTTTTCTTCAAGTCCTTTCTGTGTTTCAGCAGAGGCCTTATTTGCAAGGCCAGCTTAACATGTTCTACACTTAAGAGGTTTCAAGAATTCTCCCACAAGTAGATATTGCCACTGCTTTGGGAGTGGGGATCCCCACAATTTGATACTTAAGAAATATTTTAAATTGGTCATTAAAAACAATTTTCAGGTGAACTTGGTAATATTTTAAAACAGAAAATACATACGTTATGGAGTTAAAATAACACATTATTTCATTGTCTCATAACAGAGTATCTATTCAGAATTGGATGGTTTCTATGCATGTAAGCCAAGTATTCATTCTGTTTTACTTGAACTAGGTGAACGTGCTTGTGTTTAGATATTTACACCATCTTTAAACTATTAAGTAATTCAGTATGAAATATTCATTAAGGTGCAAGGGCTGCTATGAACATTTAATAAGGATGACATTGTGCATCTTTTTAGGGCCCAGGGGCTTGTCTGTCCTCTCTGCATGGCACACTGGTCTGTAATTAATTAAAATAATTTTATGAAATTAGAACCATAGTTCTACTGTAGTGTTTACATACTAATTGAAAGGATGATATTTCTGACACTTATACATACAGGTTAATTTTCAGCAATGTGGTTTTTGTAGATGGTGTGTCATTTTGAACATGTACGTGTTTACTGATCGAGACATAATCTATGAAAGAGGAAGGTGTTAGTGACAGAAGGTTGTTCTGCATGTGGAATGGTGTATGAGTTTCATCTAATCCCATTCTTTGGATGCATAGGCATGCCGTGTGATGACCCATCATAACATGCCCTTTGTTCCAACAAAGAAGTCTTACTGTCACTTACAGGCTTTGTGATGAGAGGGAGCCAGCATGCTCTCACTTGTCTATGCTGGCTTCATTCTTGCCTTTTTGCCAACAGGTTAATGGATCTTCAACCTCCTACAGTTTAGCACTGTAAATCCCACATATAATTTTATCTTTAATAGGGTATGATCTTATTTACCGGAGCAAAACATTTATATAAATCAGTGGTGGAGTTATGTAAATATTTAATAGGACCACTGAGCTTTATTTTCTAAAAAAAAAAAAAAAGCTTGATTACTGTGTATTTGGATGGTGAATAGAAATAAATACCTTAAAGCATGAGAAGCTCTGCCTAGGAATGCTGTGCATTACTAATTTGCTAATCAATGAACAGGCCTATCCATACATCTTACACTGGGTGAGTTTACCCTGACATTACTAAATCTAATTTACAGAAAACATTTATTTTAGTTTCTATTAAACAATGTGACACTTTGTCTGTCACTGAGCACAGTGGGAATGATGTAGAAACAGAACACGAAATAAACTCTGCCTCTAGGAAAGGCTGTCAGACCTGAAGGCAATATTTTGTACATTTGTACCTTAGTTTTTACTTAATTTCTTATCCATTTTATTGAAAGTATAATTGTAGAGCAACAGACTGCATCCTGTTAAAAGGATTTTATTTATGTTTAATTTATTGAAAGAAGAATTATTGGGAACCTATTACATGTAAATACCTAGAAAAACACAGGAAGACAAAGATATACCAAGTTTTCTGCTCTCAGGATGTAGGAAATAAAAAAACATAAACAATAACAATATATGATTGTAATCAATAATTCCAGAATACATTGGGAATACAGAAAGGGCCTTCTGTTTTGAGGAAGAAAAAGAAAAGACTCATTGAATCCTTGCTTCTATGCCAGTTATTCCTTTAGATATTTCTTATGTGCACATTTAATTTTCCCTGAAACCCTCTCAGTTACACAGGTTTCACTTTCATTTTGGTTTTATATAATTTACAAATCAAGAATATTCTTAGCTCTGGCTGGTGTGGCTCAGTTGGTTGGACCATCATCCTATTGCAGGTTCATTTCCCTGTCAGTGCACATACCCAGGTTGCAAGTTGATCCTCGATGAGGGTGTGTATTAGAAGGCAATTTATCAATGTGCTCTCTCTCTCTCTCTCAAACAATGAAAAAATATTCAGGTGAGGACTAAAATTTTTTTTAAAAGAATATCCTCAGTTTTTTTGTTAAAGTTCTAAGATTGCATAGATAACATTTTCACATGACTTGCCTCACTACAGGCTTGAATGGTGTGTGAGGCAAAAAGAAAAATTGTGTCTTAGAAGGAAAGTGTCCCCATCTGGGAAGATGAGCATGTTTCCTTGGACAGTCTAGCAAATAAGCTGGGCACACCTTCTGAATGCTGCACACTGGTGCAGGATTGGGAGAGGGGTGGCTTCTGTAGTGTTGGGTCCTTTCACTCATTGTCAGATCTGCCTGTACAGAGGTGCTCATGACGCTGCGCTGGTCAATTCATCTATCAGTTTTCAAATAAATTCACAAATTGAAAAATGAGAATAGAGTTAATTTTCCTAACCTAATTAAACTAAATTTTTATGCTATGAAAACAAACAAAAACAAGGACAAAACTATGGTGAGTTAAAATGTCTTACTTTGTCTTCCTTTTTGAGAATTTGCTCCTCTCTGATCCGACTGCTGTCTGAGGCCAGACGAGGTTGAGACCACAGGTTGGTCTCAGAATCATTGTTCTTTATACTGATTATGTGGTTTAACTTGTGGGGGTGTTTTTGTTGTTATTGTTTCTTCCACAAATGAGGCTTGGAACAGCAACATTCTACTCTAAAACAGATAAATTTATCCACACATCCATGAGCAGAAGTCTAGCCCACTGTTGGAAGCACTGGGCTTTATTACTTAACTTTCTGAAATATTAAATATTTTAATTCTGTTCACACATTTAAAAGTCAATTGGACACTAAGACAATGTGTTTTGGAGCAATATTGAACCTTGTCTAAAGGGCACTCAAACATTTTTTAGACGTTTTGTGACAACTTCCAACAAATTATTCCTCAGCAACAAATTTGGTGCCTGCAGTGAATTAATATTTTAACAAGTGAAAACTAAATGGGTTTTTTCTAGACTTCATGCTTTCTGTGGAAATATACAGTCTACATTCTGAGAAGCATTGCTAAAGCAGAGGAGTTTGGTTTTGTAGTCCTCTCTACTCACATGTAGAAAGAGCATATAATCTGAAATAGATGATCTCAGCTGTCATTTTGGTACTTTTATTTTTCAATTACATTTGACATACAATGTCATGTTAGTTTCAGGTATACAACATAGTAATTCAATATTATATAATACTAAGTGATCACACAGATAAATCCTGTACCCATCTACATAGTTATTACAATATTATAGAGTATGTTTCCTGTGCTGTACTTTACATCCCCATAACTGCTCTTATAATTACCAATTTGTACTTAATAACTTTCCCTTTTCCACCCATCTTCCCAATGCCCCTTACATCTGGTGACTATCAGTTTGTTTTCTGTATCTATGAGTTTGTTTCTGTTTTATTTGTTTATTTATTTTGTTTTATTTTATTCCACATATAAGTAAAATCATATGGCACTATTCTTTGTCTGTTTGACTTATTTCACTCAGCCTAATGCCCTCTAGGTCTGTCCATGCTGTTACAGATAGCGAGATTTTATTCTTTAAAAAAAACATTTAATCTCTATTGTATTTTTGTACTACCTTTCAGTCCCCTTAAATCCCTCTCCCCCTAGCAATCACCTCACTGTTGTCCATGTTCATGAGTCCCTTTTCCTTTTCTCTCAATCCCTCCATCTCCTAACTTCTCCCCTGCATTAGCTGTCATAGATGGAGGGCAGGAAGATTTTGTTTCTTTTTATGGCTGATTCATATTCCATTGTATATATGCATCACATTTTCTTTGTCTAATTTTCTATTGGTGGATACTTCTTATCTCTGTGACTATGGACAAGCAATTTACTTTTTCTCAATCTGTATCATTTGTCAAATGAGCATAAACCTAACTCTCCCATAAGGTGGATTGGAGAATGAATTAAGCTAATATATGAATGTGTCTAGCACAGTTCTAGACATGCAAGAAAACACTCAATAATGTATTTTTTTCCTCTTCTTTGGGAGAAGAACATGATTGGGAATATAAATCGATACCTGGAAACTAGACAATCAGAAAATTTTAATTTTTCTCCCTACATGGAACTTATAGGTAATACTGAGCATGTGAATGTGAAGTTCCTGCATTGGGGGAACTGGTGGCAGAGTTCATAGCACATTGCAGGTACTGAGCATTGCGGACTCTCAGAAGCTCAGTGCCCAGCACTGCCTTCCTCACTGTTCTGGTCCTTCCCCTGAATTCTGTCTCACAAAGTGGACCGATGCCCCACCACCTTCAGTCTGTTTTGAAAATTTCCCTATGAATCATGTATATCCCTTACATTTGTGATAAAATGTATATGTTTAGGGTCACTTACTTAGTAGCTTTGATACTAAGCAAAAAGATAAATAATAACAAACTAAGAGAAACTTAGTGCAAGCATTAACAATGATTTACTCAAGTGCAAAAGCTGCCTTTGGAGATTCACTTTATATTGCCTTTATCATTCACTGATTAGCAGTAACAACCCAGTACATGCTGGTTAGCTGGGAGCATATATCACGCTGCAAGTTTGGAGAGGCAGTATACTCAGGCTGTGTATTAAGGTGTGAGCTTTGAATAAAGTGTGTAAAGAGGATAAAAACTGATCAGAATATCTGGCAACACATTAGAGGTGTTGTCTGTAAAACATCATTTAATTTTTGGTGCACTGTGCTACTCAATGTGAATTTGTGTGTATTTATCATCTTTTGTATGGGTGAAACATTGTAATCCAGTATAGGAGACAGTTCTGCATGGTGTGAGACCAGAGAGGACACATGCTCACGGATAGGTTCTCCCATGGGGGATAAGGCCTGCATTGCACCTAGATTGCTATGAGACTTGCTTTTGCTAAAACACCCTCACCCTGAATTGAGACAGCAAGTGCTTACTGTAACTTCCTAAACCCCATGCTAAAACTTCCCAGTGTGGAGTGTAACTGGTTCAACCACTTTTCCCTTTGCATTCTCAAATCGCCATCTTCTGTGATGTGGTTAGCAGCATCATCTCCTTTGTTTTCTGTAAAAGGTAACCACCCAAAGCAAGCCTGTGCATAGTAAATGAGGACCCTCATGTAATGGGCCCAGAAAAGAAATAAAGGTCTGTCACGGTGAGGGCCATGGCTTTTTCTCCCCTTGAGAGAAAAGTCATGCTGTCCCTTATCCTCCACAGGACTCGGTAGTCCGTGTGAATTTCTCATACCTCATCCACAATGTGGTGGACCCCACGAGCCGGGGTCTGCATCTGCTGGTGCCTGGACAGGGACCCAGGGCTGCAAGCAGTCATTGTAGACAATACACCAACTTGGATGGAGTACATGCTCATCAGCACAGGTAAGGGTGGATGACATGGAGTGCTTTTCAGTTAGGTCATAGGGTATGTTGGATTTCAGAGGAAAAGGATTTTCTTTCCTAGGTTGCCCTCTCTTGCAACTGCTTTGCAACTGTACTTTCTTTAGTAAGCAGGAGCCTTGCTCTCTTTCCCAAGCATTTGCCGCAATCTTGTGGGCCTGGGTTGAGCAGTTAAGAGCCACAGGGGTGCTCACTGTAACACTGTAAAAACACCCACAAGCTAATCCCTGAGGCACAACCCCCAACTAGGTCTATACTTGGGAGAAAGAGCAAAGATTTTCCCTTCAATCAGCTTTAATCAGATAAAAACATCAACTAGTTATAGGACAATTTGCAAGCATCTCAGCAAATTCTTTCTTTTAAGCCACCTCTTGCAGTCCCTTTAGTTTTGCCTTTTCCCTCCGTCTGCCTGCATAAGGGTTTAAAGGTGCAGGTGGAGAGAAGGCAAAATTGAGACTGGTTTTGTAATCGCTGTGCTTGTGATGGGAGGAATTTCAGAAAAAGGTTCTTTTATTTGCTAAAGTGTTTCTTTAAAGGTTTCTGTGAATCCTCAACCATGGGGAACAGGCTCTCTCAGGAACAAGAGCAATGTTTTAAGCTAGTTCAGCAGCTCTTTAGGGCTGCCGAATGTCTCCCTGATAAGGGATCTTTAGACTTAGGAAAAAGTTGGGCAGAATTTGAAATAACACCAGGTGGTGTGAGATAAAACTCTAGGTTAGTGTCTCACTCCCTCCTTTAGAGGATTTAATTTTAAAATACTGGTTTGCTTGGATTTTGTTTTTGTTTTTGTTTTTAAAGGAACAGCTCAGCCTCAAAATATTTTGCTAAACTTCTGGTAAATAGAATAAGATCTCTAATGTTGTTACATCATAAGGATTCTACTCAGAAAGAATTTAAATTGATTGTTTAAAGAAAGGAATAAGGTCTCACGTCTCTCACAGAGGAAAAAGTGCAGGAAGAAAAATAATGAGAAAATGTGTCTTCTAACCACTCTGAATCTTCCTTATGGAGGCCCAGGGACTGCCTTGGTCCTAGGAACAAGCAGTGCAGAGCTTAGTATCCTCCCTTCCTCTTCCCCAGCCTCCCTAAAGTTGCCAAGGGCACTAGGTAATGAGACACTCGCTTTTGAGCACACTCAAGGAATGCAGCAATCAATCAGAATTAACAAAAAAAAAGTAAATGTGTTTTCCAGTGGAGCAAAAACTGTTTCTGAAAGTTCTGATCATAAATTTGTCAATATAAAGCATGCTAAAAGTGGGATGGGGGTGTGACATGTTAAAGAAATATTAAGAATCCTCCTTGTTTATGCCAGAGCCGTGACCTTTTCATTGTAAAAATGAAATACAGGTGTGCTGTCTCCCAGGGAGAACTAGCCCTTCTCCATGGAAGACTAAGGTACCATTTTTTTTAACTCAGTACCTGGAAACACTAATCGTTTCCTTAGGGAAGAACTGGCTATTCTCCCAGAGGGAATGGTTAGTCAATCGAGTCACAGAAGACCCTTGGCGCATAACCATTTTTGCCTAAAGCATATTTTTTCAGAGCACCCCCTCCATCTTTCCTGCTTTCCTTGAAAACTCTGAACCTAGGAACTACCAGGTCCTCTGAACAACAGGGCAATTAACTTGCTGCTTAAACTCATTGCAGCTTGCAGAAATGGCAGGGGACCTGTCTTTCCAAGCTAAGAAAATTATTAAAGAATATCCTAAGCCCTGGCTGGCATAGCTCAGTGGATTGAGCGTGGGCTGTGAACCAAAGTGTCGCAGGTTCGATTCCCAGACAGGGTACATGCCTGGGTTGCAGGCCATAACCCCCAGCAACCGCACATTGATGTTTTTCTCTCTCTCTCTCTATCTCCCTCCCTTCCCTCTCTAAAAATAAATAAATAAAACCTTTAAAATAAAAAAAAAGAATATCCTGATCGCCAAGCCCTTAGCAACACACCCCCATCTACAGGAGTTAATTTTTAAGGACTAGGTTCTCAAATAATTTGGCAAACAGATGTCACTCATTACGCTCCCTTTGGAAAATTCAAACACGTTCCTATTTCTATTGATACTTTCTCTGGTGCCCTACATGCATCTGTCTTAACAGGAGAATCTGCTAAAAACATACAAGCCCATTGCTTGAGGCCTTTAGTCATTTAGGATGGCCTCAGCAAATTGAAACTGATAATGGCCCTGGATACCTTGCCCATTCTACTGAGGTTTTTCTTCAGCGTTGTAATATCCAACATAAAACAGGAATACCTTACAATCCAACCATTCAGACAATTGTAGAATGAGCTCATTATACTTTTAAAAATCTTCTTAAAAAAAAAAAAAACAGAAAAGGGGGGAGTCATGAGTCCTTCCCCCCCAAATTTAATTATGTTAGCCATGTTTACCTATAATTTTCTAAATTGTGATGAATCACTGTGTACTCCAATTGAGAAACATTTTCAGAAGAAAGAGCCAAAGTCATCTTATCCTCAGGTTTTATATAGAGATTTGCTGGGAGATGGCTCTTGGCAGGGCCCTTTAGACCTCTGAACTTGGGGAAGAGGGTATGCATGCGCTTCCATCCCTGCAGGTCCTGTCTGGCTACCAGCCAAAAGAGTAAAGCCTTATCATGAACGGGACAGACACCAAGCTCTGCTACCTGTAGCCAAGAACCAATCGACTGACACACCAGATGGCCCAGCTGACCCTGAACAACCAGGAGGAAAATGGACACCCACACGGTCACTCACGGGCCAGGGTCCACCAACAGAGGAGGATGGGGCCTACCCCAGTGACAGGTTTGTGGCTCAAGTGCCTCCTGCAGAGGACAGCAACCCCTCAGTTCCCCATAATGTTCCCTTTAGGCATGGCCCCACCACATGGGGTGACATCAAGGCTCTTAATGCTTGAGCAAAGGCCTTACCAAACAAAAAGTGTTCCAGACCTTCCACAATAATCTACAATGGCTGAGCCCTAAACACTTGTTCAATGGACTGAATTTATGGGTTTGGGTCATGGCAGCCCTTAGATGTCTCCTTGTCTTAATCCTTATTTGTGCTTTATGATACATATGGAGGTTGTTTTCTTAAGATTGTGTTCGGGAACAGCAAATAGTAGGTTTCAAAGGCTTAACAGCTACAATTGAATTTACAAATGAATAAGGGGGGAGATTAAATGTTATGAGCTGCCCTGCCTGGTTTCTGAAGCTGTGACCCTCCATGGCTAAGGCTGAGTGAGAGACCTTGGGACCATAAGCCACTGAGGAGGCAAAGCTTATCTCCCTGGCAGGAACACTGCCTCTGCCCACTTTATCTCATCCTGCCTGGGCCCCCATGCTTGATCGGTTAGCCAATGACTGGTAAGATTCCTCAATGGAGGGAAAACCTAAGACAGGCACAATCATGAGGAGGCCCTCAGGGAAGGACTTGGGGGGACTATGGAGAAAGGGGGTGATGGACCCTTGCCCCTCGGCTTTCACATAGCCTGAGTCCTTATTATGTCAGCAAGAATCTCCTAATCTCTTGGCTGCCTTACTTCCCCTGTTCAACCTAAGCCTGAAACAATGCCAGAGGTGGGTGTGGCCTGACGCTGGAAAGGGTAGGTTCCCCTGAGGCAATCTGGCCTAAGGGAGAATACATAAAATCCTATGAAACCTAGTTTGCTGATACCCTCAATTCAAATGATAAGGGTCCAAGTCTGAAATGAGTTTGTTTCCCCAAAGTTTTCTGGCCCTTTAGCTATCTGACCCTGACTCTAAATAAGCCCTCAGAGTTCTTTGAATGTTATCTATTTGATCATCACTACCTGACAATGTTTGATGGTCCTAATCTGAGAATGTGGGTCTTTGGAACCGCTATTTGCTTACTGATTGTAATAATACTCTGTGTACTTTTATGTATTTGCAAATTATTTTCCCAGGGTCATGTGGGAGACCAGTAAGTAGCAACCTTTTTGGCATCTGTAGTGGTCCTAACTAAAAACAAAGAGGGAAATAATATAGGAGATGTTCTACGTGGTGTGGGCCCATACGGGTCCCACACCCATGGACAGGTTCTCCCTCGGGAATAAGATCTGCATTGTACCTAGACTGCTATGAGACTTGCTTTTGCTGTAACACCCTCACCCTGAATTGAGACAGCAAGTGCTTACTGTAACTTCCTAAACTCCATGCTAAAACTCCCCAGTATGGAGTGTAACTGGTTCAACCACTTTTCCCTTTGTATTTGCAAATATCCTTCTTCTGTCATGTGATTAGTGGCATCATCTCCTTTGTTTTCTGTATATGGTAACCATCTAAAGTGAACCTGTGCATAGTAAATAAGGGCCATCATGTAATGGGCCCAGAAACCCAGTAAAGGCCCGTTATGGCACGGGATGAGGCATTTTTCTCTTCTTGAGAGAAAAGCCATTCTGTCCTTTTTCCTCCACAGGACTCAGTAGTCTGAGTGAATTTTTTGTATCTCAGCCACAGTGTGGCAGACTCCACGAGCTGGAGTATGCATGAATGCAGTCTAAATTAACAGGTAGTTCTTATTTAAACATTAAATTTCCTCTGATTAGATGTGACTGTTTTCTGTTTACTGATTTTACAGGGTTTCAGTTCAATTCCTTGTAACTACACTGGCTGAAATGCCAAAATGCCTAAAGAGAATTTATGTATAGGTAATATACATTAATATACAATTGATAATTTACATTTACATGTTATATAAACTACTTATATATTTTAGCTTATATATAACATACATATTTATTTTGTCTTTGGAGTTTCGGAGGATGACCATATGAAAACTATCTGTATATTTTATAATGCTGCTATTAAAAATCTGCCACTAATGTTCATATTTCTTATATGAATGTTGTAGAACACATTCCCCTTAAAAGTGAGTATTAGGAAAAAGATTTTGCTTAAGGAGTAGACTATTTCCTATAAACAGACAATAAAAAGCATTTGAAACACCTGTTGCCCTTTTTGCTTTGGCTGCCAGTAGATCTTGGATTAAATGAATGTGTTCCTATATTTAGCTTCTTCTAGCACAACAGCATCTTCTATCTGATTTATTACTCTCTCCACAAATCTTTGTGACCCAGGTATTTCTTACTGTACTTCTATTCTTTTTCCTTACTTTATTTTTTTTTTTTTTTACTGAATATGAGTCTTTTAAGTGGTCTCTAGGGTGTCACTGATAAGGGTCTGTGGAAAGCCTCGTTATAGAGAATGCTTATGCCCTGCTTAAGGTGCTGCTTTCATCATAGCATGAACAGGCTCTATTGCTTAGTTACTCTTCAGTGTCTCTATAATACAAGAGTACTTATTCCATTTGCCTACTCACTTTAATAATTTTGCTTAAATCCCATGTGCAAAAGATTATAGATATGGTCATGGTTCAGAAATGTCAAGTCACTATTTTTGTCATCAGGACAAAATATTTCAGGGACGCCTCTTACAGAGCACACAATGAGGAAACTTAATCCTCCAAATATTTTCTTGTCACAAACACAGGAAGTAATAACCCTATGTAAGAAGATTTTGTTAAGCAGCATTTGTGATTTATCTCATGTGTGTTGTCCTAGATATGCCTAGACTTTGGCCTTGAGGGAAGATGAAGAATTTAAAGGGTAAAGTAAAGGGTGTCTATGGGAGAGTAAAAATAAAAATAGAAAACACATTTCGAGCTACTTTTCTTCAATGAGAGTGACTGAGCTCTCCTGACTGAAAATGGAGTCAACAAGGGCAAGCAATTTCAGCTTTCAGTGCATAGGCATCTTAATAATCAACTGTGAAAATAGCAGAGGCTTTCATTTTAGACTCTCAGGTAAAATGATTTTGAACTAGTAAAGTTCTGATAACAGACCCAAAGAAAAGCCTTGCAGGTAAGGTCCTAGATGTAAGAAAGTTGTATGCTCTGTCATTTCACTCTCCCCTTTTCTGAAAATTTAACTGGAATCTTGCAAGCAAACTAAAGTCCATGTTTAAATGAATCAAATAAACATTTCTGATGTAGGTAACTTATTAAAAATTTATTGAGAACCACTGTCTTATTATCTGAATGGCAAGAAGCACTTCTTTTAGCCCCATCTTGTTGTTCACACTCATACTTAGTAATTATATGTATAATTCTCACTCTTGGTGTTCAACCCAGTGTTTTGGGCCCAATTTAAGGCTAGTATAAGAGCCCTCAGGTTCAAGGTGTGATTGAAGTAGAATTGTAGTTCATGGTGAAAGCAGAGAAATTTACTTACCATTGTAGATTCAGTGACAAGAATTAATGCTATTTCTATGATGGAGCTGATGTCATCAAAAAGAAAGTGGTTACAGTTAAAGAAAGCTATAAGGCACACTTTATAATAATAGTATAACTCTTAGTACAGTGGTAACAACACTATCTTTCCATCTCACTTTTATACACCAATGACTCTGATGTTATATGATCAATACCAGTCTTTATGTGCATCTTACATGCTCTGCATCACCCTCCTTTAGAGAACTGTCTTCATCCAGCACCTGCTCATGGGTGACCTTAGGCTGTCCTACTGAGGATGCCTACTCAGTGCCACGGAGCAAGATATGCTAATCACTGGCCCAGTGGCATTGGTTCAAAAGGTACCATATATAAGCCGCTGTACAAGCCTCAAGTGGAATTTTTTCATTTGTTTCACACTCTGATAAATTCATTTCCTAAACATTGAATTTATAACTCAGTTATCCTAGATTTTTGTTGTTTTTTTTCTGAAATAAATTATGTTGTGTGTTTATGAAATAAATTTAAATACATACGATTTACAAGTTTTACAATGTTTTTCAAGTTTTATATGGGATTAATTACTGGAGAGTAAACTAAAAAGTGGAAGAGGTGGGATACATGTAAAGAGCTTCATGGGAAAAAGTTTAGCATCCAAATAAATAGGTAACTATGAGGCAGTGCCATCAATGCTGAGTAGGGCTCAAAGACAGGATACAGTTTGTGAGAACTGGTAAATGATTGGCATAAGTTATACATGGACTTTATTAAATATAAAATTTCTGAGTCAGTAGACCTATTTAAGGTCAACTATTATGCATCTGTGTACAATCTGGTGACTTCTATTTCCAAAAAATGATGCAGGAACAGAGACGATGGATGTAATTGAATGTCTTATCTTTGGGGAATCAAGAAAGAGTTATGTGCAAAGGATTTAAAGACCAGAAGATATTAGAATCCCATCTGAATTATCATTAGGCTGAGTAATTTTGTTCTATTTTTTAAAATTTTGATAAAATGATTCATCTAAAAGACATTAGATAAGAATTGCTGGGGGGATCTAGAAAGAATTCTCAAGAAACCCTAGTTTTGCCCAGAATTAACATGGTTATATCATGATCTTGAAAATAGTTTGGTAGCATGGTAACTATAGGTAACAATACCATATTGTATATTTGAAAGTTGCTAGAAGAATATATCTTAAAAATTCTCATCATGAGAAAAAAATGTAACTATGTGAGGTAATGAATGATAACTAGATTTATTGTGGTGATCATTTCATAACATATACAAATATCCAATCTTCATGTTGTATGCCTTAAACTACTATAATGTTTTACATCAATTATACCTCAATTTTTATAAGTTTGATACTGGTATAATCATAGAAGATAATAAAACAGTACAACAAGCCCCCAAAAGAGCATTCTAAACAATTTATTGTGTGACTTGGACACATCAAAGACAATAGAGATGTAGAAAAATATTTCATAATGGTATTGGGGCAGTTGGGTTTTGTCTTTTAAACTGGTTGTCAATGTTATACATACATTTTAAAATTAAGTACTTATATAAGACTTTTTAATCTGAACAATTATCTTCTGCAGCCAATTCCCCATCATACTTCACTTCCTAAACTGTTACCATTTTCAAATCTCTTAGCTCTTTCTTTGGTACTTAACTTCAATTGCTAAATTATATTTTTAAAGTTCCTTTTCTTGATTTTTTTCAGGCTTGCATATCAGCTTCCCCTTACTTGTCCATGGAAATTAGTATTTTTCCTACAGCTTTCCACCCTTAAATATAAAGGCTCCTGCCTCTTCCCCCATCCTTCCAGTATCATTGTGTCAGGATGAGTTCCAACATGGTCCCAGTTATGTAAATATTCTTTAGAATAGAGTCATAAACACATGTTTTTCTTTTACAACTGATTGTTTGACCTGAGGCTAGTAACTGACATTATTTTCATTTGTTTGGTTTTTAATGAACCTTTTATGACTTCATTCCTAAACTCTATGCTTACAGTACAAAGTCCTCCCAGCACATGCAGACCTGTCTCTGTTTTCTTCTGGATGACACTCTTTTTGCTTTGGGTATGTTGTCACATTTCATCTGGGCTCTCTTTTTCAGCCTTTGTGTATTTCCTTCATTTTCTATCAAACTAAAACCTTTACTTAGTCCATCCATGACTTCCTCATCCTTAGTCTTTCTGACAGTGTCTCCTATAATTTATGAAAATGTGTGTATTTTTGGAGGCCTTACACACTACAGTCATCTCTATTTTTGCCCCCACACTTGACTGATGAGTTGGATCAATGTGGATGCAATTCTTGAGTCAATATTGCCATCTCTGCAATGTTAAAGCTTTTTCTGTATTTGGCTTGTCCTCTGGTTCCCCTCAATTCTTTTCAGAGTTCATGGGAAATTCTAATTCTTAAGTCAACCTTCACATGTGCTCTCTCTCTTTGGTAGCTTTTGGATCTTCTTTTGTTTCTAGTGTTATGAAATTTCATGGAATGCCTATCGTGGTCCATTTTCTTTTTTTTATATACACAATGTTGGCACATGGTAAATTATTTAATTTGGCCATTTATATTCTTCAGATACAGGAAAATTCCTTGAGCTATTATTTGTATCAGTTTTTCTGGGGCTTCTGTAACTGTTCCATACACTGTGTAACTTAAATAATAAAATTTATGTTCTCACTATTCTGGAGGCTCTCACTATTCTGGAGGCTGCAGGTTCAAGGTGTCAGCAAGGTCAGCTTCTTTGAAGGCTGATCTGATGCGTGGGTCACTGGCCAGCAGTGATCACGGAACGCTCCAGATGGCTCCTTGAAACTCGAGGAAAACATACACAGAGACAACTAGGTCCTGTGGGGGAATAGGAACAGCAGGGCCACTCCTCATGTGGGAAGTGCCTTGGCCACCCTCTCTCCTGGAGGGCACCATGACCACTCCTCAAGTGGGGAGCGTGCCACTTGGCCACCCTCCCTGGTGGGGAGAGCGCCCCATTGCCCCTCCAGAGAGGCTTTTTATTAGTTTCATTTGCAGAAGAATTTAGGTAAAAGCTCATTACTTATTGCTAGGAAGTAAGGATCAAACAATAGATAACAAGGAAGTCTGAGGGCCTATTTTGAGTCAGGATCAAAGAGCTGTAAAACTTTGAGGAACAAACTAACTTCCTCTTTGGACCTTTCTCATTCAACTGAGAGCATTCTAAACAAAGGTTTAACAGGAATTTACATGTTCTTTCTTAGGCCTGATCACCCAGAGAATCCTCCTTTTTCAGCACAGAGCTGCACCACCCTGTCATTGTTTCAGGCTTAGGTGGAGCAAGGGAACTAAGGCAACCAAGAGATAAGGAGATTTTCTCCTAGATGTTGAGGACTTGGGCTATGTCAAAGCCGAGGAGCAAGGGTCCATCACCCCCTTTTGCTGTAGCCCCCAAAGTCCTTCCTTGGGGGCCTCTCATGTGATTGTGACTGTCTTAGGTCATTCCCCCCTTGGGGAATCTTACCCGTCTTTGGCTAACCGACCAAGCTTTGGGGTTTAGTTATGAATGAAGCAGCAGAAGCAGCGCTCCTGCCAGGGAGATAAGCTTTTGTCTCCTTGCTGGCTTACAGTTCCAAGGGCGGTCCCTTAGCCTTAGCCTAGGCGGGGGTTACAGCTTCTGATACCAGGCAGGGTGGTTCCCAACACTGATCTCCTTGGCTCACATGTGGCCAGCTTCTTCCAGTGTCTCCATGTGGTCCTCCCTCTGTGCTTGTCTGTAATATCTTCTTATACAGATACCATGACATTGGGGAAGAGTACCCTCACATGACCTCATTTTGCCTTAATTACTTCTGTGAAAGCTCTATCTCCAAATGCAGTCACATCGTGAAATCCTGGGGGTTAGGATTTCAAAGTAGGATTTTGGAGGGACACAGTTCAGACCACTACACTATTTGTTGATATTTTCTTAAGTTTTTCTGTTTGTATTTTTAGAAACACCTGTGACTACAATAGTGTAGCTTCTGGTATGATTCTCTAATAGCTTTGTCTTTTCTATTATCCACCAGCTTATCTTTGTTACATTTGCTAAGAGATTTCCTCAAGTTTATCTTCCTCCCTTCTGTTTTTTCCTAACATTTCTACTACCATGTTTTAACACAGTCCATGCTCTCTCTTTTTCTAAGATGCACTCATCTTTGGATTTATATGAATAATGGATTTTAATGACTTTTTTGGCATTAGCTATGTTTCTTTAAAATTCCTTTTTTTATTCTATCTCTTTAAATCTAGAGGCTTTCCGTGTAAAGGCCCCTTTGTGTTGGGGGCTTGTTGGTAGTGATGTCCCTTTTCCCTGCCTGCAGACTTTAACACAGTGTGCCCAATTCTAAGCACTCTGTAGCAGAAGTGGTCAGGGTCTTGCTGCTCGACAAATAGAAAGTCCCTTTATCGCAGCATTGTTATTTTTATATGTCCACTTGATTGGGCCATGAGGCACCCAGACATTTGCTTAGACATTATTTTGGGTGTGTCTCTAGAGTGCTTCTGGATGCAATTAACATATGAATTTGTGGACTGAGTAAAGTAGTTGGCCCTCCCTAATGTGGGTAGGCTGCATCCAATCAAACGAAAGACCTGAACAAACGAAAAAGTGGAGGATTTGCAGGTGTGTTCTTTCTCTGCCTGACTGTAATGAGTTGTCATGTTGGTCCTCTCCTGAGTTTCTGGACCCAGCCTGGAACTAAATAATCAGCTCTCCTAGGTCTCTAACCGTTGAATGCAGATGTCAGAACTCTGTCTCATACTTGGGTGGGCCAATCCCTTATGATAAACCTCCTATATGAGATTCATGCACATACATGTTATTGGCCCTGTTTCTCTGGGTACCCTACTAATCCAACCCTATGATCTCTTGAGGACAGTATCTGTCACCAGCTCTGCCCATGAGCCCAGGACAGATTTCCTCTGAATCCCTGTTGCCAAAGAAAATGCTGACATTCAAAGTTTTAGAATTCTAATTATTTCCTAGATAGAACTTTTAACTTTTCCACTTTTCAAAAGCTGTAATTACTATAGTAACCATTCAAGAATACATCTATAGATATGGAAATATAAATTATTTTATATAAATGTATCACAAAACATTTCTAATAAAAACCCTGAATAAAATATAATCATCTTTCATTTATTTAACTTGTTCTTATCTGCCTTTCTTTTTTATTTTTCAATTACACTTTTCATTCAACACTGTTTTGCATTTGTTTCAGGTATACAGCACAGTAGACAGACATTCATACAGGTTTCAAAGTATTCCAATAATTCAAGTACCTATAAGCACCATGAAGACTTCTTACAACTTTGACTCATTTTTCTGGTTTATACCCCTGCCCCTGGCTGTTACCAACCCCACCAATCTTTTCTTGGGTTTTTAACAGTAAAGTGAATTGTGCACCTTAGGTTCCCCAGTTGTATGTCTGGGTTCTAGCTTTTTACATCTGTTGATTTAATTAGCTAATTTCATCAGCATTCTGGATTCTAAAATTTTTGTTTTCTTCCTTCTTCTCCTTGTCCATTTTTGTTCATATTATTTACCCCTTTATTGGCACTTATCAATTTGTTGGCATTTTGGGAGGATGTCTGAAAGGATGTGAGGACCTTTATTCAATTTGACATTTTGAACTGAAATGTAATTAGTTAGAATCTCATAAAAAGAATTGTCACTTCATACAAAATAAATGACAGGAGAAATTTATAGCTAAAATTAACAAATAAACTCATATTGAGTAAACTAAGAGTGGTTAGTGTTTCCCTGGATGTGGAAGGGCTTTCAGTGCCCCAAAATTATTATATAATCAAGAAATATGTTTCATAAATATGAGCCTTTCATATGAAAAAACTCAAAAAATAGAAATCAAACTATTTTAAAAATTCACAAAATATTAAGTTAATATGAGCTTGTACAAATTATAATATGCATATTAAAACTTAAGAGGATAAATGACTAAAGCATATCATCAGGCTATTGACAGAGTAGAATTATAGCTGATTATGTCCTTACACTTGATGTATTTCTAATTATGATATGCTTTTTTAAAAATTTATCCATTAATCTTTTTAAATTTTATTTTAATCATTGTTGAAATACAGTTTTCTCCTTTTCACTCCCAGTCCAGTCCCCCCCCAACCCTCCCCACTTCCCTCCCATTACCACCCTCCCCCTAGTTTTTGACCATGTGTCCTTTAAATTTGTTCCCGTGAACCCTTCCCAAGGTCCCCTGAAATTCCCTCTACTCTCCCCTGTGGTCACTGTCAGCCTGTCCTCGATTTCAGTGTCTTTGGTTATATTTTGCTTGTTTCTTTGTTTTGTTGTTTAGGTTCCTGTTAAAGGTGAGATCATATGGTATTTGTCTTTCACGGCCTGGCTTGTTTTGCTTAACATAATGTTTTCGAGCTCCATCCACGCTGTTGAAAAGGGTAGGAGATCTTTCTTTCTTTCTGCTGCATAGAATTCCATTGTGTAAATGTACCATAGTTCTTTGATCCATTCATTTACTGATGGGCATCTAGGTTGATTCCAACACTTGGCTATTGTAAATTGTGCTGCTATGAACATTGGGGTGCATAGGTTCTTTTGGATTGGTGTTTCAGGATTCTTAGGATATAATCATAGCAGTGGAATTGCTGGGTCAAAAGGCAGATCCATTTTTAGTTTTCTGAGGAAGTTCCATACTGTTGTCCATAGTGGTTGTACCAGTCTGCAGTCCCACTAACAGTGCACTAGGGACCCCTTTTCTCTACAACCTCTCCAACACTTGTTATTTGTTGCTTTGTTTATGATGGCCATTCTGACTGGTGTGAGGTGGTATCTCATTGTGGTTTTAATCTGCATCCCTCTGATAGCTAGTGATATTGAACATGGTTTCATGTGTCTTTGGAATATCTGTATATCCTCCTTGGAGAAGTGTCTGTTCAAGTCCTTTGCCCACTTTTTAATTGGATTCCTTGTCTTCTTAGAGTGCAGTCCTGTAAGTTTTTTATATATTTTGGAGATGAAACCCTTGTCTGAGGTATCATTGGCAAATATGTTTTCCCATAAAGTTGGTTCTCTTTTAATTTTGATACTGTTTTCTTTATCTGCGCAGAATCTTTTAATTTTGATGAGGTCCCATTTGTTTATTCTTTCCTTTATGCCCCTTGCTCTAGGATACAAGTCAGTAAAAAAGTTTCTTCGTGAAATATCTAAGATTTTCCTACCTACATTCTCCTCTAGGACTTTAATGGTGTCACACTTTATATTTAAGTCTTTTACCCACCTTGAATTTATTTTTGTATATGGTGTAACTTGGTGTTCAAGTTTCATTTTTTTTGCACATGGCAGTCCAGTTCTCCCAACACCATTTGTTGAAGAGACTATTTTTACTCCATTTTATGTTGCTGCTTCCTTTGTCAAATATTAATTGACCATAGAGACTTGCGTTTATTTCTGGGCTCTCTGTTCTGTTCCATTGGTCTATGTGCCTGTTTTTATGCCAGTACCAGGCTGTTTTGATTACAGTGGCTTTGTGGTATAGTTTAGTGTCGGGTATTGTGATCCCTCCTACTTTACTCTTCTTTCTCAAAATTGCAGCAGCTATTCGGGGTCATTTATGAATCCATATAAATTTTTGAAATGTTTGTTCTATGTCTGTGAAATATGTCATTGGTACTTTAATAGGAATTGCATTGAATGTGTAAATTGCTTTGGGTAGTATGGACATTTTGATGATATTAATTCTTCCAATCCATGAACACAGTATATGTTTCCATTTGTTTGTGTCTTCCTTGATTTCTTTCCTGAGTGTTATGTAGTTTTCTGAATACAGGTCTTTTACCTCTTTGGTTAGGTTTATTCCTAGATATTTTGTTTTTCTTTTTGCTATTTCAAGTGGGACATTTTTCTTGATCTCTGCTTCTGCTGTTTCATTGTTGGTGTACAGAAATGCCTTTGATTTCTGGATATTGACTTTGTATCCCTCTGTTTTGCCAAATTCATTTATTAAGTCAAGCAGTTTCTTGGTGGAGTCTATAGGATTTTCTATGTATACTGTCATGTCATCTGCAAACAGTGACAGTTTTGTTTCCTCCTTTCCAATTTGGATGCCTTTTATTTCTTTTTCTGGTCTGATTGCTGTGGCTAAAACTTCCAGTACTATATTGAATAGAAGTGGTGAAAGTAAACACCCTTGTCTTGTTCCTGATCTTAGTAGAAAATATTTTAATTTTTGCCCATTGAGTATGATGTTGGCTATAGGTCTCTCCTCTTTTGCCTTTATTATGTTGAGGAATGCTCCCTCTATTCCCACTTTGCCAAGTGTTTTTATCACGAATGGGTGCTGTACCTTATCAAATGCTTTTCTGCGTCAATTGACATGATCATGTGGTTTTTGTCTTTGCTTTTGTTTATGTGATGTATTACATTTACTGATTTGTGAATATTGTACCATCCTTGCATCCCTGGGATGAATCCCACTTGGTCATCGTGTATGATCTTTTTAATGTATTGTTGGATGCGGTTTGCCAGGATTTTGTTGAGGATTTTAGCGTCAATGTTCATCAGTGATATTGGCCTGAAGTTTTCTTTCTTTGTTGTGTCTTTATCTGGTTTTGGAATTAGGATAATGCTGGCCTCATAAAAAGAGTTTGGGAGACTCCCATCTTTTTGCATTTTTTGGAATAGTCTGTGAAAGATAGGGGTTAGCTCTTCCTTACATGCTTTGTAGAATTCTCCTGTGAAACCATCTGGTCCCGGGCTTTTGTGTGTTGGGAGTTTTTTGATTACTGCTTCAATTTCATTTGTTATTGGTCTGTTCAGGCTTTCTGCTTCTTTTTCATTGAGTTTTGGAAGATTATATTTTTCTAGAAATTTGTCCATTTCACCTAGGTTTTCAAATTTCTTGGCATACAGTTCTTTGTAGTCATTTCTTACAATGCTTTGTATTTCTGTCGTATCTGTTGTAATCTCTCCTCTTTCATTTCTGAATGTGCTTATTTGGGTCTTCTCTCTTTTTTTCTTGATGAGTCTGCTTAAAGGCTTGTCGATTTTGTGTATCTTTTCAAAGAACCAGCTCTTGGACTCATTGATTCTTAGGGTTCTGCTTTTAGTCTCTATGTCATTTAATTCTGCTCTGCTCTTGGTTATTTCCTTCCTTCTGCTTGCTCTGGGCTGTCTTTGTTGTTGTTCCTCGAGTTCTTGTGGACATAGGGTTAGGTTGTTTGCTTGGAATATTTCTAACTTTTTTAGGTGGGCCTGTATTTCTATGATCTTCCCTCTCAAGACTGCCTTGGTTGTGTCCCATAAGTTTTGGGTTGTTGTGAGTTTGTTTTCATTTGTTTCCAGAAACCTTTTGATTTCTTCCCTAATATCATTCTTGACCCATTCATTGTTTAATAGCATGCTATTTAATCTCCATGATTTTGAGTATTTTGGCTTTTATTCCTTGGGGTTGGTTTCTAGCTTCAGTCCCTTGTGGTTCGAGAAAATGCTTGGTATGATTTCAATTTTCTTGAAATTCTTGAGGCTTTTTTTTGTGTCCTATCATGTGGCCTATCTTTGAAAATGTTCTGTTGTACATTTGAAAAGAATGTATATTTAGCTTCTTTTGGATGGAGGGCTCTGTATATATCAGTAAAGTCCATTTCATCAAGAGTATTGTTCAATGCCTCAATATCTTTGTTGGTATTTTTTTTGATAGATCTGTCCATTTTTGTTAGTGGTGTGTTAAAATCTCCCACTATAATTGTGTTGCTGTCCATATCTTTCTTGAAGTCCTCTAAGATTTTCTTTATGTATTTGGGTGCTCCTATGTTGGGTGCATATATATTTACAATATTTATGTCTTCTTGGTGGATTCTTCCCTTGAGTATTATGAAGTGACCTTCTGGGTCTCTCTTTATGGACCTTTTTTGGAAGTCTATTTTGTCTGATATGAGTATTGCTACCCCGGCTTTTTTTTTCCTGTCCATTTGCTTGGAAGATTTGTTTCCAGCCCTTCACTTTCAGCCTGTGTAGGTCTTTTATCCTGAGGTGGGTCTCTTGTAGACCTCATATATGTGGGTCATTTTTTCTTATCCATTCAGCTATTCTATGTGTTTTGATTGGAACATTTAATCCATTTATGTTTAAGGTTATTATTGATAGGTACTTATTCATTGTCTTTTATGTACGTGTGTTCCCCTCTCTCTCTCTCTCTCTCTCTTTTCCTTCCCTTCCTTAAAGCAGTCCCTTTAGAATCTCTTGCAGAGCTGGTTTGGTGGAGGTATATTCTTTTAGACTTCTTTTGTCTGGGAAGCTTCTTATTTGGCCTTCTATCTTGATTGTGAGCCTTGCTGGATATAGTAGCCTTGTTTGCAGACCTCTGATTCTCATTACCTGGAGTATTTCTTGCCATTCTCTTCTGGCTTGGAGTGTTTCCATTGAGAAGTCAGCTGTTAGCCTTATTGGGGCTCCCTTGTATATTACTTCTTGTTTCTCCCTTGCTGACTTTAAGATTCTCTCTTTGTCTTGAAATTTTGCCATTTTAATGTGTCTTGAGGTGGGTCTCTTTGGCTTCCTCTTGATTGGGACTCTCTGTGTTTCCTGGATTTGTGTGACTTTTTCTCTCATCAAATTAGGGAAGTTCTCCTTCATTACAACAGATACCACAGAAATACAAAGGATTATAAGAAATTACTAGAAAGAACTGTATGCCACGAAATTTGAAAACCTAGATGAAATGGACAACTTTCTAGAAAAATATAATCTTCCAAAACTCAATAAAATGGAAGCAGAAAGCCTGAACCAACCAATAACAGAAAAAGAAACTGAAGCAGTAATCAAAAAACTCCCAACACACAAAAGCCCTGGACCAGATGGTTTCACAGGAGAATTCTACAAAGCATTTAAGGAAGAGCTAACCCCTATCCTTCACAGACTATTACAAAAAATCTATGAAGACAGAAGACTCCCATCTCTTTTTATGAAGCCAGCTTCAGTCTAATCCAAAACCAGATAAAGACATAGAAAGAAAGAAAACTTCATGCCAATACATTGCTTCATGCTAAAATCATGAATGAAATATTGGCAAATGACATCCAGCAATACATTAAAAAGATCATACACCATGATCAAGTGGGATTCCTCCATGGATGCAAGGATGGTACAATATTCACAAATCAATAAATGTGATACACCACATAAACAAATGCAAAGACAAAATCATATGACCATACAATAGATGCAGAAAAAGCATTGGATAAGTCACATCACCCATTTATGATAAAAGCACTCTGCAAAGTGGGAATTAAGGGAACATTCATCAACATAATAAAGGCCACATACACGAAACCTACAGTGTACATCATACTTAATGTGTAAAAAGTAAAACCTTTCCCACTTAGATTAGGAACTAGACAAGTTTGTCCACTTTCACCACTCCTATTCAACATAGTATTGGGAGTCTTGACCACAGCAATCAGACAAGAAAAGGAAATAAAAGACATCCAAATTGAAAGGGGGAAGCAAAACTATCATGTTTGCAGATGACATGATAGTGTACATAGAAAATCCTATAGACTCCACCAAAAAACTACTCAGCCTAATAAGTGAATTTTGTATAACAGGGGGGTACAAAGTCAATATTCAGAAATCACATGCATTTTTGTACCCCGACAATGAAATATCAGAAACAGAAATCAGGGAAAAAATCCTGTTTGCCAAGAAAAATAAAGTACTTAGGAATAAATCTAACCAAAGAGGTAAAAAGCCTGTGCTCAGAAAACTACACAACACTGAAGAAAGAAATTAAGAAAGACACAAACAAATGGAAGCCAGTACCATGTTCATGGATTGGAAGAATTAAAATAATCAAAATGGCCATACTACCCAAAGCAATTTATAGATTCAATGCAATCCCTATTAAAGTACCAATGCCATATGTCAAGGATAGAGAACGAACATTTCAAAAATTTATATAGAACCATAAAATCACTGAATAATTGCAGAAATTTTTAGAAAGAAGAACATAGTAGAAAGGAATCTCAGTACCTGTTATCCAACTATATTACAAGGCCACAGTATTCAAAACAGCCTGGTACTGGCATAAGAACAGACACATAAACAAATGGGGCAGAATAGAGAGCCCAGAAATAAATCCAAGTTTCTATAGTCAATTAATATTTGACAAAGGGGGCAACAGTGTAAAATGGAGTAAAATGGCCTCTTTAAGAAATGGTGTTGGGAGATGTGGTCAGCTACATGCAAAAAAAAATGAAACTTGATTACCAACTTACATTATACTGAAAAAGAAATTCAAAGTGGGTAAATACAAAGCATGACACCATAAAAGTCCTAGAGGAAAACATAGGCTGAAAAGTCTCAGATATTCCACTCAGCAATATTTTCACTGATATGTCACATGGAGCAAGGAGCATAAAGGAAATAATAAACAAATGGGACCTCATCAAAATAAAAAGCTTCTGAATGGCTAAAGAAAACAGCATTAAAATGAAAAGAGATCCAACTGTATGGGAAAAACATATTTTCCAATGATATGTCTAACAAGGGTTTGATTTGCAAAATATGTAAGAACTCATAAGACTCCAGTCCAGGAAGACAATTTTTTATTGGATATTAAAAAGTGGGCAAAATAGCTGAGTAGACAATTCTCCAAGGAGAATATACAGAGGGCCCAGAGACATATGAAAAGATGCTCAGCACACTAGCCATCAGAGACATGCAAATTAAAACCACAATGAGATACCACTTCAAACTGGTGAGAATGGCCACCATAAACAAATCAAGAAACAAGTGTTGGAGAGGATGTGGAGAAAAGGGGACCTTAGTGCCCTGTTGGTGGGAATTCAGACTGGTACAGCCACTGTGGAAAACAGTATGAATTTTCTCAAGAATCTAAAATTGGAACTGCCTTTTGACCCAGCATTTCCACTGCTAGGATTATATTCTAAGAACCATGAAACACCAGTCCAAAAGGACCTATGCACCCTCATGTTCATAGCAGCACTATTTACAATAGACAAGTGTTGGAAGCAACCTAAGTGCCCACCAGTAAATGAGTGGATCAAAAAACCATGGTACATTTACAGAATGGAATACTAGGCAGCAGAAAGAAAAAAGGAGTTTCTGCCCTTTGGGACAGCATGGATGGAACTGGAGAGCATCATGCTAAGTGAAATAAGCCAGGCAGTGAGGGACAAATACCATATGATCTCATCTATAAGTGAAACATAATCAATAAAACATACAAGCAAGCAAAATATAACCAGAGACATTGAAATTATGAACAAACTGGCAGTAACCAGAGGGGAGGTGGGAGGAGGTAATGGGGGGAAAAGGGAGCAGGGTTTTCAGGAAGAACTATAAAGAACTCCTTGATAAGCCAAGGGGGCATTTAATCAGGGGAGGGAGATGGGAATAGCTAGTACTGGGGAGGGGAGTAGTGAGGTGCAAAGGCAGACAACTGCACTTGAAGAACAATAAAGCAGTTTAAAAAAAACTGTGCTGGAAGTGACTGTTGTTCTGCTGGTGGCTAGGCCTCATGTGGGAGAAACATGTTTATAAAGTAACCATAAAATCCAATGCAGTACAAGCACCAAGATCCATGATGGGAAGGAGAAACACTTATTTTGGGGGTGAGTGGGGAGGAGTTCTAATCAGGAATTACTGTAGTAAGAAATAAAAGCATTGGCAATTGTGGGGCCTGTAATCTGCAGAATGTGTTCAGAATGTGGACATGGAGAGGCCTGGGGGCTGGAGGTGATGGGTAAAGTGGAGGGAGGGAAGGACACCTCAATGGAGGAGTCTTCAGAGTCCAGATGAGGAATGGGAAGATGTAGGAAAGCTGAGGCATTACACGGTGTGCTGTTTATTAACAACAGTGGCTCTGATGGCTAATGGAGGGTTTCCCTCCATAATGATAAGCTTGAAAGCCAGCCTCGTTTCTAGGATGAGGTTAAGAGATTGTAATTCTTGGCATAAACATGTGTTATGCAGGGTCACTGTAGTTACTGAGCAGCAATGGTAACTGTTTGAGATGGAAATCTCATTTGTTTTATTATACAGATGGTCTTCTCTAACTTTAGTAATTTTTACATCATGTTGAATAATCAAAATATATATCCATTTAGCTATTTATTGAAATAGTGATTAGAAAGTCAGATGTAGAGTTTAATCTATTTTCTTCTAGGTGAACATTTTGTTTTCCCATCTTTGATCATTTTTCTTTGTATGACTAGGAGAGATTAAATAACATATTCTCTGATATTGGAGCAGAAAAAAACTGGAATTTTCTTTTTAGCTGAGGTATCACAACCTCAATTGGCAGTGAAAACATAGTCTGATTCTAGGCATCTAGCCTTAAAGGTCCTCTAATCCCATGTGTGGTGAACTGCACCAGAATATGCCCTCATAATAAAATTTAATAAACTTTTTTTAGTTAAACTAGGACATATTGCTAATTTTATGCATTTTCAATGTTAAAATCAGAAAAAATGCATCTTTGACTTGGTGAAAAGTGGTAATTAGATATTGATGAGGTGCTGCATGGAAGGAAACATGTGAGCATCGGTAAGCTTTGGAGCAGAACAGGATGGAGAAAATGCTGTGTTCCCTCTCTGGGCAGCATCTTGAATCCTTTAAAAACTGCTTTTTGGAAGTAGTATTTTAAATTAAAGTCACATGTTTTAAAGTCAATTATAAGTTCACCATTTTCTTTTATTAACTTCAGTGCATAGATTTGACAATATGAATAAAAGTTCACAGCTATATTTTCAATTTTCTCTTTGATGTCTTGGTTATTTAAAGGAATATTACTTTGCAGTTTCATAAAAGCTGATTTTCAAACTGATATGCAAGGTTAATTTGGATATTGTTTTGAGACTGCCCTTGAATTAAAACTTTCTTGTTCCTTCAACATGAGGTCATATGTAACAATTGTAATTTCCTTTAAAATGAAAAGTGAGGGGAACTTGTGACTGTGTAAAAATTACACAAATATAAACTTCCACCTATTTAATGATATCCTGTCACTTTACCCGATGTTTTCTTTTCTTTTTTTTAAAGATTTTATTTATTTATTTTTAAATAATTCTTTTTTTAAAGATTTTATTTATTTATTTTAGGGAGAGAAGGGAGGGGGAGAGAGAGAGAGAGAGTATGGCCTGCAACCCAGGAATGTACCCTGGCTGGGAATCAAACCTGGGACACTTTGGTTCCCAGCCCTCGCTCAATTCACTGAGCTACACCAGCCAGGGCTTATTTTTAGAGAGGGAAGGGAGGCAGAAAGAGAGGGAGAGAGAGAAACATCAATGTGTGGTTGCTGGGGGCCGTGGCTTGCAACTCAGGCATGTGCCCTGACTGGGAATCAAACCTACGATGCTTTGGTTCGCAGCCCACGCTCAATCCACTGAGCTACGCCAGCCAGGGCACCTGACTGTTTTCTATTCTTCAGAAAACAAACAAACAAATAGAATTTCCATCTCATCTTGATTGGCTCAGTTTCCTTTTTGTAGAAGTTCTGGATATCATTTGCAATTGTGTTATTACTATCTTAATTAAGAAGTATATTATTATCAATAAATGACTATCATCATATTTTTATTACCTTCTTTTTTACAAAGCCAAACATATGCTTATTCTGTTGTCCCTTTGTGAGAATTGTTGTCAAATTTCCCCTTCATTTCCAAAGTGAAGTTCACCCTAAAGGTATCCATTTCTTCACCTCTGATTCTTCAAATATTGACTGAGCACCAACAACAGTGAGATGGTGGGGATACAAACAAGATAATATGCAGAAATATCTGTCTGAAATATCCAGGTCTAGAGAAGATAAATTAAAGACACCATACTTAATAAAATACATTATCTGTAACAACAGAAGTTAAGACCCAGTGGCTGTACATCAGGCAGTGATTGCTTTGGCCTACACCATCCAAGAAACTTGCGGAGGGTACTGGGACCCTGAGGTTTCAAAGATGAGTGGAATTTTTCCAGAAAGGTAATCAGTCTCTGATCAGAAGCAAGTGTAAGATGGTCCAGGCAGAGTGACAACTTGTGCAAAGATTTTTCTTACAGGGTCTCGGAGATGGAACATCTATATGATACCAAAGTCTGGAAAACAGTATTCAGAAAGGGGTGATGAGTGATGATACTGGTTAGAGAGAAAGATGCCATGCAGCAAAGCCATGTGAGCCTTTTCAATGAGTTTGCAGGTATCACCACTGAACAGTATTGTGCATATTTGAAAATTTGCTTTAGAGGAAGAATTGAAAAGGAGAACTTTAGGAAGTCAGGATGTTATTCCAGAACAACCAGATAAATGAGTTTGTGAACTACAGACATAGCACTGGGTGTGGGTCTAAGGGATGTCAGATGAAAAACATTGGAAAATGTGGTTATTTCACTAAATATGTGAGGGAGAGACAAAACATCTGGTTGACTCAATTCTTTGTTGAGTATCCATGTGAAAGGCAGAGTTAAGGAAGAGATCAGCTAAGCTTACAGAGTTTAAGAAGAAATTGCTGAGCATAAGTAGATTAGATATAAACACACACACAAATTTCTTAGGATGTCCTCAGCATTGGAGCAGCCCTCTGTTGTCAGCAACAACAGTCTTGCAGCTGGGAGGCTTGTAGGTGTAGGTTAAACAGGAAGGGTGATGGGTGCTAAAGCCATACAGCACAGGTCAGGAGCATAGACTGGGCCACTGCTGCCCCTCATCTATGAGAGGTTCTCGGCAGATACCTACAAAATCTTCCAAGTGTCATAATAATAAAATCCTCAATGAAGGTCAGGTGAGCTGGCTCTAAATGCTTCACAATACTAAGCACTAAATACTTTGAAAATACAGGGCAACAATTCATGACTACAGTAGTGGCTGTAAAAGTACTATGATTGTAATGTAAATACCTAAGACTAGATCTGAATTCTATAATTCAAGATCTCATGATTTGGACCCTAGCTTGTGGTGTCTGCCACATTGTGGATGAGATATGAGACAAATTCATGTGGACTACCAAGTCCTGTGGAGGAAAAGGGACAGCATGACTTTTCTCTTAAGGAGAGAAAAGCCTCGGCCCTCACCATAACAGACCTTTATTTTTTTCTGGGCCCATTACATGAGGATCCTCATTTACTATCCACAGGTACTCTTTAGGTGGTTACCTTTAGAGAAAACAAAGGAGATGATGCCGCTAATCACACCACAGAAGGATATTTGAAAATGTAAAGGGAAAAGTGGTTGAACCAGTTACACTCCATACTGGGGAGTTTTAGCATGGATTTTTGAAAGTTACAGTAAGCACTTGCTGTCTCAATTCAGGGTGAGGTGTTTTAGCAAAAGCAAGTCTCATAGCAGTCTAAGTGCATTGCAGGCCTGATTATCCAGGAGAGAACCTATCTGTGGGCATGGGTCCTGTGTATCGGACCTCCCTTTCCACTGGAGCTGGGCCTAGGCCACGTAGAATGGTCTCCTACATTTACCTACCTTGTTTTCAGTTAGGACGTCTATAGACCCCACATAGCTTGCTACTTGCTAGTCTCTCACACGACCCTGGGAAAATAATTTGCAATGTGGGAGAACCTGTCCATGGGTGTGGGTCCCGTATGGGCCCACACCACGTAGAACATCTCCTATATTATTTCCCTCTTTGTTTTTAGTTAGGACCACTACAGATGCCAAAAAGGTTGCTACTTACTGGTCTCCCACATGACCCTGGGAAAATAATTTGCAAATACATAAAGTACACAGAGTATTATTACAATCAGTAAGCAAATAGCGGTTCCAAAGACCCACATTCTCAGATTAGGACCATCAAACATTGTCAGGTAGTGATGATCAAATAGATAACATTCAAAGAACTCTGAGGGCTTATTTAGAGTCAGGGTCAGATAGCTAAAGGGCCAGAAAACTTTGGGGAAACAAACTCATTTCAGACTTGGACCCTTATCATTTGAATTGAGGGTATCAGCAAACTAGGTTTCATAGGATTTATGTATTCTCCCTTAGGCCAGATTGCCTCAGGGGAACCTACCCTTTCCAGCGTCAGGCCACACCCACCTCTGGCATTGTTTCAGGCTTAGGTTGAACAGGGGAAGTAAGGCAGCCAAGAGATTAGGAGATTCTTGCTGACATAAAAGGACTCAGGCTATGTGAAAGCCGAGGGGCAAGGGTCCATCACCCCCTTCTCCATAGTCCCCCCAAGTCCTTCCCTGAGGGCCTCCTCATGATTGTGCCTGTCTTAGGTTTTCCCTCCATTGAGGAATCTTACCAGTCATTGGCTAACCGATCAAGCATGGGGGCCCAGGCAGGATGAGATAAAGTGGGCAGAGGCAGTGTCCTGCCAGGGAGATAAGCTTTGCCTCCTCAGTGGCTTATGGTCCCAAGGTCTCTCACTCAGCCTTAGCCATGGAGGGTCACAGCTTCAGAAACCAGGCAGGGCAGCTCATAACATTTAATCTCCCCCCTTATTCATTTGTAAATTCAATTGTAGCTGTTAAGCCTTGATAAACCTACTATTTGCTGTTCCCGAACACAATCTTAAGAAAACAACCTCCATATGTATCATAAAGCACAAATAAGGATTAAGACAAGGAGACATCTAAGGGCTGCCCTGACCCAAACCCATAAATTCAGTCCATTGAACAAGTGTTTAGGGCTCAGCCATTGTAGATTATTGTGGAAGGTCTGGAACACTTTTTGTTTGGTAAGGCCTTTGCTCAAGCATTAAGAGCCTTGATGTCACCCCATGTGGTGGGGCCATGCCTAAAGGGAACATTATGGGGAACTGAGGGGTTGCTGTCCTCTGCAGGAGGCACTTGAGCCACAAACCTGTCACTGGGGTAGGCCCCATCCTCCTCTGTTGGTGGACCCTGGCCCGTGAGTGACCGTGTGGGTGTCCCATTTTCCTCCTGGTTGTTCAGGGTCAGCTGGGCCATCTGGTGTGTCAGTCGATTGGTTCTTGGCTAAGGTAGCAGAGCTTGGGTCTGTCCGTTCATGATAAGGCTTTACTCTTTTGGCTGGTAGCCAGACAGGACCTGCAGGGATGGAAGCGCATGCATACCCTCTTCCCCAAGTTCAGAGGTCTAAAGGGCCCTGCCAAGAGCCATCTCCCAGCAAATCTCTATATAAAACCTGAGGATAAGATGACTTTGGCTCTTTCTTCTGAAATGTTTCTCAATTGGAGTACACCAGTGATTCATCACAATTTAGAAAATTATAGGTAAACATGGCTAACATAATTAAATTGGGGGGGAAGGACTCATGACTCCCCCCTTTTCTGTTTTTTTTTTTTTTAAGAAGATTTTTAAAAGTATAATGAGCTCATTCTACAATTGTCTGAAGGTTGGATTGTAAGGTATTCCTGTTTTATGTTGGATATTACAACGCTGAAGAAAACCCTCAGTAGAATGGGCAAGGTATCCAGGGCCATTATCAGTTTCAATTTGCTGAGGCCATCCTAAATGACTAAAGGCCTCAAGCAATGGGCTTGTATGTTTTTAGCAGATTCTCCTGTTAAGACAGATGCATGTAGGGGCACCAGAGAAAGTATCAATAGAAATAGGAACGTGTTTGAATTTTCCAAAGGGAGCGTAATGAGTGACATCTGTTTGCCAAATTATTTGAGAACCTAGTCCTTAAAATTAACTCCTGTAGATGGGGGTGTGTTGCTAAGGGCTGGCGATCAGGATATTCTTTTTTTTTTATTTTTAAAGGTTTTATTTATTTATTTTTAGAGAGGGAAGGGAGGGAGATAGAGAGAGAGAGAGAAAAACATCAATGTGCGGTTGCTGGGGGTTATGGCCTGCAACCCAGGCATGTACCCTGTCTGGGAATCGAACCTGCGACACTTTGGTTCACAGCCCACGCTCAATCCACTGAGCTATGCCAGCCAGGGCTTAGGATATTCTTTAATAATTTTCTTAGCTTGGAAAGACAGGTCCCCTGCCATTTCTGCAAGCTGCAATGAGTTTAAGCAGCAAGTTAATTGCCCTGTTGTTCAGAGGACCTGGTAGTTCCTAGGTTCAGAGTTTTCAAGGAAAGCAGGAAAGATGGAGGGGGTGCTCTGAAAAAATATGCTTTAGGCAAAAATGGTTATGCGCCAAGGGTCTTCTGTGACTCGATTGACTAACCATTCCCTCTGGGAGAATAGCCAGTTCTTCCCTAAGGAAACGATTAGTGTTTCCAGGTACTGAGTTAAAAAAAATGGTACCTTAGTCTTCCATGGAGAAGGGCTAGTTCTCCCTGGGAGACAGCACACCTGTATTTCATTTTTACAATGAAAAGGTCACGGCTCTGGCATAAACAAGGAGGATTCTTAATATTTTCTTTAACATGTCACACCCCCATCCCACTTTTAGCATGCTTTATATTGACAAATTTATGATCAGAACTTTCAGAAACAGTTTTTTGCTCCACTGGAAAACACATTTACTTTTTTTTTGTTAATTCTGATTGATTGCTGCATCCTTGAGTGTGCTCAAAAGCGAGTGTCTCATTACCTAGTGCCCTTGGCAACTTTAGGGAGGCTGGGGAAGAGAAGGGAGGATACTAAGCTCTGCCACTGCTTGTTCCTAGGACCAAGGCAGTCCCTGGGGCCTCCATAAGGAAGATTCAGAGTGGTTAGAAGACACATTTTCTCATTATTTTTCTTCCTGCACTTTTTCCTCTGTGAGAGACGTGAGACCTTATTCCTTTCTTTAAACATCAATTTAAATTCTTTCTGAGTAGAATCCTTATGATGTAACAACATTAGAGATCTTATTCTATTTACCAGAAGTTTAGCAAAATATTTTGAGGCTGAGCTGTTCCTTTAAAAACAAAAACAAAAACAAAATCCAAGCAAACCAGTATTTTAAAATTAAATCCTCTAAAGGAGGGAGTGAGACACTAACCTAGAGTTTTATCTCACACCACCTGGTGTTATTTCAAATTCTGCCCAACTTTTTCCTAAGTCTAAAGATCCCTTATCAGGGAGACATTCGGCAGCCCTAAAGAGCTGCTGAACTAGCTTAAAACATTGCTCTTGTTCCTGAGAGAGCCTGTTCCCCATGGTTGAGGATTCACAGAAACCTTTAAAGAAACACTTTAGCAAATAAAAGAACCTTTTTCTGAAATTCCTCCCATCACAAGCACAGCGATTACAAAACCAGTCTCAATTTTGCCTTCTCTCCACCTGCACCTTTAAACCTTATGCAGGCAGACGGAGGGAAAAGGCAAAACTAAAGGGACTGCAAGAGGTGGCTTAAAAGAAAGAATTTGCTGAGATGCTTGCAAATTGTCCTATAACTAGTTGATGTTTTTATCTGATAAAGCTGATTGAAGGGAAAATCTTTGCTCTTTCTCCCAAGTAAGACCTAGTTGGGGGTTGTGCCTCAGGGATTAGCTTGTGGGTGTTTTTACAGTGTACAGTGAGCACCCCTGTGGCTCTTAACTGCTCAACCCAGGCCCACAAGATTGCGGCAAATGCTTGGGAAAGAGAGCAAGGCTCCTGCTTACTAAAGAAAGTACAGTTGCAAAGCAGTTGCAAGAGAGGGCAACCCTAGGAAAGAAAATCCTTTTCCTCTGAAATCCAACATACCCTATGACCTAACTGAAAAGCACTCCATGTCATCCACCCTTACCTGTGCTGATGAGCATGTACTCCATCCAAGTTGGTGTATTGTCTACAATGACTGCTTGCAGCCCTGGGTCCCTGTCCAGGCACCAGCAGATGCAGACCCCGGCTCGTGGGTCCACCACATTGTGGATGAGGTATGAGAAATTCACACGGACTACCGAGTCCTGTGGAGGATAAGGGACAGCATGACTTTTCTCTCAAGGGGAGAAAAAGCCATGGCCCTCACCGTGACAGACCTTTATTTCTTTTCTGGGCCCATTACATGAGGGTCCTCATTTACTATGCACAGGCTTGCTTTGGGTGGTTACATTTTACAGAAACAAAGGAGGATGATGCTGCTAACCAACACACAGAAGATGGCGATTTGAGAATGCAAAGGGAAAAGTGGTTTGAACCAGTTACACTCACACTGGGAAGTTTTTAGCAGGGGTTTTAGGAAGTTACCAGTAAGCACTTGCTGTCTCAATTCAGGGTGAGGGTGTTTTAGCAAAGCAAGTCTCATCGCAATTAGGGCAATGCAGGGCCTTATTACCCCTGGGAGAACCTATCTGTGGGCATGAGTCCTGTGTATCGGACCTTGCTTTTTTACTGGGAGCTGGGCCCATGCCACACAGAATGTTCTCTACATTCCACTAAAAGTATAACTTTGCATAGTACGTATTATCCCACCCAGCTCAAAGCTTCCCTTCCAAACCTCTTCTACTCTCCTCTTTGATCTTAATATATCTCAGGGACTACTAACCTGACAAATTGTTAATATGTTTTTGTTTTTGATAGTATGAATTTTGTCTGCTGATGAACTGTAACCCCCCCCCCCCAAAAAAGGAAAAGGACCAACCGTTGGAAATTATAAGCAAAGGGAACAGGGAGAGGGCCTAGGGTTTGCCTTAGTTTGGGATGATCTACCTCTTAGCTCTATCACACTGGTTTGAATAGTCAAATAATATTGTCTTTGTACATCAAAGATTACCTATATGGAAATCATAGTCTTTGGGATCATTGATACTATTAATAAAAATTTGTTTAAAATAGAAGCCAGTCAGTGAATTTGTGAAGACTGATTCTGGGAAGAAATCTTGTAAAGCAAGGAGAGGACCATTGCTTAGCATTATATGAAGCTGCCTGAATTCCTCAGGGAGCCAACCATGTATTTTCAGTTTTCATATGGACAAAGAGAAAATGTTCAATTTTCTTACACCAGTCCATTTTTTTGTCCTCCATTTTCAAAATTATTAAAAGTTGACTAGGCACAGTTTCCAGGTAATTTACAGTGTTCACATTTTGTTTACAGTTTTCCAGGAAATTAGCTTACGTAATATCTTTAGTAAGGATAAGTCAGAGCCAACACATATCTTATTTGCTTATTTCTCAAAAATAAGTTTAAATACTGTATAAACTTTTAACTATGAAAGCCTCAGAATTATTTATTCTCCATATTACATTGTGCTCAGACAGTCTCTCCCAACTGTCTGTACTGTTAATGATATGACTGAATATAACAGAAAGAATAAGAAAAATGAAAATGTGTTTTAATGGCCAGATTCAGGATTATTTTGCAAGGGAAGAAAATTTCCTTGATAAGGGCAGCTCAGTGCTTCCTGATTCTCCAGCCAACACCCTTAGCATTTCTATCTTTTTCTCTCTTGTTCTTCTCTTTACTTTTCTAATAGATGAGTCTTAGGTTTAGTTCTTTAGAAAATTAAATGTGCTACGCTAAGTCAAGTGGAGATACTCTTATTGGGCAAGATTTTCTTGAATAACCTGTAAGTCTTCTTTTTCTACTTTCTCCCTGGAATCCTACACCTGCTGTAGTACTGACTTCATTATGGGCACAAGCATCTTACCTGTCCATGCCAGTGCAGTAAAGGAAGCATTTGCATTAAATGCCTGTTGTCTGTTATCTCCAGCCTTTCCACTTGTCACCACTCCAGGTGAGGGGAATATGGGGTAATACCCCTGGGAGACACAGGAAAACATCTGGAAGCTCTAGTAATAATCAGGAGTTCAAGAAATAACTGCCACATCTGGCTTTCCCTTCTGACATAAGCAGGAAAGGAGTAGAGGTGATCTTTGCATAAGCCTTCTGATATGCCTCAAGCTTTATATTTGAGAGTATAAACTAGATCAGGCCAGTTAAAAATTAACTCAAAATCTCACAAGTAAGAGTCATGGTTGCAAAACAACGCTGTGATCCCAGTGTCTGTGTTTTCCTATACTATAGGCTAGCGCCCCTAGGGGCCAGGTGTAGCGGCTCACCTTTCATAATGACCCTTATCCTCCATCTGCAAAGAGCATTGGCTGCTGGTGACTAGGAGCTGTCTCTGTAAATTGTCCTCAGATGAAGGAAGGTGCTTTACCTTTTTGGCCCCTGGCTGAGATCAACCTACATATGCCAGCTAGTCAAAGAGTTTTACACAAAGGCCTGGCCGTTGTTCCCATTTGAGACAACTTGACTCAGAGTGCCCAGTGCCATTGGCTGAAACTTGTGGCAAATGCAGCACTGACATTTGTGGAAGAAATTTTTTTGAATCACAGCCTTTTCCCCTTAAGTGTGCTGTCTCCGCACTGACCAATGACGTGGTGTTTCTCTATGCAAGACACCACTCGAGACCCAGTCTGCACTATGATGGTGGCCATTCCCTATTCATCTAGCAGATCAGTTAATAGAGGTGAATAAATAATTGAACCAAAATGATTTGCACTGAGGCATCTATGATGATGAAAAACCAACTTTCTCTTTTGTGAATAAAACATTATGTTTATGTAACAATTCCAAGAAAAGAAATACAGCAAAGCTGGGTTAAGTTGCTAATATGTAATACATTGCATTTTTATTACATTTTTGTTTTATAGTTAAACTGTTCTTTCGGTGATAGTTTTTCTAGATCACAGTTGCTGCTGAATTTTCATTTGTTTTTTCTTCCCAGACACTAATTAATCATCCTGTGTTTTCCCTGGTTTATTCTCATGTTCTTCCTAATGAATTCATAAGAGTTTATTTTAATCACAGAAATCAGAGGCTTTTAGAAATCACAGGTGCTTGAAGTCTGTTTGTCCCTCACACCTCACTGTGAATGAGGAGCCTACTATTACCTGAGCCTGCCTTCCTCCCCACATTTTGTCTCCTTACCTTAGCTGCTGGAACCTGGGGAGCTGAACCCCCTGACCCTGTCAGCAGCCGTTCAACTAAGACCACTTTTTTATTGGCATTTCATTAACCTGTTTAATTCTGAGATTTGTCTTAGGTGTCTGTTTGTTTTCTTACCCTCTAGCCCCCATGCATCCCTACCTGCCATCCCATGACATAAGCTGTATAAGAATCCCCATAACCTAGTTGTGAGACTATCAGGGCAGGGGCCCAAAGGTTGGTGAACAAACAAATGAACAGAATTGAGTAAGAGCCCAAAGCCCTGCCTGTGTACAGTTAGAGGTGGATGTCATGCCCCAAATTCCTGAGCCACCAGGTTAGGGTTCTGGTTCCTACAATATGATCCACAGGGAGAACTCTCATATTCATGAAGGACGTGGTACACAGGCATTTGTGAGTCACTGTGGGGAATTCTGATGTCACTCTGCTATGTCTGTAGACCTTTGTGCACTTGAATTTATTTTGCTTTTTAGTTCATTGTGATCAGTCCCATAGACCTCACTCTTTCCTGATATTTCCCCTTGCTGCTTCTTTTGCTCTGCTCCACCTAATTAATGAAAATGTTCCATTCCACAACATATCCATCTTGCCTTTGTAATAGTACTGTGAGGTCTTATCCCAGACACTGAATGCTGAGCCATTACATGTGGAGCATTGAGTTTATTTATAGGTGGCCATTGCTCTTTGCTTAGTCCTGTTTGAACGAACTATTAATATGGAAATGCCTGTGTGTAAAAGGACTATCAACAAGACAAATAAGGGAACATAACCAAATATCCATATGTTACAAACTCAAAGGCTACAGGGCAGAAATTTAATCAATTCTCAATCTGGGTTCATAAATGACAAACATAAATATTAAAGTGACAAAAATACAGAGCTCTATGTCTTTCCAGCTCATGGTTCTCACTCAGCAAATTAAACCTACCCGTGTGAAAATACCAAATGCCCATTGAACCATTTCCAAGTTAATAACCTTCTGTAGGAATCCATTTGAACTATTCTCCCAATCTGGCACATTTAATATCATTTCAAACCTCATCAGTTTCATTATAAATGAAATGCAATGGCATTTCCAAGGTATAAACACTCCTAACAGATTCCATTACCAAGTTTGTAAAAGGTATTTCAGCATGAAAAAACTCAACTTTGTCTACCATAATCCTACAAATTAATTAGAATGAGAGATGATTTTGGCATGCCTGAGCCCATTCCTCCTTCTAGTTTCCAAGGTATTTGTTTTAGGTTTTTGCAACTAGGAACGTGTCTAGTAACCATTGATGAAAGTTCAAAAAGTGGTTCCTCATGTCTGTTGTATACACAATTTTCAGACTATAAATAGTTTTTATTCATCAGTATTTCCAAGTTCTGTTCTGTGTAATACTAATTGTATTGGGTATTCATAGATAATTCATGAGGAAAAAAGTGCTTTGGAATAATAAGTTAGGGAGTAATAAATTACAACATTTCCTCTTGAAGTTCCACCCAGCTATATTAAAGAATTATACACTTGAAACCTAAATAATTTTATTAATCAATGTCACCCAATAAATTCAATTAAAAAAGGAAAACACACCCTGAAGTCTAACATAATAAGGACTTCAGAAATTTCCATAGGCAAGAAACTCTTGCTGAGATGTCTCTTTCTAAAATATTTTTCAACAATTTTAAACAAATCATCACCTTTTAGTCAAACTCATAGAAACAGAGTAGAAAGTTGTTGTCAGGAACTAGGGAGTTGGGGAAATGGGGTGGTGTTGGTGAAAAGTACAAACTTTTAGCTATGAGATGAATAAGGTCTGAGGGTTTGATGGAAAACAGTGACTATATTTGACAACACTGTATATAATTGAAATTTGCTAAGAGAGTGGAACTTAAATGTTCAACAAAGATAAATATATGAGTGTTAAATAGCTCAATGGGGGAATCCTTTTACAAGATATATGTATATCAAATCATCACATAGTATACTCTAAATACCTGACACTGTACTTATACATCATTAAAGCTGGAAAAATAGCATTTTTTATCTCTTTTTTTTAATGAATTAAATCCATTCAAGAAAGTAGAAACTACCATCTGTATTTCCAATGAAGGGAGCATAATACAAAGACATTTCTGCACAAGTGATAGAAAAATAATAAACCTAAGGTGGACCAGTTAGCAAACCAAAAAAACCACCACCACCTGTAGTAGAGGAGGCCTCATGGAGGCCAGGACTGGGGTCACCAGACAGAATCCAGAATCATGGCTGTATAGCTTAGAAATCTGCAGTCAAGGGGAAAAGGCCTGTCCTGTGAAACCTTGTAAACACAGGAGAGTTTCAGTTGGTGCTGTAAATGCCACTCTAGCAGGGATAGAGAGCTAAAAACCCCCTGTTTCTCCCTTTCTGGCAGCTTCCCATCCTGAGAAGACCTCCCACTGGTATATCACAGCCAGTGCCTGTTGGTGAGGGCATCTGGGAGATGCAGGTCTGACATCAGAGTGGATTATGACAAGGACAGGGGTGAATCTGACAGAAAACAGGCAAAGGACCAGCATGCAAATTAGTGTTTTATAAAACTCAAGTTGTGTGCATAATTACTTGGTAAACCATTTTCTGATAAGGGTTTAATTATAACTATACTGAATAACTTTCACATGAAAAGCACATTGTTTTCTATTTTTGATATGTATTTACATGTATGCATAGTAATCAGGATTCTCCAGAGGAACAACCATTTTGATCTATTTATCCATCCATCCATCTGCTCATCTACCCATCTACCCTCTATCTACCTCTCATCTCTCTGTCTGTCTGTCTGTCTATCTAATGAGGTTTATTACTCAAGAAATTGATTAATATGATAAAGAAGGTAAGAAGTCCTTACCTGCTGACTGCAACCTGGAGACCCAGGAAAAGCTGTGATGTCATCCATTACCTGAGTGCTTGGGAATTAATGATATAAAGTCTAGTCTGAACAGAAAGTCAGGAGAAGATCAGTGTTCCTGCTGAGTCAGGCAGAGAGAAAACTCAGTCTGCCCCCACTGTTTTGTCTCATGAGTAGGCTCTGAAGGAACTGGAGAATGTCCCCCATATTGGAGCAGGCAATCTCTTTACTTAATTCACATGCAGAAATTATGTATATCCAGATACATGGGTGTCCTATGGACCAGTCAAGCTGACACATAAAATTAACCACCACAATGGGCATTCATTAGAGAATATTATAAGAAAACTAATGAAAAGAGTTAAAGCTAGGACAAGACTTATCAGAATCAACAAAAAAAAATGTATTTGCATGACAGTTTGGAAAACTTTCTGGCTGACCTGATGTGGACTCCAGCCAGCGGGGCCCATGTGTTGTGGTTGAGATGAACACATTCACACGGACTACAGAAGTCGTGTGGAGAAAAAGGGACTGCGTAGCCACTCTCTGAGTGACAGAGCACCCCAACCCCTGCCTAGACAAGCTTTTATTGTCTTTCTGGGCACATTACATGGAGGATGGTCCTCATTTACAATGCACAGGTTCACTTTAGGTGGTTATCTTGTACAGGTAACAAAGGAGAGGAAGTTGCTAATCACTACAAAGAAAAAGGATATTTGCAAATGCAAAGGAAAAAGTGGTTGAACTGGTTACACTCCATCCTTGGGAGGTTTAGCATGAATTTTTGGAAGTTACTTTAAAGATATGCAGTAAACATTTGCTGCCTCAATTCAGGGTGGAGTTTTAGAAAAAAGCAAGCTTCATGGCATCCTAGGTACAATGCAGGCCTGATTCCCCATAGGAAAACTGATCCATGGGCTCGGGGTCTGTGTTTCGACTTACTCCCTGCCAGTTTTCCAAGTCAGGGGCTAGCCTACCTTCACCATGCCACATGGAATGGTTCCCTATATTAACCAAAACAGGAAGTTTATCTGTTTGGGTGCCATTTTAAGAAGCTGGAGTTGACAGCGGAGACAATGCTCACCCGAGCAGCCATGTCCTCACTCTTCCTCTCTAAGTTCTCCTCCAGCACATGTAGCTCCTGCCTTGGCTTCGAATCATAGCCAGATGAACTGTTATGCTTACCTGCCTCAAGTGTGTCTGATTTACACAACTAAAATTGCATGAGGGGGTCTGAACAATATTATTGATGAATTAGGTACATTTTTACTTAAACAATTCAGACACCTAAAGTCATTTGCAATAGGGTGCCATCTGCCTGCACCCCTCCCATCCAGTCTCTTCTCAGCAGGACCTGTGAACACCACTCTGAGTCCTGGGTGTCAGGTACTTTCCTCTTCAGTCCTACCTAATGTTGACATTACTGAAACCTTGCTATTTGCCAGGCCCCATATATTCTGGAACCTTTATACATTTGGTATTGTTAGAACCCTTGAGGCAAGAATTATCATTCCCTTTTTTACAGATGAAAGAAATAAGGCTTAAAGCGGTGGTCATGGCATGCTGTTTCCTGCATTACTATTAAGGCCCTACAGGGGCTCCCACAGACTCTTCTCATATCCCTGATGTCATTCTCTTCATTCATTTACTTGATGGAAAAGTAATCAAGAGCCCACTCTGAGCCAGACTTGGAGGACTGGCAATGACTTTCATTTTGCACATACAAAGGTTTTAGTTGTATTTTACTATCTCTTTCAAACTTTTGAAAAAAGATTCTTTTTTGAGAACAGTTTTAGATTCACAGCAACATTCAAGGGAAGGTACAGAGATTTGCAGATATTTCCCCAAAAAACGTACATGCACAGCCTCCTATAATCACCAGTCCCCACAAGTGAGGTATGTGCTGCCATTGATGAGCTATGTTGATGCATCATAATCCAGAGTCTATGTGAGGTTCACTCTTGGTGTTTTATACTCTGTGGGGCTGCATAATATTCTGACAGATGTGCAATGACCTCTATACATCATTATTACGCCACGCAAGGCAGCTTCCTTGCCCTAAACACGCTCCATGCTCCACCTGTGGTTCCTGCCCTGTCCCTGGCTTACACTTAAACATATGTGTAGTACATATGGCCCTAACACTGGGTTTGTTCCCCTTGCATTCAATTTCTTTGCTGTGATTTTCATGTTATACTTAAATGTGTACTTCCCTCAACCATCTGTTTCCTCCTACCCCAAACTCAAAAATGAGCTAAGCACCCAATCACCTGATTCACAGAGGTCAATTTGCCAATTCTCTATGGAAATTCATTCTATGTTTCCAGGCTAGAGGACAGATACTATCTCTAGTCACCTTTCTTATTTGGATACTTTTTACTAACATGGTTAGACTGCCTATGTAATTAGTCACCTTGATCATTCAAGTCTCATAGCCAGTAAGTAATTCAGGTAATGGCTTATCTTTCAGATTTCACTGACTTCCACTGTCTGCACTGATGGTGACCTTCTGTGATATCTGTCATTAGTGGGATACTCATGAATCAACTGCGTCCTAGGCACTTTTTATATATGTTCTCTGTTAATACTCCCAACAATAATTTCTGTAGATAGCACTATCATTTCTTTCCTATAATGAGGAGAAAGAAGTTATTTTGGGGCAAGTGTGTAATGACATTTTGGTTTGCTCAATTTGGAAACCTGGGAATCAACTGAAAGTCCTGTTTCCCTCTCATACTCATACTTACTTCACTGGTGTTGCTCTAAAAATGTATCCAGAATGCAAATACCCCTCAGCACGGATTATGCAAATAGTCTCCTAATTAGAATTTCTTGCTTCTGCTCATTGCCCTCCATCTCTACCAGCAACTCCAGCTCTTCACTCTATGTAAACAAAGTCATCTTTAAATAACTTGGGTGAGATCATGTCATTTCTCTATTTATAGTGTATGATACTTTTATAGCTCTCTGTATCTTTTAGAGTAAAAGCTGTGGTCTTTGCAGTGGCATGTGATGTGTCTCCATGTCATTATGTAGCATTGTTCCTGCCTGTTACTCCCCTCCCTCCCTCTGAAGCCACACTGGCCTCCCAGCTGTTTTCTGAACTCACCAGGCATAGCTAGAGCCTTTACTTTGTCCCTCCTGCCTCATATGAAAGCATCTGGGATGCTTCAGAGCCCTTTGTTGACAGTGATTAATTTGGGGGCATGAGAAATAGATTAAAGATACTTTAATCTTAATTTATATAATTAAAAATTTAAAAAAGATGTATTTATTGGTTTATTTTGAGTTGTAATACATCTTTTTTTTAAAAGACTTTATTTATTTATTTTTAGAGAGGGAAGGAAGAGAGATAGAGAGAGAGAGAGAGAGAGAAATGTCAACGTGAGGTTGCTGGGGGTTATGGCCTGCAACCCAGGCATGTACCCTGGCTGGGAATTGAACCTGGGACACTTTGGTTCCCAGCCCGCGCTCAATCCACTGAGCTATGCCAGCCAGGGTGTAATACATCTTTATTTGTACAATTTAGGAAAACTATAAAATAATTATGTGACATTAGTAGGTTATAAACATATAAAATCTTATACAGATGCAAATGAATCTCTCCCAAACATGTAAAATATACAAACCTCACAAAGGTGTTTCATGTCATGTACAATTACAACACATGACAGTGGTTGTTGACCTTGAGGTCAAAGGACCACTGGGAAGAGATTAGAACATCCAAGTACCCAGACCAGGCCCCAGATGTGTTTCTTATGCAGACAGGGAGTGGGGCTGAAGACTGGTATTTTTTAAAAATTGAATTTATTGGAGGTGACATTGGTTCTCAAAATATACAGGTTTCAAATGTACAACTCAGCAGAGTATCATCTGCACACTGCATCATCTGCATTGTGCCCATTGTGTTGTTGCCCCAAGAAAAGTCTCATTTTGTCTCCATTTTCACCCCTTTGTTTACCTCCACCCAGCCCCCACATCCCTTTCCCTCAATACCTGTTTCACTTGTTTGTTTGTTTTTTGTTGAGTCTGGTATTTGCCAAGATGCACAACCACTGATATAAGAGGAAAAGAATGGGTATGTGCTAAGTGAGGGTGAAAAAGGAGGAGGTAAGGGGCATAAATCATGTTAGGATTAGTGTTGAAAGATAAAAGAGAAGTCAGTAAAGAAAAGGATTCTGAGACAAAAGTAGCAGTTTTGTCCTGGGGCTCATGGTGACCCATCTGATCAAATACACAGCTGTGAGAGGGACCTGTAGCTTGGTGACCATAGCACAATGAATCACCCAAATCACCCTGTGGAGACAAGGTGTTATTGCTTGCACTGACTTCTGGTGGGTAGTGCAGGATGATAGTAGGGTCCCAGAGATAAGTAGGGATCATTGCTGCTGTCCTCATATTAGATCATACAGGTTGGTGGTGGGGTGGGAACAGAGGATATCAGAATGAGACTAGGTGTGATACTAAACTCAGGAGAGGAGGTCAGATGTGCAATTTACTCCCAGCGAGGTAGACATATTTAGGAACAACTTGCAGGAAAAATAATTCATTTCAAGGCAAGCTCTCTGCACCTTTGTCTTAAAGATCTGTAGGCCCCTCTAATGTCCCCTTAACAGTGCATCACCAAAGGAATGAGGTCTTTAGGACAAGGTTCATAGAGGACAGTGTCCTGCACATGGTACTTATGAAGTATTCAAAACTTCCTATGTAAAACTATCAACACAGCCCTCAGCTTCAGGACTGTTTTTGCCCTTGAAATTAGACTGGATGTATTTCTATTAGTGAAGTGTTAGTGGTGGGAGAAGAGGAGGTAACATATGAGTACAGGGAATCCTGGAGGGATGTGACAATATCTATGGGATTAAAATTTATACAAAACTTTTATTTATTAGCTATTAAAGTTGGCCATTTCTGGTTTCCTGTTAGAATAGACTTATTTAAATTTTAGGAAACTGTAGTATTTTGTTATTGATATTCTCTAGGGATTAGATAATAAAGTGAATTATACCTGTGGGGTCTATGAAATGCTGCAGGGTATGAATGAGAAGGACAAATGACACAAAGAAACTCTGAGTTTGTCAGTTTACACACATTTCCTTAGAACATTCCACAGAACAAAACTCCACAGGGCCTGTGCTTATCCTGTTTTACAATGAAGCTCTACATTTAAGTTAGGTGACATAACTGGGTGAAGTTCAGGAGAAGTGCCCCACGTAGATGTAAACTCAAGATTATCACACAATAGATGTTCACTAGGCTCACTCCTCACTCCTACTATCTAATTATTAGAAGCAGCCATTATTCTTTGCATCCTGAAAGACAAATGGAATAATTTACAACTGCATTACATATTATTATGTCATATGACCGAACATGATAATGCCCAAGAATAAAATAGGTTTAGCAGAAATATGGAAGAGGAAGTCCATTCCTATTCCTACTTTCCTTCATAATGTCTACACAGGACAGGGTTATATCTGAGTAATACATCATGGGAAAAATAGGAGGATAGTATTTTGGTGACTTAGACAGGTGCTAGGAGGTATATGATATCTTTCTCTTAATGGTAAAATTGTGACTTTGCAAACTTGCTCTTAAAACAGGCTAGGAAACAATGTTCACATGACTTGAATAAGCTTATCTTTCAGTCCATTATACTTTGCTAACTACTACTAATAATTTTATTTCTATAAAGAAATCAAAACAAACATAATGTTTAATCTATTATTAAAATATTGCTATATGAAATACAACAGATTTAGGAAAATATATATTTGCACAAATGTTTACATATATGTAAATTAACTGATATTTGATAAGTAAAATGATCACATGAGAATGTTGCTGGGGTCATAGAAAGCCCATGGAAGTAGAATGGTGAAAACTTGGCCTTCGGTTACTGCTCTGAGATGTACCTGATGCCTGAACTTTAATAGTTCACTTTTCTTCATCTTATTTTACTAATCTGAAAAATCATGGATTTAGATTTTTATGATCCTCTTATTTCTACCCAGGTCTACAAATCTGTGAGTTGTCCTGATGGTAGGGACTCTGTCCCTCTTGCCAAGCTCTTACCAGCTTTAGGAGTGAGCTGGCACTCCAGCTGGCTGCCAGACAGGCTGGGCAGTAACTGGAAAGTCTCATAAAAGAGTATTAACTCCCAGGTCTGGATTTTCAGTGTTGGCATGTACCTTAGACCTTATAGGAACAGGCCCAGAGCTATAGAGTTCACATGTGGGCCTAAGATGTCAGGCATTTTAAAAAGTAGGTTTTAAAGTTTAATTTAATTTAGGTTAATAGTAAAACATCTGATAACTTTGCCAAAATGATGGTAAAAAATAAGGAAATTTCTTACAAACATATTCCCCCTTTAGCATGAAACCGTGGAGCGACTTTCGCAAAGGGCAGCCCTAGGTTTTGCTACCTCATGATTTGCTGACCTGACATTAGACTGGTGTTAGTAAAGACCTCAGTCACTAACACTCTTATTCATTTATTCAGTGGCATCAACTGATACTTGAGTAGTTATCAGTCAAATTGAGCCGGTTACACAGTAAAGATTTTCTTGTCAGTTTGGCACCATGAAAAATTATTTTCCAAAATGCATTGCCCTTCAGAAAATTGAGCAAAATAAAGTGAAAAGTAATGCAAAGGGAAATTAGCTCTATTTCCTTGGCAACTTTACATAGGAGCACATGTGGACACTTCCACAGAATAGCCCATTATATGGTAAATGATAGGAAGATATCAGTCCTCTGTGGATGGTCACATGGTTTGTGCACTGGCTCAGATTTATGATCAGATAAATCTCTGGGGGAATGGTGTGAACATTTAAAGCTCTAGTACACATTGGCCAATGTTCTTCACCCCAAAATGACCCCATTCATACACTGCAGACAGTAAGGGTCTCCTCTACCACGTGGTATCAAGAATGGGCATCACTAATCTTCAGTCTTTGTCAATGTGATAATTGAATGATTAGGTCCAATTGTGTAATTTGTATCTAAAAATTATGAGATTTATTGATTATCAACTATGGCATAACAAATTTTCCCCACACTTAGAAGCTTAGAACAGAGAGCATTTATTATCTCTCCATTCTATGCAAACAGGTAGAAGAGAGCAAGGCTGCACTGCAACCATCATGAGGCTTGGCCAGTGGACAGCCCCCTTCCAAGCTCACTCAGTGGTTGTTAGCAGGTTATGTTTCTGTGTCACCTGGATCTTTCTACAGGCTGCTCATGTGTTCTCTGGATATGACAGCTGGTGATCTAAGGGAGTGGGAGCCAGAAAGAAAGCCACAGTCCATTTGAGACCTAATTGTGTTAGTAACAGCTTTCATTTTTGCCATTTTCTGTCTGTTAGAATCTAGTCCCCAGATTCCCATACCTGAGGGGAGGAAAAACACAGTATTATTATCATTAGTTACCTCAAGACCTGTGCTTCTTCAAGGCTGCAGAGCAACTTTCCAATGTATACGTCTCAGGGTGTGTGTATATGTGTCCATTCCGTACACACTTTTTAAAATTTATATTTTATAAAAGTTTATATTTTCAAGTTTATCTTTATGTTGTGTGCATTTAATGCCACACTCAGACCTTCCCCATTCTCAGAAAGCTTTAAAAAAAATTAAACCTAGTAAGGGTTCTCACATTTTTTATGGACTATTTTCATATTTTACCCACTTGAACAATTTGGATGGTACAAAGAGTGAGGTAGGTATTGTGTTTTATTTATTTTATCAAACTACTTTGCTAACTGTCTCAAAAATATTTATTAATAATTCAGCTTTCCATTCCGTGATTTGGAAATGCACAGTGCAAGTATCACCCATTCTACTAAAATAAATAGGTTTCTGTTCAAAATTATGTGATTGCTGGGTCTTAGACAACAGTTATAACAAATAACAAAGCTTGTTTTGAAAGATCATCTAACTCTACATGTTACCAAATCATTATTCTAAATCTTTGAAAAGAATGACATACATTGTTTATCCTACCAAATGTCACGTGGCTGAAATTCTGAAGGAAGCAGATCCACTTACTCATAAGCTTTATAGCTATTAAGTGAACTGTGTTTTCAAACCATCAGCAACTGCTGGAGTTTGGCAATGTGAAAAGGCAGTCCATGGTCAAAATAGGAAATTCATTTAGGAAAACTAAAGTTACTGAACTGTCTAGATTCTTGCCCCTGCTCTCCTAGATGTGGTACAGTTGAGGACATGGCTGCTCAGATGTGCCAGTCACAAGGATTGCAGAGGTAATCCACTGCTTTCTGATTCTCAAAATTCTCCTATGTATAACCTCTCTTTTAGCTGAAAACTTTCTTTTTTTCACTTATAAGACTTCATTTTTATTTTTTTAGTCATTTTTAAATTGCTGTTCAAGTACAGTTGTCTCTATTGCCCCCCACACTACTCCCCCCACCAAGCCATCCCCACTTCCCACCATTGATCCTACCCCACTTTGGTTTTGTCCACGATCCTTTAAACATATTCCTAAAAACCCTTCCCCCATTTTCCCCATTATCCCCTCCCACCTCTTCTTTGGCTGCTGTCAGCTTGTTCTTAATTGCACTGTCTCTGGTTATATTTTGCTTACTTGCATGTTTTGTTGATTAGGTTCCACTTATAGGTGAGATTATATGGTATTTGTCTTTCACCTCCTGGCTTATTTCACTTAGCATAATGTTCTCCAGATCCATCCATGCTGTTGCAAAGGATAGGAGCTACTCTCTGTCAGAAAACTAAAAATGATACATTTACACAATGGAATTCTATGAAGCAGAGAGGAAGAAGGAGTTTATACCCTTTGCTACTCCATGGATGGAACTGGAGAGAATTATGTTAAGTGAAATAAGCCAGGCAGTGAGGGACAAATACCATATGATCTCACCTTTAACTGGAACATAATCAACAACAACAAAAAAAGCAAACAAAATATAACCAGAGTCATTGAAATTAAGAACAATATAACAATAGCCAGAAGGGCAGGGGAAGGGGACTGTGGGGAGAAGGATTTTCAGGAACTACTTACTATAAAGGACCCATGGACAAAACCAAAAGGAAGGATGGAAGCAAGAGAGGGAGGTGGGTTTGGAGGGGGTGGGGGAAGGGGTGGGGAGAAAGTACAAACTGTAATTGAACAACAATAAAATAATTTAATAAAAAAAGAAAACTAAAAATGGAACTGCCTTTTGACCTGGCAGTTCCACTGTTGGGATTATACTCTAAGAACCCTGAAACACCAATTCAGAAGAACCTACGCATCCAATGTGCATAATTTACAATTTACAATATAGAATAGCCAAGTGCTGGAAGCAGCCTAAATGCCCGTCAGTAAGTGAATGGATCAAAAAACTATGGTTTATTTATACAATGGAATAGCTGAAAATTCAGTTAAAGTTATTCGATGGAATAGCTTTTCATTCAGGAAAGAGGGATCCATTTTGTCTGTAGGGATATGTGGTCAGATGGTGGTGTTAATATGTTTCATAATTTCTTGATGTGTCCTGAGTTACCCACCTTCTCTCTGAGATGAAGGCTACTTAGTATCCATTGTATTGTTTTCAGCTTCCTCTGAAAACCTGAGATTAAAGAGTTCTGTTCATTGTCCAGTTAAAATAGTTCATCTGTATATTTCTTATTGTTATTATACCTACTTTGTTATACTTACCTTTCTTTTTAGCTGTCAATACTTATTTTATCTATTCGACTATTACCTCCTTGAGATGATAGTGCATTTCACAATTTTTATACGCTCTACATGGTTTGTGCTGTGCATATCATAGACCATGAGAAATCATTTTTTTGAAATAAATAATAATCCTTTGTTGGTACTATTGCCTGTGACTAGAAAAGTCATTTTTTTCTATACCAAGTACACATGATATTTTCCTGGTACTTAATTCATTGTCGTTTCAGCTGAAAAATACTTTGTGTTAGAATAGAATAAAGGGAATTTAGATTTATTTAGAAAATGACACTCATTTCTTTGCAGCTAAAAACATTCAATGATTTTCTGGTTGTAGATACTCCTGGTTCCGTATAACTGGGCCCATCACTAGAGATGGGTGACTATCCTGGGGGAAGCCACCAAACATAAGCATGTAGATTGTGAACTGTCATCCTTCCTCACACATCGATCCAAAATTCGGATTATGCTTGAAGAAGGACTATATTGCAGGCCATTATATTACTAATGTATTGTAGAATTATTTGGCAATCACCATGAAATTATTAGAATCCAAGTGAATTCAAGGTCATCAAATGCAGTTGAAGCTGATGTTGATGTCCAGATTTCTGACTCTTCTGAGATTTTAAGCTCACATCCACTGTTGTGAGAGCAGTTGCAGATAGTATGTGAATACTTACCCACTGCAAAAATTTAGGAAATGAAGCCAGACAAAAGAAGGAAATTAAAATGAGTGATAATTTAGTCATTTGAAATAATATTCTAGATATGTTTATTTGCATGTGATAGGAATGTATCACTTGCATATGTACTTTTCACTTACTGTCTCATGAATATTATTTTGTCAGTAAATATATGTCTTAAAAATAAAATTAAATGGTTTCATAATACTTAATTGCAACATGCTTATTTTACCAATATCTGTTATTTTAACAATTTAATCTCTTTCTAAACAACTGTTATTATAAAAATCTTGCAGTGAACACTCCTGTGCCTTTGTCTCTGCACACACAATTATAATATTCCTGATGCACAGTGTTGCTATATTTATTTTACTGCTGTATTTGTTTATATTAAAACTTATTCCCCTCTCTTAACCCAGCCATCTCAGTCTCTTTTCATATTACCATCAGATTCTCTATTTTAATGCCACTTATGTGACAGCACTATTTAATAATCATCAATGACTTCCATTGTCAATTTGAATGTTCAGAGTACCACTGTTGTCAGTGCTTCCCCTTCTTGCAACTAGGGTCCCTTGACTTTCCCCTGCAGGCAAGGCATTTCTTCAAACTCCAAAGCAAACTTCCTGGTTTCGTGCCTGAAAACGTGCACTCCTCCATAAATGCTATTAACCTTTAGAACCCTCTTCCAGTAACAAACACAAAGTTGATGTAGATGACTTGATAATGAAGACAAATTTGAATCACACTTAGCCATGAATTTAAAGCGTTTAATTTCAAATAGACATGAACAAACCGATGTAAACATTTCACAATATTTGAAAACAATTTTGATAAAGAAATTAATACTTAGAGGAAGCATTTATTATTATCTTTAGATGTAAAAGCAGAAACAAAGATGCAGATGAACAAACTCACTTTTTATACTGCTTAGCTATGCAGTCTCTTTCTCTGGAGAGCAGTAAATATTGATTATAGGTTAAAGGCAATTAAAATAATGGACCTGTCACTGGCAGCCATGCCAGATAGTTCTTGGCTCCAGAAACATTCACCATATAAACAATGACTGTTAAATTTAATGAGCAAACGCATTTTCCAGGAAAAAGCATTTAATATTCATTTGTCAAGCACAAACTGTGTTCAATTTGTGGGTTAACACTTTAAAAATAAGAGGTAGAAAATGTAGCTTTGAAAAGATGAAAATGGAGGACATTTAAAATCCATTTGAAATTCAGGTTGTTGCACAGATTTTAACACGAACGAGTGAAGCCTGTGTCTCAGAAAACAAAACCAGAGTGTGCTGTTGTCTGGGCTCCATAGCTTTGCCCATTCAGCAAAGACTGAAGGCAAGGAACCCTTGTTGTCAGGACTTTTGTTTGTAGGGTATGGATCACTGTATTTCTTCATAAAAATACCGTTTTTAAATTTTTCTCTTATTGTATTTTCTAGCTCACCGTACAAAGGATTCAAATATTCCCTCTTCACATACATACCAGAGTGAATAACTATTTGTATGAAACACAGGGAGTCCAGAGTTGGTTAAAGAGAGGGCCTAAATTCAGTGTATATATAATTAGGGTAAAATCTGTCATCACTACCTGTAAAATAAGCTGAAATAATGAGACAAACAGGCACACACAGACACACAAACACACACAGACAAAGATATAAAGACACACAGATACACACAGAGACAAACACAAGCTCAGATGGACAGAAACACACACACACACACACACACATACAAATATACAAACAGTCACATACATAGACAAAGGGAGAGAAATGGGACCCTCATCAGCCACACAAGAAGGAGTAGCCACTGACAGACTAGTCATCTCTGGGTAGAGACAATTAATAGACATGATGGCAGGAATTCAGCAAATTGTACATACGGTGAAGATTCTTTTTACACTTTGTACTGGAAACAACTTCAGATGAAGAGGAAGATAATTTTATATAATTATGAGAAATTCCACTGCACCCTGTCTTTAAAAGAGAGACTGTGACTATATATAATTTTGAGCTCACCTATTTCACTATCTTATAAAAATGAAAACTCAGTAAAAAAATTCATGTTACACTTGGAAGAATTTTCAGGGAGTGGTTAATTCTGAAGAACAGTTTAGACTTTGTAGAAATGTAGTGAAGATATCACTGTTCTTCTCCTTCAAAAACTCATACTGATTCCTGTCTTCCTCCTGCTTTTTTCCATGGGCACATTTTCATCTCTCATCTGGTCACAAGGTTTCAAACAGGACATTACCCTTGCCAGCAAAGAGTCAGTGCTCATTGGGAACTTTGTATTTATCATTTGAATATGTAATACAAGCACAAGGTACAAAATTCAAAATATTCGAACATAAAATTTAGTGTTTCTCTTTTGCACCCCTTGATTACTAAATTCTCCTTCATGGAAATCATGAAGAAGAAAGTTTATTTGAAGATTTTTCTTACATTGCTTTTTACATTTTATAGTATGTGCATTTAAGATGCTTTAGAATATAGCACATTTGTTTTTTATAATTCTGCTCTACTTAAAACTTGCTGTTACAAAAATCTGCTCTTATTCAGATTTATTTGTGCACTTTTTTTGTACAATTGGAAGTACAGCACACTTCAACTGTAAGCTACTCTTGTTAAGAATATTGGGAATAGAGACCTGGAAATGACATTAGAAAAGATAAGGTAAGAAATAGTGGAGGAGTGGAGACTTTGGGAATGGAGATTTAGGAGAAATAAAATGAGGAATATACCACTCTGGACCCTAAATTTTCCCTGCAGTTCTGGCAGCAAAGATGCTGAAACAGGCTTTGATGCAGCTTTCTTTCCAAAGACACTTGATAATGACAGAGGCTGAAAACAAACACTGAGCTGTGTCAGGTCAGGTACGTCACACTTGTCTATGACCTTTTCCATCTCAGGACTTTCTGACCTTTGTAATTCTGGGGATTGGGGATCTAAAGTTCTATAATATAAACTCAGGTATTAACCAAACACAGTCCCACAAACAAAAAAGGCTTATTATCTGAAATAAACCATGTGGTGTTTGATGAACTTGTCAGAGTTGAGTGTGATGGTTAATTCAGATGTCAACCTGACCAGGTCACAATCAAGTGGGATCATTTCTCCCAGGGACAACCTTGGCCCACAGTGCCACTGTGGACTTGAAGGAGCCCTGACTATCTGTCTTTTCACCACTGTAACCTGCTAAGTGTTCTGAAGGTGAGTGTCCTTTGATCCCCTGATTTGCTCCCTTCCTTTCTCAGAGGATTCACTTATCTACCTTTCCATCAACTTATACTCTGTCCCTGAATTCCTCCTCACTTGTCTACTCTTCACTTTGGGGGAAAGGACACAAACCTGCTTTACTGTCAGCCACATTCTGAGGCTAAGTCTCTCTGTAAAAGTGACCTGAACTAGAGGGAATATGCTCTTTTAAACTCTAACTTTGGAACCAGAAAATTGGCATTTAATAAAAACAAAACATGTGCTGAGTAAAACTGCCATTATACATCTAAAGAAATATAATTCTGTAGTGTTTAAGAACATAGAAAACACTTTTCCCTAAGGTTTCATATGTTTGTTGAAGAGATCTGTGTCTCTAATCTTAATTTCTTTCAAGGTTTTGTATTTTTTTCTCATAGTAGAAGTTTTTAGAAACCTAAATCTTCTGGTTGGAGTGGGGTTTCTGCATCCTTCCTTACTGGTGGCATCACACCTGACATGCAAACAAAAAGCTTAGTGTGGGAGCTGACACAGCTTTGTGTTAAACAAATGTCAGTCAGCAGGTAACACACATTTGGTCTTTAGTGCACACCAAGCATTGTGGTCTTACTTAGATGCAAAATAATGACTCTGATATACACCTGTTTAAAAGGATCTAAAGTTCATGGGGCATATAAAAGTAAGGGAATAAAATGACTCTTGGAAATACAGACACAGAACAAGTATACCTGGTAGGATGCAGGGCTGATGGATGTCAGGGAACCTTTAGGGACATACTGTGTGCATCACCATTCATACCCATGTGGACAGTTGTCCAGGAGGAGGAGAAGAGGGGTGGGCACAGGAAGAGTGTTGTATGTGTAAGAAATAGCATGGTTATGTGTCTGTGTGTGTTAGACTTCCAAGAAGAGCTGCATGCTGCCCTATCAAAACCAATGAGGTAGGGCTTGAGTAAAAAATCAGGTCAGTTCATGGAGTACTTTTCATGACAAACCAAAGCATTTGCTGTTATTATTTATGGGATAAATGAAATAATTTTACTCAGACAAATTTGTTTGAAGTCTACATGATGGATTGAGTAAAGCTGAGGCTGGCAGGGAATGGTGTAATACACACCTGTGAGTTGCATATAGCCGTGCCCCATTAGAGCCATGTTTAACTACCTGTACATGTGACTAAAACCATGTTTCTGGCATTAAAAAATTTGTTTTCTAGCATATACAGCAAGAGTAAATTCTGCAAGTATCAAAAGTAGATTAACCAAAGTAATTTCTTTGGAAATCATTTAAACAGCCCTCAAGGCACTGTTTTAGAATGTAAAATATTAGTTTCAGTGTCAATATGGAATTTCAATGAAGTGCTTTTTAAATTAAAGAAAAATAACCCATTGTTGGTTAAGTAGAATAACAGTTGCTTCCCAAAGCTCGACTTACAGAAAAGTGTTCAAAATAACATCATGATGTAGGGAGAACACATACTCTCTTACACTAGTATATGAATGCAAAACAGTACTGTTGTTTCAGCCCTTTCACGCAGATCTCTGGCTGCTGCACTAAATTAGGGAAAATGCTGCCTGCTGCCTTCTTGTCTCTCATTCCCCTGTTCTGACAGCAAGCTCACTTTTTTTCCACTGAAAACTTTTGGGTGTGAAATTCATAGGAGAAATAATATGCTTGGAAGGCAACCTTATGCCTAACACTGAAAATTTACTAAGCATTATTCTATTGTTTAATGCCACTACATGTAAAACAAACATTTTAATGATGTGTTTCTATAGAACGAAATACTTATACCAAAATGTGCATAAAAGACATTGCAGGTTTTTCTTCACTATTTTATTCAATGTTTTAATGTGTGGCAATTTTATATAAAATAAAGTGTATATTACTTAATTTTAAGATGCTTATTGACCATTTTGATAATAGGTCCCCAGCTTTGAATAGGAGATGAGTAAAGAAACATAAATACTGAGTAATTCCAATTTAAATACTCCTGGAGGTTTGTATTTGTAACTACAATCACAAGCTCAGTAGGATCAATATTGTTGGGCCAGTGTGAGGAGGAGAAACTCAGTGAGGAGTGGGTTAGGCTGCACAATACACCTGGGCAGACAAAGGATGAAGAGAGAGCTAAGTGTAAGAACAAATATATAAATGGACAGGAACTTATGCACAGTATGTAGATCAGGAGCACATGCACAGGTGTGTAGATGGGCTAGGATCCCACATACAGCTCTTCACACTACAGTCAGGTCATAAAATGAAAATCATATTCTAGTAGGGATAATCAGATACTGCTGTCCCAAGTATGTACCCACTCATAAACAATAATTCTGCCTATTATTACCCCAGTATTATATACATGGGTCTGTCACCATTTAAAAATATTATCAAGTATCTTAAAGGCACTATTTGGTTTCTGACAACTATTTACTGCAGTGTAAATATTTCATTTCTTCATTTAAGAATCAAAGGTAGGAAGTGGGGGTGCCTGGGGTAAGGGAGAGTGGTGGGGAAGAAATGGAGACAACTGTACTTGAACAATAATAAAAAAGTGAAAGAATTTAGTTCTGACATGGTTTAAATTATTTTGATTCCAATGTCTTTCTTACATTACAGCAATCAAAAATCAAGGTAGCACCTAGAACCATCCGGTAAACCCTTACACCTCACAGACACTGCCCAGTGGTTTCTAAGCATCATCACAATTATTGTTCACAGTAACCCTTACGGAGGTTCATTCAGGGGAAAGTAGTTATTACCTCAGGATCACAGACCTCATGGGTGATATATCAAGATTGAAATCAGGTCTGAAAAAACTTTGAGTGGAAGAATTTAACTACCAAAATTTTACTATTCTGCTAAACCTCATTCTTCAGGAATGAATGTCCTGAAAACATTTCAAGTTTCTTGTTCAGTGAGTGCTAACTAGGGGGACAAAAAACAGAGCCTCAAGGAAATGAGCAACCCGATCAGAATAAAATATATTTGCTTCTTTGTAATTAGTAATCACATTGGCTACACCATGGTAACATGAGTGAATATTTGACATTTGTTATTTTACCTGAGTCCAAGATGGAAATCCAATGGGTATATCTGCAGCAGGGAAAGCTTGGTGAACACTGCTCTATAATTAATGGGGATCTTAGGATGTGCATTCAATGAGAAAGGTGAGAGAAGCAAAGTTAGGCTCTAGGGATGCACATAGAGAAACAGAGAAGGGACAGTGAAGAAGAGCTTTTTCGCCCAAACTTCACAGCAGAGTCCATTAGCACCCTCATCTCCAGGAAGGAGCCTTGCTGACAAGGTAGCTATAGGAGATTTGCTGTGAATTGAGCTCTCCCAACCCATGTATCCCAAAGGAAAGCCAGGCTGTTGGTGCCACCTGTCTGTATATTTAGAGAGCATGGAGTCAGATCCTCACTCAGAAGTGGCAAAGGAGGAACAGACTCTCTAACTAGAGAGTAATTTCATCTTATTTATTAAGTAAACAGTTCTATCTATCTGTCTGTCTGCCTATCTAGCTATCCATCATCCATCTCTATATTTCTGTCTATTAAGTCTCCCTAGATACTGACATTAACTAAAAATGCAACACCTTTGTATATAATAAGTGTGCATAGAAGTGTGCAGACATACATACATGCAGATAGTAGAAAACCGAGACTAACCAGCATGTGTGAGAACAAGATATAGTGAAGGAAATCATCCCAACAAAGTAAAAAAAAATAATAATAACTGACTAGGGAAATTGAATCAACGTGAAAAAAGAGAGCTTTAAAATTCAAATTAGTATCCTCAGAGATTCAAGGGAGTACTATTCCCATAACAATAAGGGAAAAATGTTTGTCTGAAATGAAGCAGTCAGATAAAGTTATCAGAATTAAAATATTTACTAAAAATACAGACAATAATGGTGGCTAAATAGCAGAGTAATAGAACATGACTGAGAACTCAGTAATCCACACATAAACTTTCCTTTGAGCTTGTTCAAAAGTTAAAATGATGGAATTGTAACAGAAAATCAGAAAGAAAAGAAAGTCATTAACAGCAACTACTTGCTATATAAAATATATGAATTACACAAAAACTAATATTTTATTCAAATGGGGTCAGAGAAAACCAAGATAAAATATATTTTGAAAAGAAGTGAATATATAGATGCACTTTGAAGATTATAAATACCAATGAAAAAAATCCAATAAGTTTCCAGAGTGTAAACATAGGTATGTATTGAGGAATAGATAGCACTGGCAATGGATTCTTTATACAATATTAACATTAGGATTGTTGGACTGTCTATCAAGATTTGAAAGAAAATAAACTGAATCTATGTTTATACCCATTCATGCAATTACACAAATATGGGATATAATCAAGAATTTTAATCATAAAAGAAACTTCACAAGGATTCCATTTCAGCAGTTTTTTTTTTAAAGTACAAATGTCCCAACAAGCTTAAAATACACTTTATAAGGAGGAAAACTTGAATTCTGGTAACTTCAGGCCAAGATGGAGCATATGTAAAACAAATCAAACTCTAAAAACATTTATAAGACACTGAGAAATGACAGTTTTCAATTAGGATCACAATAGTAAGCTATTACCATGGTAATTTAAATTAATTAATTAAATAATTTATGTTTAATTGTTTTACATTGCCTTATAATGGAAAAATCAATTCTTGGGTACCCTACAGATTCACGTCAGTTTTGCCACTTGTGACCTTAGGTAAAAATCATCCTGTACCTCATATTTCTCATGTCTGAAATGAGAATTTGGAGCAGATTATTTATAGCAGTGTTTTTCAAATCTTGTTTGATTGCTACCTACAGTAGAAAATTAATTCTTACTCTGTTTACACAAATGTACACATACATACTTACATAACATGAAAAATACTACTATAAAATCAATATAGCATTTAGACTTGTCATATGTATTATACTTTATTTTCTGTCTTTTTATTCTTTATTTCTTTGTAAAATTATTCCCATGATGCTACAAGTTGTTTACCCTTAGCCTAATGAATTACAACCTTGTTGGGGTCCGCCCTGCCTGGTTTCAGGAAACTATAACTGCCCATGGCTAAGGCTGAGTAAGAAGCCTCTGAACCAGAAGACCCTTCAGGGACAAAACTTATTTCCCTGGCATGAACACTGCCTGTTCTGTGCCAGCTCCCAGTGCTTGATCAGTTAGCCAATGATGGGTAAGATTTCCCATGGGGGGAATCATCTAAGACAGGCATGATCATGTGGAGACCTCAGGGAAGGACTTGGGGGGCTATGGAAATGAAGGGGTGATCAATACCAATCCCTGCCCCCTTGTCTTTGTCAAAGTCTGAGTCCTTGTTCTTAGTTGTGAGAAATCCAAGTCTCCTGGATGCCTTTGTCTCCTCTGCCCTACTCAGGCCTGTGGAAATAGCAGAGGGGGTGCAGTCCAACCAGAGTTGGCAGACCCCCAGGGTAATCAGGCCTGGGACATAGAATATGCAAGATCGTGTGAGATCTGCTTGCTGGAGGATGCTCTTGAATTAGAATAGGAAGGCACGGGCAGGAAATGAAACTAGCCTTTTAGGTCCTGTAGTCTTTTTAAGTGAAAAAACCCCAAAATCTCAGCCCAGAATCCCAGCAGGATACCTGCCAGCCCCTTTGAAAACTACCTACTTGTTTTATCTTCTCTGCCAGACTGTAATCCACAAACTGTATTTCTATTCTTAATAAAAGCCCACTCCGGCGGGGAAAACGGGGCATTCTCCACTAGAGAGAGTGGCCATTTCACCCCTATTCTTCCACAGGACTCGTCGTCTGTGTGTATGTTTTTCTCATGTTTCGATGAGCATCTGCAGCAGCAATGGATATTGCTGGCCAGTATCTGTCACACAACCTAAAATTGGAAAAATGTTAGTTATCACCATTTCCCTGACTCTGAAAGTGTATGCATATTTAGAACACTGTTAATAATCATGTGTTTTTTAGTCTAATCAGTTTAGGAATATTAAGAAGTAACAGAATAGGTACTTATCTAAAAAAATAAAAGTAAATAGAAGTATAATAAATTGGTTCAACTGCTGTGTAGAGTTTAATCCATCCAGGAAATGTAGAAGGAATTATACACACAGGAAAAAAAAAAACACCTGGGTTACAAAATGAGGAAAAATAAAACCAATATACAAATCTAATTGTTTATTTGGAAAACATTCAGATAACCAATTTGCCATTGATATAATAAACCCATAAAGATTACACCAAATAAGACATTTAGAAATAAAGAGTAAATATAGCAATCAATACAAATCAATTTTGCAATTATTTTGAAAACCAAAGTAGTTTTGTAACAGTTGAAATGGATAAGTGTTAGAGAAATACAAACTACCAAATTGGAACAGTTTTTTATGTTTATAAGTTCATTCCACTTTATATATTGTGAACTTATTGTGTCAATTAATATTAATTTATATTATTTAATAGCAGGATATTACATTTCATGGAAGTTAAAGTCTTTTTTTAATAAAGATTTATTTATTTATTTTTAGAGAGGGAAGGGAGAGAGAAAGAGAGAGGGAGAAACATCAATGTGCAGTTGCTGGGGGTTATGGCCTGCAACCCAGGCATGTACCCTGGCTGGGAATCAAACCTGCGACACTTTGGTTCGCAGCCCGCGCTCAATCCACTGAGCTATGCCAGCCAGGGCAGAAGTTAAAGTCTTTATTTAATCAATTCCTTCTACTGGAATTTTTTTTTAAGATTTATTTTTAATTTTTAATTTATTTATTTTTAGAGAGGAAAGGGAGGGAGAAAGAGAGAGAGAGAGAGAGAGAGAGAGAGAAAGAGAGAGAGAGACATCAATGTGTGGTTGTTGGGGGTCATGGCCTGAAACCCAGTTATGTACCCTGACTAGGAATTGAACCTGCGACACTTTGGTTCGCAGCCCATGCTCAATCCACTGAGCTATGCCAGCCAGGGCTGTAAATTTAATTTAGTTCCAGATCTTTGTTTTTATATTGTCAAACATTTCTCTGGCAAATATGGACATGAAATCTTTGAGTCAGAGGCTATGTGCATATTTAAAGCTAATGATCTGTAGCACCAGATTGCTTTGAAGAAAGACTTTTCTAATATATATTGCCACAAGCAGAGTGTGAGAATGGTGATTTTCAAGTATCCTTCATGGTACTGCATATTATACTTCTCCAGTTTGTATCAATTTCATGTCTAAACCTCATCCTATTTTTTTACTAATATATTTTTATTATATGTATTATTTTATATACTAATATTTATATATAATGTATATATGATTTATAAATTATATATATTTTTCTGTACTATTCAAACAAACTATATGCTAGGCACCTTCTTATTATATCACGGATCATGATGATCTGGCTTTAAGCATCTGACCTCAGCACTCCTAGTCCTAACTAAAATCTATTTTCTTGTGGCAATTACATTGTGTCTGCATTATAAGGTTATTACATGGTTTCCAATTTCCTCTACTAGTCTGTAAGCTCATTGAGAGTAGATAATTTTTTAATCAAAATTATTTTAAACTGTTAATATGCTATAAAAACTTTTGAGTGAATAAAATTTCAGATGAGTTTTGATACTAAAACCCACAAAAAATTTCTGACACCAAATTCCCTGTTTTTAGATAAAATGAAGCAGCTAAAAAAAGAATCAAATATACTTGTTACATAACAAGTCTAGAAAACACATGCCAAATCCTTTCCTTCTTATGTACAACCTTCTTAGGTTGTACATAATGAAAACAGAAGCCGTTAACTCTATTTTCTAATTCATGTAATAGAGACTCAGGGAAGAGACTGCTCTCAAGGGGACTGTAAGTAGTAATAGGGTTGTCTCACTAATTACATTTGTCACAGTGATCTGTGGTTTATCCTAGCTGTCAGACAGGCTCTGCATAGGGTTAAAAGGGTCCCCAAAAATACAGTGCTTTGTTGCCCCCTAGTCATGAGCTTCCAATTGTCCCCTGGAATTTGTTCTGAGTTATGCAACTTGTCATTAACCTCAAGATGAATTAAAGTGACCATCAGAGATTCACCTCTGAGTAAGTGTACTGTTAGGGTGTAGAAATAACAACAACAATGTATTGGTAGGTAATCAGCCTGGGAAATGCTCCCTTTTTTTATTTTTTGTTTCTAATTTTTAAATTTCCTTAGTCACACCAACAACATATTTCCCTTAATGTCTAAAATGTGATACATCTAAGCACAGGACCTAAATTATCTTTTTATGTTTAATGATAATGTAGCCAGTTTAATGTTTATAGGGTTAGCTTATGCTACTCTGAGCTACAGTATCAGTCAATTCAAAATTACACATATTGAGGACTTTTCTAACAAATTGTGCTCCTTTGGAGAATTGTGAATCACAGATGTCAACATAGTATAGTTTGTTCACCTGACCCACTTAAAAGTACAAGAAAAAGTTAGTTAATGTATAGTTAGGTTGTGAATGGGGCAGACAAATGCTTGGGTGTGCTGTTTGCTGTGTAACAGACACAGGAGGGTGTTAAGTGTAAATGCTTCAGGGAGCTTCTTTTTTTTTCTCCACTGTGTGGGAAAGAGGTTCTCAGTGCCTTGCAAACTGAGCAATATTCTACCAGGTTTTTCAGGTTCCCTGAACCCTGATTTTCTCTTGTCTTATTGTATCAACACAAAAGAATCTATATGAGAAGTATTTTTAAATACATGTCTATTTCCTTTATGGGACTTATTTTTCTCAAATTATCTTATTTTGTTTATCTTTTTACTGCAAACTAAGACATAAACACAATGGTACAAAACATACTTTAATATTTGTTTATTAATATACAGTCTGCACTTAACAATATTTTTGAAAAAATGGACTAAAATTTTCATATTAAATGAGTGAATGAATGAATGACTAATGTGGATTAATTTCTTTTAAAAAACTTTCTGAATCTGCATTAGGACAGTACCCATAGAATATTCTTCCTGCAAAAAAAATATTTTTAAGCCATTCACAGTACTACAATTATGTGATATAGTGGAATCAGTGTGATTGTACAGTAGCAGTGGGGGCATAACAAAAGATATAGAGAATAAGGTAAGTATAAAATGTTTTCTGCAGGAACTACAACTTGGTTTACATGTCCCATGAGGCTCAGCTCTTACTTGCACTCTGTCCACTGCTCAGTGCTTTACTGCCTGTGGGTTTTCCAGGCAGACAGATTAACCCTAAGTCATTGAGACACCATGTAGAAAATGTCTATTGTAGTGCATTCATCACACTGAAGGTAGCACAGCTGCTAATAAGTGCAAACTGCCACAAAGTTAACACTGTGTGTCTAATTATTTTTAAAATTATATATTTGAATTATATATATTTATTAATACATGAAAGATGCATTTGTAACTATATATGTAAAATTAAAATTTTAAGTGTTAGCAAGTATCCTAACTATGCTCCTCTAGAATCTAGAAACTAAAAGTAATGTGAAAATAATATGACTTAAATATAACTCATTACAAGACTTGATAAAAGAAAATATTACTATCATTTTCTCTTTTTTCCTTATTTTTGTGTGCTAGGAGGGAGTAAATCTAATGTATGCAAATCATATGCTTGAATCCTGGGCATTTTCAATGTTTATGGGAAGACAGTGAATTATGTGCTGGAGAGTAAGAGCAAACGGTTTGAGTCTGCACCTAGCAGGCGAAACATGCTTGGCTTCCTCATAACTCTGGCTTTGGGAAAGCTGCACAGCTTGTTTCAATTCCCTCAATCTACAACATGGGGATTATAATCCCAAAAGGGTATCGATATGATCAAGTGTTTTGTGCATGTAATACAAAGCAACTGGCACGGATGCCTAACAAATATTACTTCATATACATTAATATAATATTAACAATGGACTAGTAATTAAGCCAGTGACCAAATGACCAGCAGCCACAAGACCACAGTAGCCAATAAACCAATAACAGTTGATAGATCGCCTCTTCTGTCTGGTTCTTGGGCCATTTCCACTGTAGAGAGATAGTCTTTAAAGCACGTTAGTTAAGATGTCCTTGTAACACTTAACAGGAATGCTGCTGATTACTCATGAACACATATCTTGCAACAGATGAAGTATGTTTGGAAGTGACTGACTCAAATGACTCTCTGAATTCATATTCCATAAGCAATAGGTGATACAGACCCACAAGCTTAAGTACCAGATGTGGAACTGGAAACTTCGAGATTAAAGACTCATACCTTATTACTAATTCCTGGAGCCATTCCATCTTTGGTCAAATCATAAATAATACATATCTCCCTTATAGAAACTAGAAACAAAGTACTGCAGTAAAATATAGCTGGTATCATAGATCTACTATAAAATCATACCATAGTCATTACTCTAAAACCTGAGTGCCCAAGATTTATAACATCATGATTTCCCTGTCGTGTAGTTCAACGTAACATCAGAAAAGTATGTAATTATTTGTTAGGATAATTCCAGGTACTAACCTCTTACTTCCAAGTATTAAACGTTTAACTGTAATAAAAACATCTTCCTGGCCCTGGGTGGCGTAGCTCGGGTTGAGTGTGGGCTGTGAACCAAAGCTTCGTAGGTTTAATTCCCAGTCAGGGCACATGCCTGGGTTGCAGGCCACAGCCCCCAGCAAACTGCCATTGATGTTTCTCTCTCTTTCTTTCTCCCGCCCTTCCCTCTCTAAAAATAATAAATAAATCTTAAAAAAAAACCCATCTTCCTTTATATATACTTGATTGATTCCATACTGGCATGTTGTATGGTTACATTGTAATTATATTGGCTGTGGTACATTATAAGTGTAGGGATATATTGGGCTGTGATACTTTGTAATATGTTTTAGGGACATAATACACAGTGTTTATGGCCATTACATTTAGACTTAAAGTCAGTCTGTTAAAAATGAAAATGGTTAGGTTTTTAGGGAAAACTTGACTGACGAATTTAAACTATATTATGTGTGCTCTCGCCTTCCAATTATTTCAGTTTTGATTATGTGAATAAAGAGAAAGTCATTTTTAAATGATAGATGCAGACATAAGCCTTGTATTATTGATCTCATTTTGTCTAGATTAGAAATCAGGAAGGAAAACTTCCACATGAAACAGCTTTGAAAACTGTGGGCTGACATCCAGGACAACCTGGGCATAGACCAGATTGAAGAGAGCATCCCACCTTCTCACAGGGAACTTAACTGTAGCTTGGAAGTGCATTTCAGGAAATATTTCAGAAATGTGATTAACCGTGGTTTAGAAGATATACCTCAACCTTACTTTCCTGTCCAGTGTCCCTTCTAGCTTAAACATAGTTTATTTTATTACCAAATTTAGCACCCTAAGTGGAAAATATGTTGTTTTGTTTTTTATAGTACCTGGAATATCTCTCAACAAAAGCATTACCCTCTATAAAGATAACTGTAAGGATCTCAATTTATAAGTTCATTAAATGCTTCTCATAGGAAAGAGTGCTCATGTCAGACTCTTGACTGAATTCATTTCCATACTGATGTAGAACTTGAGTCCCAAGTTCTCTGTCAGCTGGAAGTCACTCTAAGCTTTTAGACATCGCCAATATCCCAAGCACAAGGTATCTGCTGTCCTCACAGCCATTGGTGGGATACATCCTTCCTTTGTAGAGGACTACCTCTGATCTTCCCTTTTTCTCTTTGTCTTATTTTCCAGCTTTCTCTCTCTGCCATATTCATGCTCATTCCCTCTCTCTCTCTCTCTACTCTTGAAAAGCTCTACTGTGTGTGAGGTAATACATTGCTGTAGGGTTATACCCATAAAAGAATTTCAACAAATTTCCATCTTCAAAAAATCTTTTAATTTAATATTGGAGATAATAAATTAGTAAAATAGACATATGTGGGAAAAGCATAGATTGTAAAATAACTGCTCTCTTTACAATAGTGAATGGTGGTGAGAGAGAAAGTAAGGAATGACATTGTTGGCACTGTGGGGGGTGACAAAGATGACCACAGAGGGAAACATTGCTAATTCATACAGAAGGGGTAATTCGTTCTTTCAGATATCTCAATTATAAGACTTCACCCCAGGGAGACATGCCCTGGGATATTTCAACAATGCTAGTAATATAAGGAGTATATCTAGTATATGAATAATCCTTTATATTTTATGAAACCAACTTTTCACGAAAAAGAAAATTATTAAACTCAAAGTAAGTGAGACATATTGAACTTATTAGATATGGTGAGGTTGCCCTCATTCATACCGATAAAGAAACAGATATCTTTGTTGCTTAGTTGCATGTAGAATCTGCAGAAAAAGACTGAAAATTGAAAGCTTCTGCCAGTTCCTTAGGAAAATGGTTGAAGCAGAGTAGATGGTGTTTCGTTTTACAAAACATTGCTGATTCAGAGGGGCCACATCCCTCTTGGAGTAAAGAAATCTAGAAGGCTCGGGTCTGAGGATACAGGGAGGAGGGTAGTGATGTCCTGATAGGAAAAAGAACTGGGCCTTTCATCTTACAAATATTCAATCCCAATCATGCTGGGAAAGTGTAGGGATTAAGTTTGTACATAGGTGTCCAGGTGGCTCCACAGTCAGCAGTTTCATGGCCCTGTTCATTACATCTGATATCCCCTCATCATAAGTGTCTATCTGCAGTTCCTGTTTCTGGGACACATGCCACCTTGAATGACTGTTGTCTGGTGGCTGCATCTGTCTTGTGTCCACTTTCATGCTCCAGAGACAATGAGTTCTTAGATTTCTGTTTTTGGAATTTCTACTGTAGACCTAACACTATTTGGCTTATTGGCTTAATTTTTTTCATTATGAATAACTGATAAAGGTTGTGTATGACTTCTAAAATATTCAGTTTTAAGTGGGAGCAAAAGATAAGTGGGAGCAAAGTCCACTCCCCCCTGCACACAAGTGAAACACCTAGCTGATTTAGTGAGGAACAGAGCAAACAGACAACAGTACCCCAGAATATATGAAGATTAGAGACCAAAAACTGTAAAGGACATTGAAAAATTAGACAGTAAGGAGAGTGCTTCAGGACAATAAAGTCCCTGGGACCAGTGCAGGGACCAGGGTGGCTGCAGCCCCTGGTCTGGTGACCGCTGGATCTACCACAGGGTTCTTGGGAGACAGCCGAGTCAATGGCTCCCTCCCTTGCTAAAGAAGGTTTGAGCAGCACCTGAAGAGACCTGGTTGCTTGAAGTCACAGAAATGGGAAAAAGGACAAAGTGGCAAATGCACAGGGGCTGTGAGCACCCACAGAGACTGTGGACATAGGCTGGGGAAAGTTGAGAGTGGGGCCATGATGGGCCCTGAAACGGATAGTCCCAGGTCTTGTTGAAGAGGTGGGCTTTGTGAGAAGACAGGCCTTTGTATGGAGTGGCAGGCTTGAGAAGAATGAATTTCTCAAAAAGAATAAGTGAAAAAAGAAACACTTGGTGGTTGTTGGGGGAATCCTCCTGCAACAACCGTTCCAGCCTCCTCCCCACCCAGCTTCATGATGCTCTCAAGGTGACCTGGAAGGCTCTGAACTCAAACCCAAAACCCCGGGGAGAGTGTGTGCCCGAACCTGCAGGACTGGACACTGCTAGGGAACTGGGCTGTAGGCTGGCCTAGTGCCCACCAGGAAGGGAGAAAAGCAAAACCAATCACCCTTCAGCCTGCTGCAGTGAGGAAGACCAGCAGAACTGGCTTGGACAGTTTGAAGCCTGCAAGAGGCTTTTAAAAAAAAATTGTTAATTTTTTCCTTTTAACTCCTTCTTCCTCTCTTTCCTTCTTCCTTTTTCATTCCTTCTCCCTTTCTTTTCCTTTTTATCTTTTTCTTTTTTCTTCTTGTTTTTTAATTCCCACAAGTGAGATAATAAAACATGGAACTGAAAAGACCAGAGTGTGACCCAAAGAGAAGGCATCCCAACAGCTGAGACAGTGACACAAATTTCACTTTGCTACTCCAGAGAATGCGAAAGTTATTGTATATTTGTACTATTATTTTTCATTATTCTTACATCTTTCATTTTTATTAGTATTTTTGTATTTCTCTTCTTTCTGTTTAGACTTCTTTGCTTGGCTGGTTAAATTGCATTGTTTGACTGGTTTCCCTTGTTTTATTTCATAGTGTATTGTTAATTTACTGTCTTTCACTTCACTTGTGTTCCATTAGCACACTACTCTAGGTCCTATACTTCCTATTTTTGTTATCCAAATCACATAGATTATGTCACATGATTGTTCCTCTACTGTTATTGTAAATAATAGTTGTTTCATCAATTGTAAATACTACACAGCATCCCTCCCAGATCTTAGCCCACTTCACTGTTTCCTGAACTTTAACACTGTTGTGGTTAACTCTATTCTCTCACATACTACCCCTATTTTTTATCCTTTACTCTCACTTCACCTCACAGTCTGACCTGCCACAAGCTCACTGCTATCTGGATTCAGCTCACAATCCTTCCCTACCCAAGAGTCTTATCTTCTTTCCACTCCCTCTAAAAAGTGTCTAGTTGGGTGAAAAATCACACTTAACACTACACATATACAAAGGATCTCCTATCTCTTCTCTATAAGCTGGTACTTTAAATATCATAGAATATACTCCTGCTGTCTTAAAACATTTCTCCTCCCCCTCCAACTGATCACACAAGAGAGTAGGTGGAGCTGTGAAAAATGGGATACCTGCTGAAAGAGGAGAGGAAACCCACCAACAAAGGAACCATCAACAGTTAAAAACTGAAGAAGGTAAAGAAGGGAGTGAAAGCCACATTAACCTAGGACCTATCTGGAAACACAACTAAATAGTGGAGAAATTACTCAGAAAAAACAACTGAACAAGAGCAAGAGAGAATCCTCAAAACCTGGTATACATGGAAGAATCAGCTTCAACACAACCTTCCCACAACTGCACAACAGAATACCAGCAGACAGAGTGACCCCCAGTTAACCAGTTGGTGTGAAGGACCACCAAAGAAAGACCTAATGCCAATCAAACCCAAAGACATACAGAAAGCCAAAATAAAAGACAGCCCAAGACCAGTGAGCTCAGGAGACTGAGGAGATGGCACCACTGAATCTCACAGGTCTTCTACCATAGAAGTTCACACCATAAACCTAGGGAGTCAGAAAAGATCAATTGAAGAAGCAGAGCCTAACAAGAACAGTCTCACAAACAATGGAAAGACAAAGAAACAATCCCCAAATGAAAGGAAAAGAGGAAGTCTCAGAAAGAATGCTAAATGAAATAGAGGCAAGTCAGTTATCAGATATTTAGTTCAAAGCAATGGTTATAAGGTAGCTCAATGAGCTCACAGAGAATTATAGAAAACTGCAGGGGAACTGCAATGAACTCACTACAAAATATATCAACACGTAAAAGGAAATAGAAACTATCAACAGGAGCCAAAAGGAAATGAAAAATACAATTTCTGAACTGAAGAACACAGCTGAAGGAATTAAGAGCAGGCTGGATGAAGCAGAGAATTGGATCAGTGAGCTGGAGTTCAAGGTAAAAAAAAAAAAAAAAAAACATCCAGAATGGGTGAGACAAGGAAAAGAGGCTCAGAAAGAATGAAAAGGGGTTAAGGGCAATGTGGGACAACATGAAACATAATAATTTCCATGTAATAGGGATATCAGAAGAAGAAGAGGAAGAGCAAGGGATAGAAAACCTGTTTAAAAAAGTAATGCTGGAAAACCTCCCTAATCTGATGAGAGAAAAAGTCACACAAATCTAGGAAACACAGAGAGTCTTAATGAAGAGGAACCAAAAGAGGCCACTTCAAGACACATCACAGTTAAAATGACAAAATTCCAAGACAAAGAGAGAATCTTAAAGGCAGCAAGGGAGACACAAGAAGTAACACACAAGCGAACCTTGATAAGACTAGCAGCTGGCTTCTCAATGGAAATGCTTCAAGCCAGAAGGGAATGGCAAGAAATATTTCAAGTAATGAAAACCAGAGGCCTGCAACCAAGACTACTTAACAGGAAGGCTCTCAATCAAGATAGAAGTCCAAATAAGGAGCTTCCTAGACAAAAGATCCTCAAAGAATATACCTCCCCCAAAGCAACTCTGCAGGAGATATTAAAGGGTTTGCTTTAAGAACAGGGGGAAAAACAGTGAAAGAGAAAGGAACACAGGTACACAAAAATGACAATGAATGTGTACCTATCAATAATACCCTTAAATGTAAATGGATTAAATGCCCCAATCAAAAGACACAGAATAGCTGGATGGATAAGAAAATATGACCCACGCACATGTTTCCTAAAGGAAAGCTGCCTCAGAACAAAAGATCTACACAAACTAAGTTGAAGGGATGGAAAGAAATATTCCGAGCAAATGGTCAGGGAAAAAAAAAGCCAGAATGGTAATACTCATATTAAACAAAATACACTTCAAAAAAAAAGGGTCATAAAGACAGATCCTGAAGGTCACTCAAGGGAAGATTCCACCATGAAGACACAAACGTTGTAAATATATATGCACCCAACAAAGGAGTACCCAAATACATAAAGAAAATCTTGGAGGACTTCAAGAAAGATATTGATAGCAACATAATTATGGTAGTAGATTTTAATACCCCACTGTCAAAAATGCACAGATTTTCCAAACAAAATATCAACAAAGATATTGTGGCATTGAACAGTGCTCTAGATGAAATGGATTCACTGATTATATATATCTGTATCTACCTATCTATCTATTTACCTACCTATCTATATACTTTTATCCCAAAGAAGCAAAATACACACTCTTTTCAAATTCACATGTAACATTTTCAAAGATAGACCACATGATCAGACACAAAATAAGTCTCAGTGAACTCAAGAAAATTGAAATTATATCAAGCATTTTCTGTGACCACAAGGGGCTAAAACTACAGAATGGCTTCAAGGGAAAAAAAACCCCAAAATACTCAAAATCATGGAGATTGAATAGCATGCTATTAAACAATGAATGGGTAAAAAATGATGTTAGGGATGAAATGAAAAAGTTTCTGAAAGCAAATGAAAATAAACTCACAACAATCCAAAACTGATGAGACAAAGTGAAAGTGGTCCTGAAAGGGAAGGTCATAGCAATACAGGGCTACCTAAAAAAGATAGAAACATTTCAAATAAACAACCTCTCACTACACCTACAAGAACTCGAAGAATAACAACAAAAACAACCCAGAGCAAGTAGAAGAAAGGAAATAACTAAGATCAGGGTAGAATTAAACAGCATAGAGACTAAAAGCACAATTCTAAGCATCAATGAATCCAGGAGATGGTTCTTTGAAAATATAAACAAAATTGACAAGCTTTTATGCAGACTCATCAAGAAAAAAAGAGAGAGGACCCAAATAAACACAATCAGAAATGAAAGAGGAGAGATCACAGCTGATCCCAAAGAAATACAGAGTTGTAAGAAATTGCTATGAAGAACTATATGCCAAGAAATTTGAAAACCTAGATGAAATGGATGCATTTCTAGAAAAATATAACCTTCCAAAACTGAATGAGGAAGAAGCAGAAATGCTGAACAGCCCAATAACACCTGATGCTATTAAAACAGTAATTAAAAAGCTTCTGATACACAAAAGCCCTGAACCAGACAGTTTCACAGGAGAATTTTACAAAGTATTTAAGGGACAGATGACCCCCATTCTGCACATATTATTCTGAACAATTCAAGAAGATGGAAAACTCTCAAACTCTTTTCGTGAAGCCAGAATCATCCTAATCCCAAAACTAGAGAAAGATGAAACAAAGAAAGAAATCTTCAGGCCATTATTGCTGATGAACATAGATGCTAAAATCCTCAACAAAATATTGACAAACTGCACCCAGCAATATGTTAAAAAGATCATACAACATGATCAAGTGGGATTCATCCCAGGGATGCCAGGATGGTACAATATTCACAAAATCAAAAAACATAATACACCACATAACCAAAACAAAAGACAAAAATTACATGATCATATCAATAGCTGTGGAAAAAAATTTGATAACATACATGTCCCATTTATGATAAAAACACTCAGCAAAGTGGGAATAGAGGGAGCATTCCTCAACATACTAAAAGCCATATATGAGAGACCCACAGCCAACATCATACTCAATGGACAAAAACTTACAGCTTTCCCACTAAGATCAAGAACAAAACAAAGATACCCACTTTCACCACTCCTATTAGACATAGTACTGGAAGTTCTAACCACAGCACTCAGACAAGAAAAAGAAATAAAAGGCATCCAAACTGGAAAGGAGAATACAAAACTGTCATTTTTTGTAGATGACATGATAGTGTACATAGAAAATCCTATAGACTCCACCAAAAAAAATACTCAACCTAACAAATGAATTTGGCAAAACAGCTGGATACAATGCCGATACTCAGAAATCAATGGCACTTTTGTACACCAACAATGAAACATCAGAAACAGAAATCAGGATAAAAATCCCATTTGATATGGCAACAAGAAAAATAAAATACCTAGGAATAAACCTAACCAAGGAGGGAAAAGACAGTACTCAGAAAACTATACAACACTAAAGAAATAAATTAAGAATGACAGAAACAAATGGAAACATGTACCAAATTCATGGATTGGAAGAATTAACATCATCAGAATGGCCATACTACTGAAAGTGATTTGTAGATTCAATGCAATTGCCATTAAAGTACCCATGACATATTTTACAGGGATAGAACAAACATTTCAGAAATTTATATGAAAGCACAGATGACCCCAAATAGCCGCAGCAATTTTGAAAAAGAAAAACAAAATAGGAAGGATTACACTACCTGATATCCAACTGTATTACAAGGCGACTGTTTTCAAAAGAGCCTGGTACTGGCAAAACAAACAAACAAACAAACAAACAAACAAACAACAGGCACATAGACCAATAGAACAGAATAGAGAGCCCAGAAATAAACCCGAGGCTCTATGGAAAATTATTATTTGACAAAGTGAGAAGAAGCATAAAATGGAGCAAAAATAGCCACTTCAATAAATGGTGTTAGGAGAGCTGGACAGCTATATACAAAAAATGAAACTCAATGACCAGCTTACATCATATACAAAAATGAATCAAGGTGAATAAAAGACTTAAATATAACTCATAACACCATAAAAGTTCTATAGGAAAACATTGGCAGGAAAATAGACATACCGCACAGCAACATCTTCATGGATATGTCTCCTAAAGTAAGGGACATAAAGAAAATAATAAACAAATGGGACCTCATCAAATTAAAAAGCTTCTGTATGGCTTAAGAAAACAGCATTAAAATGAAAAGAGAACCAACAATTTGGGAAAGCATATTTGCTAATGATAATTCAGACAAGGGTTTGATCTCCAAAATATATAATGAATTTACATGACTCCTTTCTAGGAAGACAAAAAACCCAGTTAAAAGAAATGGGCAAAAGACTTCAACAGACACTTCTCCAAGGAACACATACAGAGGGCTCAGAGACATATGAAAAGATGCTCAGCATCACTAGCCATCAGAGAGATGCAATTAAAACCACAATGAGATACCACCTCACACAAGTCAGAATGGCCGTCATAAACAAAGCAACAAAGAAGTGTTGGAGAGAATGCGAAGAAAAGGGAACCCTAGTGCACTGTTGGTGGGAATGCAGACTGGTCAGCCACTGTGCAAAACAATATGGAATTTCCTCAGAAAACTAAAAATGGAACTGCCTTTTGGCCCAGCAATTCTGCTGCTGAGATTATACCCTAAGAGCCCTGAAACACCAATCCAAAGAACCTATGAACCCCAATGATCATAGCAGCACAATTTACAATTGCCAAGTGTGGGAAGCAACTTAAGTGCCCATCAGTAAATGAATGGATCAAAAAGCAATGGTACATTTACATAATAGAATTCTACAAAGCAGAGAGAAAGAAGGAGCTTATATCCTTTGCAACAGCATGGATGGAACTGGAGAGCACTGTGCTAAGTCAAATAAGCCAGGTGGTGAGGGACAAATATCATATGATCTCACCTTTAACTGGAACATAATCAACAAAAGATAAAAGCAAACAAAATATACCCAGAGACATTGAAATTTATTAAATTTCATATACAATTCATATAAATTTATTAATTTATTTATTAATTTATTAACAATCTAACAATAGCCAGAGGGATGGGGGAGTGGACAGTGGGAAGAAGGGTTTCCAGGATCAACTATACAGGACGCATGGACAAAACCAAGGGGGAGGGTGGAAGCAAGGGAAGGAGGTGGGTTTGCCTGGGGTTGGGTGAGCATTGGGGAGAAAATGCAGAGAACTGTAATTGAGCAAGAATAAAGTAATTTAAAAATAAATTAGTTAATGAAAAAATAAAATATTCAATTTATATTCAGTGTTCTTTCCTTACCTTTTGTCTCCCCCTCAGGTAAATACCAAGTATGTTTGTGAGAAAATCAGATGCAGACAATTAAGTTCTAAAAAGATCTCTTAAGCAAGGAAAGTGGGAATTATAACCCTTCTATAGCAAAACCTTTGTTAATGACTTTATGTATCATACATTTAATATGTAATTTTTTTTATCAAGAAGTTTTGCTAAACAGAAATTGCTGTATTGATTCTCTCCTCTATGACATGCATCTTCAATATGGACATATTTTCCCTGTGAGGAGATGAATCTTTTTTGGTTTATAATAGGTATATCAGACAGAACAAAAAAATCAATACACTTGAAGTCACAACCTAAATTGTTTAATTAACAAGAGATACAAATGGGAAGGGTTTAAATGGAGACTATGAATTATACATTGTGTATATATTTTTCAAATAAATTGATGAAGATCTTTTTTTTAGAAATATAGAAAAAGCTAAAACCAAAGTGAGAAATTTATCATCAGGAGGGATCTTTGCAGGCACATTTTTGCTCAACTTTTTAATCTATAGATTAAAAGTACATGTTGCTATTTTATAACACCTACTTCATGTTGAAGCTAGAAATATTGACTATAAAATCTAGAAAGAATTTAATAGTCTTTGGTCCAATCTCATTTTATTGATGAGGAAACAGAGATTTCATAAGGTTATAGGAAGAGAAGGATTTATGGTTCATATCTTTCTGAGTATTTCCTATTTCAGAAAATCATTAGGGCTTTTATTTGATGTGTCTCCGTAATTCTGTTAGTGCCTTTGGCCTTAGGTCCTTCCAGTACAGAACCAGCGAGGCTGCACTTGGCTAGGAATGGCCAGAGGGCTGTGCAGAGTGGGGTCAATGAGACTATCTTCATGTGGCTGGCTAACACTCACATATTGGTCAGACACTCCCCAAATGTGACCATGACAGACAGGACTGTTTAACCACCCATCAGAAGTGTGTTCCCTCACCCAGTCTCTCAGTGATATTCCATTCACTTTGTTTCTTTAACGGCACCCCTCACTATCTGAGGGAATCCATCTTTCTTGTGTATTTCCTTCTTTCCTTGACAGAATATGAACTCTAATAAGCTATGAACTCTGGTGGACTATGAGCTCTGTTAAACTATGACCTCTGGTGAAATATGAGCTTTGATGGGCTTGAGCACTGATGGACTGTGAGCTTTCATGAAATTTGACTTATGAAATCTGATGGACTATGAGTTCTGGCATAGTATGAATGCTGGTGTACTATGAACTCTGATGAACTAGAGCTCTGATGGAGTATGAGCCCTGATAAACTGTGAACTTAGAATTTAAACTCTGAAGGACTATAAACTCTGATGAACTATGAACTCTGATATAATATTAACTATGATTTATTATGAGCTCTGATGAACTCTGATGAACTGTGAACTTAGACCATGAACTTTGATGGACTATGGTATTTGGTGGGCTATGAGCTCTGATAGATTATGAACTCTGATGGAATATGAGCTTATGAAGAGTGAACTTAGACTATGAACTCTGATGGACTATGAACTCTGATGAACTCTGAACTCTGATGGACTATGAACTCTGATAAATTATGACCTTTGATAGACTGAATATTGATGTACTATGAACTGTAATGGACTAGATGCTCTGATTGTCTACAAGCTCTGATGGACATTGCATCTGATAAAAAGTGAGCTTAGACAATGAACTTTGTGGACTATGAACTCAGATACAGTGTGAGCTGTGGTGGACTAGAGCTCTGAAAACTACTAACTTAGACTATGAACTCTGAAGTACTATGAACTCTTGTGGACTATAAACTCTGATGGATATGAACTCTGATGGACTATTAGCTCTGATGGACTATGAATTCTGATGTACTATGAACGTTGATGGAGTGTGAGCTCTGAAAAACTGTGAACATAGACTATAAACTCTGAAGGACTATAAAATCTGATAAACTATTAACTCCGATGGATTATGAGCTCTGACATGCTATAAATTCTGATGACCTATGAACTATGACAGACTATGAGTTCTAATGGACTATGAACTCTGACGAACAGTGAACTCTAATAAAATATGAATCTGATGGATTATGAGTTCTGATGGACTATGAGCTCTTATGGACTATGAACTTTGGTGGTCTATGATCTGTGATGAACTGTTAACTTAGACTATGAACACTGATGGGCTATAAGCTCTTATAGATGATGAGCTCTGCTGGACTATGAGCTCTGATGGACTATAAAATGAGAAGGACTCTGTACTCTGATGTGCTATGAACTTCTGTTTTATTGTTGTTCAAGTACAGTTGTCTCCATTTTCACCCCACCCTGTCTCCCCCGCCCCACCCATCCCTGCCTCCCACCCTCGAACCTACCCACTTTGGCTTTGTCCATGTGTCCTTTATACATGTTCCTTGATGGCCATTCCCCTATTTTCCCCATTATCCCTCTCCCCACTCTTCTCTGGTTACTGTCAGTTTGTTCTTTATTTCAGTGTCTCTGGTTGTATTTTCATTGCTTGTTTGTTTTGTTGATTAGGTTTCATTTATAGGTGAGATCATATGGTATTTCTCTTTCACCACCTGGCTTATTTCACTTATCATAATGCTTCCCAGTTTCATCCATGCTTTTGTAAAGGGTAGGAGCTTGGATGAACTATGAATTCTTATGGACTCTGAGCTTTGATGGACTATGGAGCTCTGATGGACTATGTGCTATGGTGAACTCTGAACTTATAGTATGAACTCTAATGGGCTAGTAAATTCAATGAACACTGAACTATAATGGATTATGAACCCTGATAGACTATGAGCTCTGATCAACTGTGAATTTAGAGCATAAACTTTGATGGACTACGAAGTCTGATGAAATATGGACTCTCATGGACTATGAAGTCTGATGGACTATGAACTCTGGTGGACTATGAATTCTAGTGAACTTTGAGCTCTGATGGACTGTGAGCTCTGGTAAACTATGAACTTAGGCTATGAACTCTGATGGCTATGGGTCATGATGGATTATGGGCTCTGATGAGCTATGAACTCTAATGCACTGTGAACTTGGATGGGCTATAAGCTCTAGTGGTCTGCGATCTGTGGTGGACTATGAAGTCTGGTGGACTCTGAACTCTGAGATACTATGAGCTTTTATGGACTATGAATTCTGAGAGAATATGGGCATGAGGAAAGAGAGTTTATTTTGGTTTCTATTATGTCTGTATGTCTGTGATTGAGAGTAGGCACTTAGGAAGTACTCAATAAATGTGTTTAAGTAAATAAAAATTACACGTACTATGTTTCATGTACTCCATATATGTTTTAATCTCATATTTTTAACTCAACATCTTGTAAACATCAATCAAAAGTTTAATATTTAAAGATTATTCTTATAGCAAAAAGATATTTTGGGAATCACACATGCATGTGATTTTTAGAGCACACTACATTTTCTAAAAGCAAGACTTATCCATACACATTCCATTTGTATTTGGATAGAAGTTTTCCACTTTGATTCATGCGCCGCCATTGAGGGCAGTGATTACCACTGATGGCTTTAAGATGGGTAAGCATGACTCAGTGGGTAGAAAAAAAAGACTTCCATTTTTTTTTCTGAAGGACTTAGAAATAGAAATTGTTGAAACTCTTACTATGATGAAAAAGAAAGTTTTGTCATTCACACTGGTGCCTCCTATTGAATGACATGATATGAAAACCAGTTACCATGAACCCCATATGACCACTGTATTTGGCAGGGATACACTTCAGATGAAATACTGTAGCAAAGTTCAATCGTTTTGTAGTTGAATGCCACTTTTCCTATTGATAAAAAGGAACTTATTTTAGAGGTGATGGTTTATTATCACATTGTTCTGTGTTTATTATTATTAACAATGCCAATTGCACTAACAATTACAGACATGATGCTGGCCTCCCAAAGTAAAAGATAGGCCAGTTCTCACTTTTCTTCCAAGAAGTCAACAGCCCGATCAATAAAAATAGGGTTTTATGCCAGACCATGGAAAATTGGAAGTCCAGTCCTGGCTTTCCAGTTATAAATTTGTGAGCTTGAGGAAAAAATATTTGAGGGTTTTAGTTTTGTTATTTTTTTAACTTGGGAATGATAATAATCAAAAATTCCTGGAATGGCTGAGTCAAAGGAGGTGAGATACAAAAGAGCAGTTTCTGAAGAATGATGCCTTCTTCTGTAAAGGATTTATAATTTATTGATACTTTCTTTTCCATAATTCCATCAGTATGTGAATTCTGATGGTCACTATAACTTCCCATATTCCAGGGTCCCATTCTCTACAACAGAATCTCAGGTATCTTGGAACTGAACGGGGACATAGTCACATTCCCAGTTTTCTCAAGTACTCAGCTGAGCTTGTCTGTAAAAGAGGTTTCCATGAGTTTAACCAGTTTAGATACCTTTAGACCTATGCCCTTCTCATGTTTATATTAAATTAGACTAATCTCTCTTTCCATTAAATATGCAGCCTTAAATAGTAGTTTTCTCTCCTGTCACCATTCAGAAATCCTTCCTTTTCATGTGAAAGTGAAGTCCTTTTCTGCAACCCTAATGTTGCATGTTCTTCACCGTGCTGCCTATGTGGCATAAAAGCAGGTGTGTCTCTTGTCCACCACAACCTCCTTATGAACAGTGAAAGCCTATGTGTGATTCTCCATTTGAGGCTACAGTGGCTAATACAGGGTATTTGAATTGAACCCAAAATGATCCCTCAGAACAAGGCTATGCTGTGAGGGGATGTGACAGCCATAAAAAAATCTCACCTTAAACAAACAGAAGTAAGTCCCACATTCTCTGGTCATGAAAATGCCCTGGTTTTCAGAGTCTGCTACCTTCTGTGACCTTCCTCATCATTCCATACAGATCAGTGTTTTGCCCTTACACTGGCTGCCCTGTGAACTCACACTTCCATCACAGTCACTCTGTCCATCCTGGCAAGGATCTGCATCCATCTCTGCACTGTCCCTGTGGTCCTAGCAGGATGCCCCACCACTGATTGCACACAAAGCATATCAGTACTTGCAGGCACACAGTCATGGCCCATTTCTCTGCTTGTCTTCAAAACAGACGTTTTCAATGAAGTATCGTGATCGCTACAGTCTTTTCTCACCTCACATTCCTTCAGTAAGACTTCATTTTATTCCCACATCTGCTCTGTTGGCCCCTTCCAAGATCAACAGGGACATGCATAGGTCCAAATGGGTGGTGAAGTGTCTCTTTTTTGTGTCTCCTTACTTTGATTCTCATTAGCATACGGCACAGGTGAAACACTCCCTACTAGCTTGCTCAGGAAACACTCTCTACTGGCTTCTGGAAACCTTCCCTGCTCATTATCCTAACAGATGACCCCCCATGTGCCTCTTCCACCCAAAATCTCCCTCAATTTTGAGCTCACATATAGTGCTGACCTCTCATCTACTCTTAGAGATCCAGGCTCTGTCTCTGACCCAAAAGTCTACCTTCCATCACTCGCCAGTTCCAGCCTTCTCTGTGTCACTCTGGGCATGGCCATCAAACCTGACACTCAAGCCTACATCCTAGAAATTGCTGTGACTTACTCTACAGCTCTCATGATGGGTCTCAGGCTTGTCTACGTCTCCTGGTTTCTCCACATCTCTACCTGGTACCCTTTCTCAAAAGTGACTGGGATGCTCTCTTCCTGACTGTGGTCCCTGACCCACCCGCCTTACTCTGAGACTCACCATCTACAGGGTGCTCAGGATAATATTTGAAAATGTAAAGCAAGTGAAGAATCTAGCAAAGTCTATATCTTCCACTGGACTATACAAGCCAGAGCAGGATTTTCCTATCTGAGGTCATGGCTGGGTTCTTCTCTTGGAGGGAGCAACAGGTTACACTTGACAGTTCTCAGAAATATCCTTCAGATCCATGAATGATAACATTGCCACAAAGAATTCTGCTGGGCAGAGATAGAGGGGTTCCTACTGGAAGATGGATAAGAACCAAAAGTCAGAACTCCTCCCTGGTCAGCACCCCTCCCTCCAGGTCATTCTTTATTGTGTTTCTGCATACCCTCCATCTTTCTTGTGCTTTCCTGTCACTTGGTTTGTGCCCTGATATTGCTTTCATTTTTTTTAAATCTTCACATGCTGCTTATCACTGAGGAAAGAGCTTATGAACATCATCATAGGATGGACCCCAGGGGAACTAGCATGTGTCCTCCTGAGTTTTATAGTGAGTATATTGCCAGAGAGCTGAGCACATGCTACCCCTCCAACCACTGCCTTTTTCCTATGTGATGTGGATGTGGATATGGATGCCATGTCAGCCAGCAACTCCTGTGGCCCATCTTTCAGAGATTGTGTGAACACAAAACACCTGCATTGCAGCTCAGTTTTCTAGGGAGCAGAGAAAAAAAAAACTGTCTCCAGTTAGAGTTTCTCCCTCATATCTTATTCTGACAGTTCACCATATTCTTGACTCATGTGCTGAAGTTCCTTTTCCACACTGTCATTAAATGAGGTCAGATACAAACTGCTCAGAAGAGTGTGTGACACAGCAGACACATGAAATATGATACTTAATAGGCAATTTAGTTAGTTACTGATAAAACAAGGAATAAACAACTCTCTTTGGGGGCTGTTTACAGACTCAGAGGCTGCTCTTCAGTCTGTTTCTGCATTGAACTGACACAGATGAGTGTCTGATAAGAGCCTTTCTGAAATCCAGACTTACTATATTTGTACTGTTCCCTAATGAGGAAGCTAATAGAAATATCTTCCAAGTCTCCCACATATATCATCTTCCAGGAATTAGCTCCAGTTCTAGAATAAGAACTCATGCCACATAGAGCATAGCCATTCAGGGACACTCTAGAGTTCCAACTGGATCATTGCAGTGATCTGGGAAATCGGTTCATAGGGAAAACACAATCCTGGCTTCCTTACCAAGTAAATCAAATTTCCACAAATTGTATAGAATTACATAAAGATGGGAGCTGGGAAGTATTACTCAAAGCATCTCTTTAAAAAAAAAAAACTGCATTAAAACAAAGCCCTGGCCAGTGTGACTCAGTTGGTTGGTGTACCATTCTGTAACCAAAAGGCTATGAGTTCTATTCCCAGTCAGGGCACACACCTAGGTTGCAGGTTCAATACCCCATCCAGGTGCATGTGATCCCTGGTCCTGGCATGTAGTGTCCCAATCTGTGTGCACACAGGAGGCAATCAACCTGTGCTTCTCCCTTGCATCAATGTTTTTCTCTCTCCCTTCCTCTCTCTCTAAAAAGCAATGAAAAAAATCCTTGGGTGAGGATAAAAAACAATTAAAAACTACATTAAAATTGTCCTGTTTTGTAAATTTGTTACAATTCAATTAACAAAATTGTGTTGGTTACTGTGGGCAGTTAGTCTATGTTTCCTTTGGATGCTCAAGGAAAATTGATAATGGCAATGATGGTTATTTTAAAAATTGTTCTGTACTGGCAGATTTTATACACATAGACTCTCATAGTGTGTCTTCTTTTGTGATTGGCTTTTTCTTAACTGTGTGTGAGGCCCAACCACAGTGACCCAACAGTGGTAACTGGCTCATGGTGGTCCAACTGCGCTGACCAGACAGTGTTAGCCTGACTGTGCTGTTGAAGATGAGACTGGGGATGTCTCATTCTCATGGCTGCATAGCATCAGTGCCATGAACACATCAAATGTCATCATCCATCCTACCTTTAGTTGTAACTTGTGTCGCTTAAAAGAGTTTATGGCAAAGATGGACACAGTGAAAATTCCGGACTGTGTCCACCTTTGCTATAAACATCTTTGCTACACAACTAATTGACCATAAGGGCTTTTTTTCTGGGAAAGATTAAAAAAAATCTGGCTGACAGTCTGCGTTACTTGTGCACAGACTTAGTGTGTTTTAAGGAACAGAATGGTGTTAGGACATGATAGAATGTGAGGAATGTCTCAGAGGTAGATCAGATGGTGAAAAACCTTGTAATGGGTTGGCCAAAAAGTTCATTTATTCACCTGTAAGATTGTTGTAGTAGTGCTTTGTTGTCTTTAACTTCATTCAAAACATTTTTGTTAGATTGTAATAAAACAGAGGTCATATCTGTGTCCACTTACAAAACTTACCGAATTGGTAAATATTTGTGTAGCCATTTTAATATTGAAGATGGAAGAAAATAAGCAACATTTTTCCACGTTATTCTTTATTATTCCAAGAAAGGTGAAAATGCAACTGAAACACAAAAAATTCGTGAAATGTATGGAGAAGGTGCTATGACTGATCAAAAGTATCAAAAGTTGTTGGCAAAGTTTCATGCTGGAGTTTTCTTGCTGGATGGTGCTCCATGGTTGAGACCAGTTGAAGTTGATAGCAATCAAACCAAGACATTAATTGAGAACAATCAAGGTTATACCATGAAGGAGGTGGTCGACATACTCAAAATATCCAAATCAATAAAGTTATTATGAAAATGAAAAATGTGCCCTTTATTTTACAGAAAAAAATAAATGGACATTTTGGCCAACCAGATATTTTGTTTGACCATGCTATGAAGATTGGTTTGAACTTAGTAAAGTAATAACATGAGCTTATTTACATGCTTAAAAGACCACTCTGCCAGGTAATAAGGAATGCATGGGAGGATGTAGGCTGAAGATCATTTAGGAAACTATTATGTTAGTATCCATGAAAAAATGACAGTGTCTTGAACACAGATTTTAACAGCAGACATGAACAAAAGTGGATTGAATCTGGATATATAGTGGAGGTAAAGTGCTAAGATTTGCTTATAGATTTGATAGTTTGGATAAGATAAAGGGTCAACTCAAGAACTACTCTCAGTATTTAATTTTAACATTTATATAGATGGTGGTGTGCTCCCTGAAGTGGATTGTGCAGAGTATCGAGAAGCAAAAGTTTGTTTCGTTTATGTTGAGTTTGATACCTCCACATGGACTCTCTCAGGTTTCTATTTAAATTCTACATAGCAATCAGTTTAGATATTGATCCTTAGATCATCTACTGTACTTTCAAAGAGGGTGTGTGTCCTTCCCAATGCACTGGCTTCCTCAGACATATGTGGCTTCACCATGTTGTGCCTCTTTGAGTATTCCTCTCCTGAGCTGGCCCACTCCAGATCTTACTGCAGTGGTGAAGAGATCTCTCAGTAACCCAGGACTCTCTTTTAAGTTGCTAGAGAAATGAATCATACTTCATACCACAATTTATTGTCTCCAAAGATCTTACTTGTCACTGAAAGACAACAGCATTTCTATCAGTGAAGGTGGTATATTTAATTGTTTTTCAGAAATGGATGAGGAGCTGTCTAAGGGAAGCTAGAATTTATGCTTCTTTCAAGACATGAAGTGCTTTGTTAGCAAAGTTAGAATTTCATTTACTAAGATTAGGTCTTCAGGTATACCTAGATGTTAGTAAACTTCATCAACCACAGGTTCAAAAAACAATACAAAGTGGACTTTTTATAGTACTGGGGAGCTAGCCTGTTAATTTCCATAAAAGTTAATTTATGTTATGGATTGTCTGACCCCAGACTACTGCATGAATTGTTGTTTCTTTGTGCTGGGACATAGGTGGCCAACTTATCTCCTTGAGTAGGGCCCATGTCATAGCCTGTGCTTCTTTCTTTTGTTCTCTCTCTCTCCCTCCTTTGGACCTAACAGACCTTGGTGTAAGGAGCATCATTCTTCATGGTTGGTACTATATAAAACCTATGGGAAATAATGATCTGGCATTAATTTTTTCTTTATTCTTTGAACCTAAACTTTCTCATTATTTCAAAACTCTCACAAAGAATTAAAGTGATTTTCTTTTGTCATTTTAATTTGCCTAACTATGCATTTGTATCTAACTCTTTGTGTCTGTTCCTTAATATTCAATTATTATCTGACCAATCTTAAATTGCTGGTCTAACATGAATACACCTCAAAAAGTGGCCCAGCAAAAACTTCATATGGTAAAATCACTGTAAAATATATTTTTCTGTGTAAAACTCAATATACAACCAGTTTCTTCAACTGCTAGTTCATTAAGTGTAGTTTAAATCGACCAAAACTAATTGACTATTGGTTATTTTATTCTGTGCATTCCCTCCTTCAACAATCTTTTTTTCAGTAATTATTTTTTGAATGGTGAAAGTATTAAGTTTTATATTTTAGCATATTGTTAGTCATATAATATATATGACAATATATATTAGCATATAATTTTATCCTCAAATAAAACATTCTTTGTGGCAGAGGTATATAAATAAGATAAAAATTAAAAGATAGCATTTCCTGACTGTAACTTAGTGGATCAGGTGTCATCCTGCAAACCAAAAGGTCACCCATTCGATTCCCAGTCAGGGCACATGCCTGGGTTGCTGGCCAGGTTCCATGTTGGGGGTGTGCGGAAGGCAGCCTATCAGTGTTTCTCTTGCATGTTGTTGTTTCTCTTCTTCTCATTCTCTCCACCTTTGCCTATCTCTAAAGTAAATAAGTAAAATCTTAAAAAAAATTAAAGATAGCTTGACTCCTGTATTTATTTACATCTAAAGCATTCCACTAGGCAAGATAGAAGAGGATAGGTAAATATTAAGCAGACAATGTATAAAAAGCTTTATAGGTTATACTACAGAGCTTACACACAGACACACACTACACTCATAGTGACACAGACACATACAGAGAGACACAGAGGCAGACACACACTCACACAGAGACACACAGAAAAACACACATGTGCAGGCACACACATGTGCAAATATTTCCTTGGGTGAAAAATTTCCTTTTCTAACCCATTCTGCCAGTCATCTGTTTCAGAGTCTGACCAACCAAGAGAAAGAATTAATTAGGGTAGAAAAAGAATGTCTGCATGGATTTTGAAGCTTTTGAGTAATGTCTTCAGAAACAGAACTGCTACCCTTAAAGAGCAGTTGCTGCTGTGCCTGGAGATATAGTCTATTCTGAACTTCAATTTCTCATGTCATGCTAAACATAAAACATATTAGGGAAGCCCACTTGGTTAGTTCCTCAAACAATGTAATAAAAATATTTCTAATATGTGATTGTTTTGAACAGGAAAACTTTCTTCTCTTTCACATCTTCAGAAAGCTTGACTAGTTGGACCACACTCTATAATGCAGTTGCCTCTCTTCATCTGATGACAAACAGAGTACACAGGAGGGGATGACTACATCCTCTACATCTATCCTTGAAACATAAACTTGCAAGGTCACAATGTACTTCAAATTATCAGGGTTCATCAGCAGCATACATGGTTTTATTAAAAATTAGAAGGCCAAATGATATATTTTGTTATCATATCCCAATATCCTAGTTGCTTCTCTGTATCAGATTCCCATAAAGGTACAGAAAACTAAATCATTGGTAACTGTGGAACTTATATTATTTCCAACAGAAAAATTCAATTTCTGAGAAATACATTTGAGTAAGTTAGTCTTGACAAATATACAAATTAAAGCTAGAAAATAAGCAATATATGGGGTAATTTAATTTATTACTTTGCAAGGTACCTCTGACACATCTCAAGGAAAGGAAATTGTTTTAATGTGTGTAATGTGATGTCAGTGGGTCCATATGTGACTTTGGTAAGACAGAGAGATTCATAGGGGAAAGTAGACTAAAATTTTATGGGTTAAGAACAGAGCTGCAGAAAGAATTATGGGGTAGGTTGCATATTTTATTGTAGTTAGTAAATACCATAATTTTATCTTAATCCCTGTTAACTTTTGTCTCTTTGTATACATTTTTGGCTATATTTCTAATTCAAATTACTTAAATTTTGTTTCTGATGAGTAATGATTTCAGTTTATCTCAAAGTAACTATTTTTCATTTTCTATCAAGTAGCTTGAAGAAATCTATGGTAAGTTCAAAATATGTTTTAAATCATAAGAATATATATTGTCATCAATTTCTACTCTTCTTGAACACAGAAGCTTGTCTTTGTAGGCTCAGAAGCCCAAATCTCTGACTTGGAGATCATGAGATTTAAGATCTCTAAACTTTGTGTCTCAGTGGAGTCATTGTAGTCATTATAGCAAACAGTTATTGCCCCTATCTGATTCAGCTCATGGTGTTCTGGATGGATTCAGCTGGCTAATGGAATGAGTTTGAGGCTGGTTCTTCATATGTAAAATGGGAAGAAAGAGAAAGACCCAAAAAGCAATTACAAAATAATGGAAAGGAATGTGATCTGTTTAGATGAAAGTTTCCTAGAGAAGGGAATTTATCTGGCTCAGTGTGGAAATTTTAATTCTTAGAATAATATATGGCACACAGAAAGCAGGTAGCAAATGTTCTGGGAGTGAATTACAGCCTGGTTATTTAAATGAATGAATGAATGAATGAACAAATGAATGAATGAATGAGTGAATGATGAGCCAAGTCAATGCCACAATCAAAAAGAAGTGAAGCATCATCTCTGTCCAGGCTTTTCTAATAACCCTTCTTAGCTTTGTGTTCTCTCAGTTCTCCTAGAACCTCATGAATTCATTTAGTTATTACTATTCACTCTTTACAAATGATAAAACTGAAGTTAAAGAACTAGCATTGAGGTATCTATGGAGAGATAACCAGTAAGCAGCGAAACAGATTAAAGTCAATATTCTACAGTCTGTTCACTGTCTCCTACTATCCTGAAACTTCATGCCTATAAAAATACTCTATTATATTATTATATATATAATACATAATATATGAACATATCTGAATGAATACATACATTCTCTTTTCAGGCATGTATTATATATACATGCCTATACATATGTACAGGTACACACTTTAGGCCTGTCACAAGGTACCAAATGTGTTAATACATAGTAGTATACTTTGGGTTTTAAAAATTCTATATTTACAAAGAGAGTTATTATAATTACTTCTCACCTCTATACTCTGATATGTGAGGATACCCACCTGGATATTATTTTTTTCTCTCTATTAGTTTATTAAAATCTTCAGCATCCTTTAAGAAAATACCAAGTGATATCTAGCTTTGATCAATCAACTTCTCTGAGCATACAAAGTCAACTCTAGTCACTCCCTTATTTCCTTTTCAAAGATACATATACAACTAATTCCTTTAATCATATCAGTCAGTTATCTGTGTCCATGGGGCCAATATCTATGTGCTTTGCATCTGTGTGGTCAACAAGCCACAATTAAAAATATTCAAAAAAATGTTACATTATTGCTCATGTGCACTTGCATTTGTACTAAACACTTAAAGGCTTTTTTCTTGTAATTTCCTAAACAATAAAGTATAATCACTGTTTACACAGCATTTACATCATATTAGTTGTTATAAGTAATCTAGTGATGATTTAAAGTAGACAGGAAGAGGTACTTAGGTTGTAGGCAAACACTACACCATTTTATACAAAGGACATGAGCTTCTGCAGATTTGGTGTCTGCAGGGGTCCTGGAAACAATCCATAGGCACCAGAGATAACTGTACTACTTAATTCTTTTTAACTCATCTGTAGGGTCTTGGCAGACAGGCAACACCCTTCTTACAGATCCAAGTCCATAACCAACCCAGCCTTTCAGATTCTGTCATAAACAGGTGCTCCTCAAGGCAGTTTTAAGATTCAATAATACAGGCTTTTCATATTTTCTATTAAAAAGAAAATATTTATCTACTTATTTATAAAGTGTCTTTTTATTTTGAAGGCAAGAGCAAAGCTATTGAAACAGCCATAAATTTGAGCTAGTATTGTGCGTTTTTATGCACAGTTAAAAATCTTCAGTCTTTAGACAGTTTTCAGGTAAACATAACAGGCATGTCACAGAAATATATGGCTGCACAAACTTCTCCTGAGCACCTAATTGTGTACAGTATATTACATGGTGTCACATAAAACTATGCAGACCCTGTCCCAGCCTTGTAGGAGTTGGAACAATTCTGAAACCTGCTCAGCAAAGAATATTACTTTTGATAATTTGTTCAAATCTTATGGATGTAGTTCTAGAGTGTTATAGATACCTTATAAATCTTATGACTGCAAGTGCTAGAATATTCTCTCCATAAGGCTTAGGCAGAATCACAAAGAATGATTCTTGTTTTTTGAGATGTCCAATTTCTTTGATTTACATAAAAATTTACCCAGACCCATCTCCCATCATTCCCTGATTCATTATTAACTCAGTTAGCAACACAAAGATCCTGGAAGATGCTTCTGTAAACTGAGGACAATGGTGTTGCTTTCCAGGAAGAAGTGGTGAGGGTGCTATGTCTGCTTTACTATGTCTATAGCTAATACAAAGTCTGCATGGACAAAAAGATGCATTCTTATCTGAGGAGAAACCATATCTCACAGATATTTTAGGGCTCTCTTGTGGTTGCAAAGAAAATACCCCATAAAACCAGCTTGCAGGCCTCCCAAATGGGAGGTGCCATGAGCCACAATATCAATACCCACACACTTTAACTTAGTGAAACACACTGAATACTGATGTCTATCATAAATGCACTGGAGGGGAGAAGGTAGTGCTAATGCAAAGCAGTGCTACAAGCAGAAGTGTGTGTTCTCAGGTGCAGGGATATATGTCAGTCCCCAGTCTGTATCTATCACCAGCACTGGTTCTTGTGCTCACTTTGCTTCTGCTTGCACTAGTGTATTGGGGACTCTGCAGGTCACCTGGGTTTGCAGGAAACACAGGTTGGCTCTGTGAGGTCTTGGGATGAACATTTGCTGATGGGTCACTGAGAGGAGCCAGGGTATGACACATTGGTGTCAGGACAACAACTCAAAACTGGCAGGTTGTGTGTGGACCCTGAACTGTATTCACATATATTTGCATCTGTTAGGGATTTAATGTTGATCCTCACATTACTTTGTAACACAAATGTCAATAGATTTTGCAGTTTTCAAGACATGGAGTTCCAGCACAAGTACCATCACAGCATCACTATCATCTGTATACCAGGGAGGCATTTTGATTGTGTTGGTTCCCAGCATCAGATAAACCCCTTTCTGACAGCAGCATGGAGAGAGTTTGAGCAGAATCTGGAAAACTCTAGAGCTTCCAGGCTTTCAATTAGAATGGAGGGCAGTCAGGAAACTGGTCATAACGTAAGGGCATAGTGAGGTTCACCTGGAAGGAGTGTAAGAGGTGACTGATCAGTGTCCCTCATGACAGAGATGGGAGGGTGACCTGCTAGAAGCTAGACTATGCTCTATTTGAGTAACATCCTGAAATAACACATTGAGCTACTCAAGATGTTGCTTGATGAGATGCTTGGGAAGCTAAAATGGACGTCCAATGATCTCCCAGGTCAACTGTGCATCCTTTAGGTATGCTTACATACTGGAACCTTGATTGGTCTTATTAGAAAGTCTGAGGAATTCTGAGTGGCTGCAGTGGTGAGTTCCAGATAAAGGCATGTGTAAAGGCAGCAAAGAAAAATATGACTTCCTTTTATGACTCAGAGTGTTCTGATTTACTCTATCAGACCTCCTGTCTGTGAAGACCCCAGTTTGAAGGTCTTGAAAAGGTCTTTTAAAGTAAAGCATGTTTAACTAAACCCTAGTGAGAAACATCCTTATGATGTTCAGTGCAGCAGATATCATTGGCAAGAATGTGGCAATAATCTCATTGATTCTATCATCCACAGTCTACTCGCTGGGGCAAAGTTAATCAGAATGCTCTTTGAATATCTTTGGGTGATCTTGGTATCATATTTGACAATAATAATGTGGCACCATATTCCATAAAATATCACAATATTTTTGATGCCACATATCCATAGTTTTCTAGGATTTGATAATTTGATAAATTTCTAATCCTTAGGGTAGCTCAGTTGGTTACAGCATCATCCTGATATGCCAAGGTTGTGGGTTCAATCCCTGGTCAGGGCACAAACAGGAATCAAACAATGAATGCATAAATAGTGCAACAACAAATTGATCTCTCTCCCTCTCAAATCATTAAATAAAATAAATTATTTCCACATAGATAAGAGTAACTTGTGACAGACCACTGCCCTCATGGCTGCTTGGTGACATACCTCAAACATGTGCTTCAACTTTGAGGTGAGGTTGCTTCACTTGACTGTCACACATTAACTAAACCTTAAGTGTTGTGGCTGTAGCCTTCCAAAATGAGGTCCATCAGATGGAGCACCCTGAAATTATTTTATACATGGGGTTCCAGTAATTTAAGCTGGGAAGTCTGCTGTGGAAGAGATTCAATAACCTGGGTAATGATTTAATATTTTCATTTCTATAACCCAGCTAAATTTGTATAAAAAGCACTAACCCCTACTATTTGCAAGGAATTCCAAGGACATATTAAAATTAATTATTGTTCTTAAATTGAAATAATTATAGGAAGTTTGATTTCAGAAAAGATAAAGCTTCTTATCCTGATTCTTCCACTGAACACCATGCTAGAATCTGGACAGATGCATAAAGCGCTCATAGATGACTCCAAAATTTACCTGCCAACATGTTAATTTGGGGAAGCTAAGAATATGAAGACTACTCAAATGTCAGTGATTTATCACTTATATCATTCCTTCTGAGATTTCCCAGACTGGTCTCAGAGGAGCTTGAAACCTGGAAGTAGATATCACTGTAGAAAGAGAAATATTCAGGTGCGGTCCTCTATTTCTGTCTGAGGAGTGGAAAGAGGAAGTTAGACAGTGACTATATGTGCAGTATAAGCCAGTATCACCTAAAACTCCAAAGGACAAAAACTTCTTTGATCAGAGCAGCTGTGGTCCTAAGAATAAGGGTGTCCTCCTGTCATTTAAATCAGATGTGGTTGCAGTGGTGTTACAATTTGGCAGAGAGGGCAAATAAAGCTTCAGCTTTCTCACTAGATGAATGAGGAGGAAAGCTCTAAGAGAATATGAAAGAACCAAAGAGATCTTAAAAAGAAAGGAGCTCAGAAAATGGAGCCATGATTTTCTTATGAATTCCCTGTGCTTACCACTGATTTGAGTGCTCACATGATGGTGAAGGATGGGATCTTAAAGAGCAGTCTGTGAGGACTTCACAGAGACACAGACTGTTACTCAAGTCCTGGAATACCCAGTAGATGACGGACAGAGAGAAAGAAACAGTATAGAAGAAGGATTGAGAAATGAATTGACATTAGGAGGTAGGTTAGATGTGTGGCCAGAACCCATAAATATTGATCACCTGCTACAATGAAAAACACCCATAGAGTTTAAACAACACCAAGGGGTTCATAACATGATTTTCAGAATATCTTGAATCCAATTGAAAATTATCAGGCCTATGAAAAATCAGGAAAATCTCAAATTGCATGGCAAGGCAAAACTGAGTTACTTACTGACAGGATTCATTCTCTCTCTATCTCTCTCTATCTCCCCACCCCCCATCTCTCTCTTTCTCTCCACAAGGGTTATACAGTCATCACATTTTCCAGTCAGGAAAAAGAGAAGATCTATCCTGCTTAACATTCATTCCAGTGGCTCTTAGGAACCTCTTCTAGCACCAAAATTATATCTCTCACTCCGTTGTGTAAAGCTCATCCTTTATCATTATTACCATGTTTTTCTTTCTTTTTTCTTTTTTTATTGTTCATGTACAGTTGTCTCCATTTCCCGATACCACGTTACCCACCCCACCCATGCCCTCTTCCCACCCTCAATCCTTCTCTCCTTTGGCTTGTCCATGTGTCCTTCATACATGCTTCTAAGGACCCTTCTCTTCTTACCCCATTATCTCCCTCTCCCATCCCCTCTGGTTACTGTCAGTTTGTTCTTTATTTCAAAGTCTCTGGTTATATTTTGCTTGCTTGTTTGTTCTGTTAATTAGGTTCCCCTTATAGGTGAGATCCTATGGTATTTGTCTTTCCTCACCTGGATTACTTCACTTATTATAATGCTCTCCAGTTCCATCCATCAAGTCACTAAGGGTGGAGCTCCATCTTTCTTTCTTCAACATAGAATTCCATGGTATAAATGTACCAAAATTATTTGATCCACACATTTGCTGATGGGCACCTAGGTTGCTTCCAGCACTTGCCTATATTCAGTTGTGATACTCTGAACACTGGGGAGCATAGGTTCTTTTGAATTGGTGTTTCAGGATTCTTAGGGTATAATACCAGCAGTGGAACTGCCAGATCAAAAGGCAATTCCATTTCTTGTTCTTGAGGAAATTCCATACAGTTTCCATAGTGTCTGCACTAGTTTGCATTTCCACCAACAGTGCACTAGAGATCCCTTTTATCCATATCCTCTCCAACACTTGTTGTTTATTGATTTGTTTATGATGGCCATTCTGACTGGTGTGAACTGGTATCTCATTGTGGGTTTATCCTGCATCTCTCTGATGGATAGTGCTGAGCATCCTTTCATGTGTTCCTCAGTCCTTTGTAGGTCCTCCTTGGAGAAGTGTCTGTTCAGATCCTATGCTCATATTTAAGTGGATAGTTTATCTTCCTCATGTGCAGTCATGTGAGTTCTTTATATATTTTGGAGATCAAACCCTTCTCTGACATATCACTTGCAAATATATTTTCCTATATGGTTGCTTTCCTTTTCATCTTGCTGATGTTTTCTTTAGCCATGCAGAAGCTTTTTATTCTGATGAAGTCCCATTTATTTGTTCTAACCTTTTTGTCCCTTTCTCTAGGAGACATATTGGTGAAAATATTGCTGCATGGAATATCTACGATTTTTCTGGCTGTGTTTTCCTTTAGGACTTCTATGGGATTTTGACTTACATTTATGTTCTTTATCCATCTTGAGTTAATTTTGTTATATGGTGTAAATTGGTGGTCCACTTTCATTTTTTTGGCATGTAGCTGCCCAAATGTCCCAAAACCATTTATTGAAGAGGATATTTTTACTGCACTTAATGCTTTTGTCAACTTTGTTAAATAGTAATTGACCATAGAGACTTGGGGTTTTTTTTGGGCTCTCTGCTCTGTTCAACTGATCTATGTCTGTTCTTATACCAGGCCCAGACAGTTTTGATTAATGTGGCCTTGTAACATAGTTTAATATCAGGTATTGTTACCCTCTCCACTTTTTTTTTTCTTAAATAGATGTAGCTTTTCAGGGTCATTTTTGGTTTCATACACATTTTTGGAATGTTTGTTCTACATTTGTGAAGTATGTCGTTGGTATTTTAATAGGGATTGCATTGAATCTATAAATTGCTTTGGGTAGTATGGACATTTTGATGATGTTAATTCTTCCAATTTGTGAACATTGTGTATGCTTCCATTTACTTGTGTCTTCCTTAATTTCCTTCTTCTGAGTTTTGTAGATTTCTGAGTACAGGTCTTTTAACTGCTTGGTTAGGTTTATTTCTAGGTACTTTGTTTTTCTTATTGCTATAGCAAATGGGATTCTTCTCCTGATTTCTGTTTCTGATATTTCATTGTTGATATACAAAAATGCCTTTGATTTCTAAATATTAACTTTGTATCCTGCTGTCTTCTGAAATTAACTTATTAGGTCAATTAGATTTTTGGTAGAGCTGATAGGGTTTTGTATGTACAGTATCATGTCGTGAACAAACAATGACAGTTTTGCTTCCTCCTTTTCAATTTGGATACCTTTTATTTCTTTTTCTTGTCTGATCACTGTGGCTAGGACTTCCAATACTATGTTAATTACAAGTGGTAAAAGCAGATATCCTTTTATTCTTCCTGATCTTAGTGGAAAAGCTTTTCATTTTTGCTTGTTGAGTATGATGTTGGCAGTAGGTTTCTCATATATGGCCTTTATTTTGTTGAGCCACGCTCCCTTTACTCCCACTTTACTGAGTGTTTTCACCATAAATGGATGCTATACCTTATCAAATGCTTTTTCTGCATCTATTGATATGATCATGTGGTTTTTGTCTGTCCTTTTGTTCATGTGATGTATTACATTTACATTGATTTGCAAATATTGTACCATCCTTGCATCCCTGGGATGAATCCCACTTTGTCATGGTGTATGATCTTTTCGGTGTATTGCTGGATATGGTTTGCCAATATTTTGTTGAAGATTTAGCATCTATGTTCACCAGCAATATTGTCCTGAAGTTTTCTTTCTTTGTTGTGTCTTTATCTGGTTTTGGGATTAGGATGATGCTGGCCTCATAAAATGCATTTGGGAATCTTACCTCTTCTTGGGTGTTTTAGCATAGTCTGAGAAGATTACAGGTTAGCTCTTCCTTAAATGTTTTGTAAAATTCTCCTGTGAAACTGTCCAGCCCAAAACTTTCATGTGATGGGAGTTTTTTGATTACTGCTTCCATTTTGACAGCGATGATCAGTTTGGTCAGGCTTTCTGCTTCTTCTTGATTCAATTTTGGAAGATAATATTTTTATAGAAATTTGTCCATTTCACCCAGGTTTTCAAATATCTTGTCATATCGTTCTTCATAGTAATATCTTACAATCCTTTGTTTTTCTGTGGTATCAGTTGTAATTTCTCTTCTTTCTCTTCTGATTTTTTTTTTTTTATCTGGGTCCCCTCTCTCTCCCTTGTTTCTTGATGAATCTTGCTAAAGACTTGTTCATTTTGTTTATCTTTTTAAAGAACAAACTCCTGGATTTACTGATCCTTTGATGTATTCTTTTTGTCTCTATGCCATTTAATTCTGTTCTTATCTTGATTATTTCTTTCCTTCTAATTGCTCTTGGCTCTGTTTGTTCTTGTCCCTCCAGTTCTTGTAGATATTGGGTTAGGTTGTCTATTTGAAATGTTTCTATTTTTTCTTTGGAGTCCTATATTGCTGAACTTCCCTTTCAGTACTGCCATTGCTGTGTCCCATAGGTTTTGGACTGTTGCATATTCACTTTCCTTTGTCTCCAGAAACTTTTTGATTTCTTCATGGATCTCATTCTTAACCCATTCATTGTTTAATAGCATGTTATTCAATCTCCATGGGTTTGAATATTTTTTAACTTTTTTCCTTTGAGGTTATTTTGTAGTTTCAAGCTCCTGCAATAAAAAAAAATGCTCAATATGATTTCAATTTTCTTGAATTTATTGAGGTTTGTTTTGTGTTCTATCATGTAGTGTATCTTTGAAAACATTCCATGTACATTTGAAAAGAATGTGTATTTTGCTTCTTTGGGATGAAAAGTTCTATATATATATATATATATATATATATAACATATATACATATACATATATATATAACTTCTCTCTATATAGCTATATATATCAGTTATGTCCATTTGATCTAATATGTCATTAGGTTCTATAATATCTTTGTTGATATTTTGTTGAGACGATCTTTCCATTTTTGATAGTGGGGTGTTAAAATCTCCCACTATAATTGTGTTGCTGTCCATATCTTTCTTGTAGTCCTCTAAGATTTTCCATATATATTTGTGTGCTTCTATGTTGTGTGTATATATATGTACAATATTTATGTCTTTTTGATGGATTCTTCCTTTGAGTATTATGAAGAGTCTTTCTGTGTCTTATTACGGCCTTTATGTTGAGGTCTATTTTGTCTGAAATGAGTATTGCTACCCTGGCTTCTTTTTCATGTCCATTTGCTTAGAATGTTTTTCTCTAACCCTTCACTTTCAATCTGTGTATGTCTTTTGTTCTGAGCTGTGTCTCTTGCAGGCAGCATATATGTGGATCATGTTTTCTTATCCAATCAGCTACCCTATGTCCTTTGATTGGATCATTTTATCCATTTAAATTTAAGGTTATTATTGATAGGTACTGACTCATTGACATTTTATTGGCTTTGTGCCTGTGTTCCTCTCTTCTCACTCTTTTTTTTCCTCTTCTTAAGTCAGTCCCTTTGGCATATCTTACAATGCTGGTTTTTTGGAGGTGTATTCTTTTGGACTTCTTTTGTCTGGGAAGCTCCTTATTTCACCTCCCATTTTAATTGGGAGCCTTGCTTGGTTGAGTAGTGTTGGTTGTAGGCCTCTGTTTTTCATATTTGGAATATTTCTTGCCATTGCCTTCTGACTTGTAATGTTTCTGTTGAGAAGTCACCTGTTAGTGTTTTCAGGGCTCCCTTGTATATTACGTCCTATTTTTCCCTTTCTACCTTTAAGATTCTCTGTTTGTCTTTAAAGCTTACCATTTTAATTATGATATGTTTTGTCATGGGCCTCTTTGGGTTCCTCTTGATTGGGACCCTCTGTACTAATTGGAGTTGTGTGACTATTTCCCTCATCAAACTAAGGAAGTTTTCTATCAGTACTTTTTCAAACAGGTTTTCTATTCCTTGCTCCTCTTCTTCTCCTTCTGGTATCCCTATTATCAAAATATTATCACATTTATGTTGTCCTGTGATTCCTTTAATGATCTTCTTTCTTTTTGGGTCTTTTTTCTTTTTTCTTGCTCTTTCTAGGAGTTTGTTTCTACCTTGTCCTTCAGATTGGAAATTCAACCCTATGCTTCATTGAGCCTGCTTTTGATACCTTCTACCATGTCCTCCAATTCAGAAATTGCATTCTGCATTTTTCTTGGCCCTTGTTGATTGTTAGTCTGTATTTTTTTCATGCTGATACAGTTTGTAGTAAGTTCCTTGTGGTTTCCCTGTAGTTTCTGGTAATTCTCAGTGAGCACATTGAGCTTCCTTATAATCATTGTCTTGAACTCAATATCTAATACTTGACTTGCCCCTATTTCATCTATCACTCTTTCTGGGGATTCCTCCTTTTATTTTGATTGAGGGATTGTTTCCTTGTCTCCCCATTGCTTGTGAGACTCTTCTTGTTTGCTTCTGCTTCTTAAATTGATCTCTTTTGACTTCCTGACTTTGTGGTATGGCTCCTATAATAAAAGACCTATGAGACACAGTGGTGCAGTGTCCTTGATCTCATGAACTTGATGCTCTTGGGATGCCCTTTAAGCCATTTATGTTGGTTCTCTGGATGTAGTTCGTATTGATTGTTGTTGGGTCCTTCTTTGGTAAGTCCTTTCCTCCAGCTAGTTGACTGTGTGTCACTCCTCCCACCATGTCTTGTGTGCTGTTGTGCAGGTGCTTACAGAAGAAAATCACAAAGCTCAGGAAACAAACTCCTATCCTCAGAAGTAACTCCACCTAGCAATACCACTATCAATAGCAAATGAAGCAGTATTAATAAGGGTGTAAATAGATTAACAGTATTGCAAGCAAAAAGAGTGAATATAAGATGACCTGCTGAAAGAAAAATGATGTTGAGAGGGGTGAGGCTGAAGCACCAATAAAGCTGGGATTTGGAGCAATGCTAGGAGAGGAAGTAAAATTTACATCATGAATTAAAAGGGAATGAAGAATGTGGAATGGAGTATGAGAAGTGAAATGTATAGTATTAGGTTTAAAGAGAAGACAAAATAAAATAAAATAATAAAATAGTAAGATAGATTAGAAAAAAAAGGAGGAAAAAAATAAATAATAAAAATATAGGAACCAAATTGGAGTGAAACATTCACCACAGCACTATCAGTAACAAATTAACTAAAACTAATATAGGTGATCTGGGAATAAGAGGAAAAAAGGAAGCAAAGAAAGGTTAAGCTATATCTAGAGGAATGTGAAGTGATTTGAATTGATAAAGGGAGGCAGAATACTAAGAGTGAGGAATAAAAAGCAGGCTAAGATGGGGAGATTAAAATTTGAAATGAAAGAAAAAGACAAAAGTAAAAAGGAGAACAAATGAAAATAAAAGGCAGGATGAAAGAGAAGTTGAAGAACAAAACAAGAAAAAAAATAGGCTAATACAGGGCAAAATTAAAAATTTGAGGCAAACAAAGAGTAGGTGAGGGGACCAGTAAATTTGATATTTGAAATATAAAATTATTGAAGGTCTGGAGATTAAATTAAAAAAAAAAATGTAACAACTACCCTACCAACAACCAACTAGCAAAGATTGCAAAAGATGGAGTGAGAACATGGGTATTTTAACAGCAACAAAAGGATGTGAGATTACCATTGACAAGAAAATTGGTTTTATGTTTCTGGGTGGGGGAAAAATAGTAAGAGTGTGGAATGGAAACAGGGTATACAAAGAAAGAAAACAAAATTTGAAATGAAAATAATTGAGAAAAGAAGAAGGTAAAGTAGGGTAAGTGAAGGGAGCAGCAACATATGTGAATTGAAATAAACTGTAGTATAAAATCTAGTTCTTAATATGCACAATTTCCTGGACAAGAAATGAATGTCAAAAGCTATGTAGGAAAGAAAATATTGCAAATCATGAGAAGACCATAATGGATTTCATCTCAGTAGCTCTCCAATATTTACCACTATTTTTTTTCCTTTCTTTATCCACTTCTGGTGATGTCAGATATTGGCCCTCTCTGACCTTAGGCAGCCAGTTGGAGACTTCCAGGGATCTACTGTCTGTGGCTGTCTCCTTCAGTTGTTAATCTAGTCACTTTGTCCTCAGCAGTTAGGTTTAAAGACCACAGAGTCAGGGAAGAATCCCTCCTGGGGTTGGGGTTATTATTTCCCCTCAGGTAGGTGCTGCTGAGAGGGGAGTGGTCTGCCTGAGCAGGATGGCTGCTGCTTTATGGAGGATGACTCAGTGCCAGGATCCCAGTGGCTAGTCTCTCTTTTCTCTCCCCAAAGCTTCTGTTCCAGTTTCTCCTCAAGCATCTCTAGTCCACTCTGGCCCCTGCCTTTTCTAGGGATCTATTGTCTGTGGCTGACTCCTTCAATTATTAATCTAGTCACTGTGCACTCAGCAGTCAGGCTTAAGCCCTACAAAGCCAGGGAAGAATCCCTCCTGGGTTTGGGGCTATTTTTTCTCCTCAGGCTGCTGCCAATCAGGGGAGTGGTTTGCCTGAGCACAATGTCTGCTTCCATCTAGGAGATGTCTCAGCACTGGGATCCCAGTGCCTACTCTTTCAGTTCTCTCCCCAAAGCTTCTGTCCCCAGTCTCTCCTCAGGCCTCTCATGCCCACTCTGCCCCTACCTTTGCCAGAGCCCAGGGTAAGTAACTGCAATTGAAAATCTGTGTATGGCCCTTTAAACAGATCTTTGCATCTCTAAGTCATCTGTCTACGGCAGAGAGCCACCATGTTGATTTTGTTGTTGTTTGTTTTTTGTGTACTTTTGGGGCTCTGGTACTCTAGGCTGATAATCTTAGATTAGGATTTAGACTCCATTCTTTTCTGTGGGATTCAATCAGCAGCTTAATTATCCTTCTGGTGCTGCTGCTGTGTGTGCCCAGCCAGCCCTCTCAAGTCTCTACCACACTCCTTACCAGACAGGTTGTGCTGAAGGAATTCTTCTGTTTGAAGTTATAAGGATGCTCAGTTTATTCTGGGTGATTTCTCCATAATTTAGTTGTAATTCCAGATTAGTCTTGGGAGGAAGTTAGTGTGACTTCCATTCACTCCTCCACCACCTCCCTTCCCCCTATTAGCATATTTTATGTAAATACAGTCAAGACCAGAATGTTTACATTTCTTTCTTGTCCTTCAGGTCAATGGTAGACTCAAAATCAGAATTCAAATAATTTGAACTACCATTTTAAGAACTGCTTTTTAAAATCAGTTTTTTGGAGATATAAAATTATAATAATGAATTTAATTGTGGGAATAGCAGTGAGTTAATATTATTAAATATTACCCTCTACATGTTTCAACAATAAAGTTTGTATGTATGAGGTCTGTCCAGGAGACATGAACCCACCAGCTCATCTGACTTATCTATCCTGTGAATTTCACTGGAGGCTTAGCTGTATACTCTGATCTAAAACTTATGGCTCTTAAAATCTTGCTGTCCATTTTGGAAGTAAAAATACTTAATCGTGAATTGGATATGACATACAGAAAAATAAAGTAGTGAGAAAATTGTTTTTGTTTGTTTTAGTAGTTTTTGGCTTCTTGTCTTGATGGTGCACAAAAGCAATTTGAGCTCAGCATGAAACAGATGTAAGCTAAGTGCTAGTACATAGAAAAGTGATTAAAAATTTTATGTGATACTTAATAGATTTCTGTTGAATTAGTAAATGGATAATTAAGTGGTAGATGGCTAAGAGACATCACAAAAGAGGTGGGCATAACTTGAGCACTTCCTGAAACAGCTTCAGAATTTCCTGAAAACATACTCAAAAGCTTTAGAGGAAGATTGAGATGCTCTGATACAAAGACAAAGGCCATGGCCCAACACACTAAATTATTACTATTGATGTGAGTCATTATAACCATGTCTGCAGTACTTAGGAAAACTCAGATTGCTTAAAGATTTATCACTGTAAACAATTAAAAACTAAATAATTAAAACCTCTAACATCCACTTCTCCACACTGTATGCTTGGATGTCCCTTTCATAGACAGGGGATGGGTGTCAGATACCAGGGAGGAAAAGCAGATCCTATGCAGGGTACATAGGGTTCTACCCACCTAGGGGACGGAAGGGAGATGTTGGAACTTAGAGTTAAAAACCAATAACCAAATTGATGTCAGTTTATTTTCTAAGAAATGCTAAACACAAATAAGTTAAAATAAAAAAAAAATGACCAACACATGGCACACAGAAGGGCCATATGTGTGAAGCAGCAGGAAGGGGCATGGTTGATCTTCCTTGGAAGCTCCCCCACCTGCCTGATATCTCTGTGCTTGATGGGGACTGGCTGCAAGACATAAATCAGGGGCTTTGCCTGGAAGTTAGCAGCTTCTGGAAAATACCCATTATACCATCATTGCTGACAAGGCACTTAAAAGTACTATATCTCAAGTTCAGACAAACTTTTACATTATGTGTCAAATATTACCACTTCAGCAATTCAAGGTTTCCCCACCAGAGTCCAAGAAGTTAGTTATAGATTATACATGCCATTAAATTAATAACTCAAATATAGACATAAATAGTTATGTTTAGTGTGTGCCTTTTCTTTTCGTAAAAATAACTCTAAAACATTTATGTAAATCTGCTTCCTATGATATTTCAGACATTGAAAACAATGATCATTAGGACATATTTCATAAGGGTGCTAATGCCTTCTACTTTGAAACAGAAACCCTGAGACCAGGGCAAATACTAGTAAAAATGACTGTCCATTCATCTTGAAGCAAATTAAAAATTTGTGGAATATGTGAGCTTCCTCAAACACCAATCTCCAAGACACTAAAATTGCTACTCCCTTGTATCTATATTTGAAAAGAGAAAGAGCTGAATAAACCCTGCAAGGTTTTAAAATTATGACCTCAGGGAGTCTGGATATTGTGAACATAGAGCAGAGGGCAGAGTCCCCAAACATTTGTTTATAATGGAAATCCTACGTGATGGAATGTGTTTTTTTGTATTGACTTTCCTTGGATCTTGGTGACTAATTTAAAATGTATCACAAAAGGAAAGTAATATTTCAGGTTCCCTCAGTAAAAGAAATCATAAATATATACAAAGTCTACGGTCTTTTATTTATTGTTATTCAAGTACAGTTGTATGCATTTTCACCCCTCTCCACCACCCCAGGCCTCCCCACCTCCCTCCCCTGTTTCCACCCCTTTGTTATTGTCCATGTGTCTTTTATAATTGTTCCTGCAAACCCTTCACCTTTTCCCCTATAATCCCCTCCCTTCTTCCCTCTAGTCACAGTGAATGACAAAACCATATTATCTCACCTTTAACAGGAACCTAGTCAACTAAAAATGGACAAGTAAGCAAAATATGACCTTATATTTTTTTATAAGAGCTTCTATTATTGAGCATTTATTGCGTTCAAGTTCTGTGGTTCATAGACTACAGACTCTTTTTCTTTTTTTCACATTTTTTATTGTTCAAGTATAGTTGTCTCTATTTTCCACCCACAGCTCCTCCTGCCCCAGCCATCTACACTTCCCACCCTTGATTCTATTCATGTTTAATTTTGTCTGTGTCTCTTACATTTTCATTCAGGAGATACTGGCATGTCTACCTACAAGCAGACTTAAAATCACTCCTAAGATAAGCTAAAGTCATTCTCACCTGGAATAAATCTTGACTGGTGGTGCACACTTCTGTTCTCATCCTACCAAACCATTCTTCATGCATTAGTCATGTTAACATTATAATGGAGAAAACCATGTGAACATTTCAATGTGCTTGGGAACCATTTAACAAAATTCATCATGTGTTATTCATAAAACTCCAGAGAAATGATGATAGAGGGAATTTCTTCAACCTATTAAAGAACATACAGGAAGAACCTACAGCTAAAATCATATCTGATGTTGAGAGACAATGCTTTCCTCCTAAAATTAGAAAAAAGGGAGGGACGGAAGATGGCGGCTTTACTCTAGGCAGCGTTTTTCTCAGCTTCTGTGAAGAGGAGGGAAACTCGCGGATCGGTGGAGAAACAGAGCAAGTAGACTAGGTTACTGAATCTCTTTTGAAAGCAGGACATCAAAAATTATTGCCATCACGGAAAAACCAGACGGCAAGGAGACTGCTTCAGGACAAAAGGGGCCCAGGGATCAGTGCGGGGACTAGGGGTGTGCAGTCTCCAGGCCCATTGCTCCCGGGTCTGCCTTGGGGCTCCCGGGAGAGGGGAGTCGCTGCTCCCTCCCCCGAATACGGGGGGTGAGCAACTCCAGGGGAGAACGTGTTGCTAGAAGGAACAGATTGGCCAGTTGGACTGGGAAAAAAATCGCCCAGGGACTATGATCACGCGCCCAGAGACACGGCATAAGTGAGGGCCTCTAACCGACAGGACCAAGGGAAGCCTGGAAGAGCACCCGCACCCCTAGCCCAGTGGAAGTGCAGATTGGTGGAGAGCACAGAGGCGGGCCAAGCTCGGCTCACGTCCCATAGGGAGGCCTGAATCGTGCGCCGTGACCCCAGGAGGGACGTGGTGCTTGGTGCGTTCCTACAGTGGTGGCTCAAAAATTGCCAGCCTGCCTGACCGGAGGAGCTGGGAAAGGTGCCAACACCCAGTCGAGTGCGGTTCAGTGGGGAGCACGGAGCTGGAAAGGGCTTGGCTTGCGCACCTTCGGGAAGACTGACTCTCACACTTTTTGAACCCGGAAGGGTCACGGCGAGGCGCTTAGGGCAATCCTAGACCCCGAATCCCAAAAGTTTGGGGGAGGGGCGCACCCTTTTACAATCCCCAGGGAGCGTGTAGTGAATCCCAAAATGTTGCGGGTGCCTCCTGAGATCATAGAGCTGGAACCCTGCAAGACCCCGGAGTCCTGAAGAACGTGGAAGTGAGATCCAGAGAGCCAGTGTGCTCGGGAGTGCCCAGGGCACCTGACAGACTTGCTGAGATCTGGCTGGGGGAGAGAGAAGCATTTCAAAGGTCCCTCAGCCAGCTGAAGCCAGCAAGATCAGAAAAACTGGTCTGGCAGTTAAAAACCAGCAAGAGGTTGTTTTGTTTTGTTTTGTTTTGTTTTTTGGTTTTTTTGGTTTTGTTTTGTTTTGTTTTGTTTTTGTAGCTGTTGTTAATTGATTTATTTATCTTGTGTTTTATGTCACATTTTATTTTTCAATTATTATTTTTATCTCACAATCCCTTATGTTTCTCTTCCATTCATCCTAATATTATTCTTTCCACTCCAAATTTATCTCTCCTTCACTACATCTTCTGCTTTTCTTTCTTTTTTTTTTAATCTTGAAAGTTACTGTAAATTTGTATTATCTTTTTCTCACTTTTCCGACATTTTTTATTTTAATAATATTTTGGTATTCTTTTTCTTTCTGTATAATCTTCTTTGCTTGGCTGGTTATACTGTCATTTGATACGTTCCCCTGGTACCTCAGTCACAAGGTGTTGATAAGTTACTATCCTTCATCTGTGTTCCATTAATACACCTCACAAGGTTCTATACTCTTTATTCTTGTTATCTAGACCTCATCAATTCTGCCACAAGACTGTCACTTTACTATTACTGTTAGTAAGACCCAGTCTATACAATTGTAAATGCTTCTCGATACCCCTACCTGATCTCAGCCCACATTGCAATTTCTGAACTATACTATTGGGGGGGTTGTCTCTATTCTTTTACACATTAATCCTATATACTAATCTTTAATCGAATCCTACCTTAGAATCTGACCTCCCACAGCCTCACAGCTTTCTAGATCCAACTACCAATCCTCTAATCCCCAATAAGAGTCTTACCTTCTTTCCATCCTTTCTAAAACATGGATAATGGAGTGGAGGAACACGGTTAACACAATAAGGAGCCAAAGGATAACCCATCTCTTCTCTACTGCCTGCTAATGTAAATATCATAGAATACTGTCTTGCTGTCTTAAACCATTTGCCTTATTCCTCCAACTGATCACAAAAAAGAGTAGGGGGAAGCTGTGAACACCAGGATACACGAAGGAGATTGCACCACTGAATCTCACAAATATTCTACCACAGAAGTTCACACCATAATTAAAGGGAATCAGAACAGATCAAATTAACAAACAAGAAGAAAAAAGAAGAAACCCACGAACAATGAGACAACAAAGAAACAACCCCAATTGAATGGAAATGAGGAAGCCTCAGGAAAATGCTAAATGAAATAGAGGCAACTCAACTATCAGATAGTGAGTTCAAACAATGATTACCAGGAAGTTCAATGAATTCACATTGAGCTTTCAGAAATTAGAGGGAAACTACATCAATCTCACTGCAAACTATATAAACATGAAAAAGAAAATAGAAACTCTCAACAAAGGTCAAGAAGAAATGAAGAATACAATTTCTGAACTGAAGAACACACTAGAAGGAATGAAAAGCAGGATCGATGAAGCAGAAGATGTGGTTAGCAAGCTGGAGAACAAAGCAGAAAACAACATCCAGAAAGAGCAAGAAAAGAAAAAGAGGCTCAGAAAGAATGAAGAGGGATGAAGGAGAAATGCCAGAAATATGAAACGTAATAATAGCTATATAATAGGGATACCAGAAGGAGAAGAAGAGCAAGGGATCAAAAACTTAGTTGAACAAGTAATGAAAGAGAACTTCCCCAATTTGATGAGAGAATAAGTCACACAAATCCAGGAAACACAGAGAGTCCCAATCAAGAGGAACCCAAAGAGGCCCACCTCAAGACACATCATAATTAAAATGGCAAAATTTCAAGACAAAAAGAGAATCTTAAAGGCAGCAAGGGAGAAAAAGGAAGTAACATACAAGGGAGCCCCAATAAGGCTAACACCTGACTTCTCAATGGAAACACTTCAAGCCAGAAGAGAATGACAAGAAATACTCCAGGTATTGAGAACCAGAGGTCTGCAACCAAGGCTACTATATCCAGCAAGGCTCTCAATCAAGATAGATGGCCAAATAAGAAGCTTCCCAGACAAAAGCAGTCTAAAAGAATATGCTTCCACCAAACCAGTTCTGCAAGAGATTCTAAAGGGACTGCTTTAAGGGAGGGAAGGAAAAGAGAGAGAGAGAGACAGAGAGACAGAGAGAGAGAGAGAGAGGAGAGAGAGAGAGAGAGAGGAACACACATACAAAGAGAAGAAATGAATAAGTACCTATCAATAATAACCTTAAACGTAAATGCATTAAATGCTCCAATCAAAAGACATAGTATAGCTGAATGGATAAGAAATATGACCCACATATCTGCTGTCTACAAGAGACCCACCTCAGGATAAAAGACCTACACAGGCTGAAAGTGAAGGGCTGGAAACAAATCTTCAAGCAAATGGACAGGAAAAAAAAAGCCGGGGTAGCAATACTCATATCAAACAAAATAGACTTCCAAAAAGGTCCACAAAGAGAGACCCAGAAGGTCACTTCATAATACTCAAGGGAAGAATCCATCAAGAAGACATAAATATTGTAAATATATATGCACCCAACATAGGAGCACCCAAATACATAAAGAAAATCGTAGAGGACTCCAAGAAAGATATGGGCAGCAACACAATTATGGTGGGAGATTTTAACACCCCACTATCAAAAATGGAGAGATCTTCTAAACAAAATATCAACAAAGATATTGTGGCATTGAACAATACCCTTGATGAAGTGGGCTTTACTGATATATACAGAGCCCTCCATCTAAAAGAAGCTAAATAAACATTCTTTTCAAATGTACACGCAACATTCTCAAAGATAGACCACATGATAGGACACAAAACAAGCCTCAAGAATTTCAAGAAATTTGAAATCATACCAAGCATTTTCTCAAACCACAAGGGACTGAAGCTAGAAACCAACCCCAAGGAAAAAAACCAAAACACTCAAAATCATGGAGATTAAATAGCATGCTATTCAACAATGAATGGGTCAAGAATGATATTAGGGAAGAAATCAAAGGTTTCTGGAAACAAATGAAAATGAGCTCACAACAACCCAAAACTTATGGGACACAGCCAAAGCAGTCCTGAGAGGGAAGTTCATAGTGATACAGGCCCACCTAAAAAAGTTAGAAACATTCCAAACAAACAACCTAACCCTATGTCTACAAGACCTCAAGGAACAACAACAAAGACAGCCCAGAGCAAGCAGAAGGAAGGAAATAACCAAGATCAGAGCATAATTAAATGACATAGAGATTAAAAGCACAATACTAAGGATCAATGAATCCAAGAGCTGGTTCTTTGAAAAGATACACAAAATTGACAAGCCTTGAAGCAGACTCAACAAGAAAAAAAGAGAGAGACCCAAATAAACACAAATGAAAGAGGAGAGATTACAACAGATACCACAGAAATGAAAGAGGAGAGATTACAACAGATACCACTGAAATACAAAGGATTGTAAGAAATGACTACAAAGAACTGTATGCCAAGAAATTTGAAAACCTAGGTGAAATGGACAAATTTCTAGAAAAATATAATCTTCCAAAACTCAATGAAAAAGAAGCAGAAAGCTGAACAGATCAATAACAGCAGAAGAAATTGAAGCAGTAATCAAAAAACTCCCAACACACAAAAGCCCTGGACCAGATGGCTTCACCTGAGAATTCTACAAAGCATTTAAGGAAGAGCTAACCCCTATCCTTCACAGACTATTCCAAAAATCCAAAAAGTTGGGAGTCTCCCAAACTCTTTTTATGAGGCCAACATCATCCTAATTCCACAACCAGATAAAGACACAACAAAGAAAGCAAACATCACGCCAATATCAATGATGAACATAGATGCTAAAATCCTCAACAAAATACTGGCAATCCGAATCCAACAATACATTAAAAGATCATACACCATGTCCAATTGAGATTCATTCCAGGGGTGCAAGGATGGTTCAATATTTGCAAATCAGTAAATGTAATACCTCACATAAACAGAAGCAAGACAAAAACCACATGATTATATCAACTGATGCAGAAAAAGCATTTGACAAGGTACACCACCCATTCATGATAAAAACATTTGGCAAAGTGGGAATAGAGGGAGCATTCCTCACCATAGTAAAGGCCATATATGAGAGACCTACAGCCAACATCATACTCAATGGGCAAAAATTAAAATCTTTTCCACTAAGATCAGGAACAAGACAAGGATGTCCACTTTCACCACTTCTATTCAATGTAGTACTGGAAGTTTTAGCCACAGCAATCAGACAAGAAAAATAATAAAAGGCATCCAAATCGGAAGGAGGAAACAAAACTGTCACTGTTTGCAGATGACATGACAGTATACATAGAAAATCCTATAGACTCTACCAAAAACTGCTTGACTTAATAAATGAATTTGGCAAAACAGAGGGATACAAAGTCAATATCCAGAAATCAAAGGCATTTCTGTACACCAACAATGAAACAGCAGAAGCAGAGATCAAGGAAAAAATTCCATTTGAAATAGCAAAAGAAAAATAAAATATCTAGGAATAAACCTAACCAAAGAGGTAAAGACCTGTATTCAGAAAACTACACAACACTGAAGAAAGAAACCAAGGAAGACACAAACAAATGGAAACATATACTGTGTTCATGGATTGGAAGAATTAATATCATCAAAATGTTCCATACTACCCAAAGCAATTTACACATTCAATGCAATTCCTATTAAAGTACCAATGACATATTTCACAGACATAGATCAAACACTTCAACAATTTATATGGAATTATAACGACCCTGAATAGCTGCTGCAATTTTGAGAAAGAACAGTAAAGTAGGAGGGATCACAATACCCAACACTAAATTATACTACAGGGCCACTGTAATCAAACAGCCTGGTACTGGCATAAAAACAGGCACATAGACCAATGGAACAGACAGAGAGCCCAGAAATAAACCCAGTCTCTATGGTCAATTAATATTTGACAAAGGAGGCAGCAACATAAAATGGAGTAAAAATAGCCTCTTCAACAAATGGTGTTGGGAGAACTGGACAGCCACATTAAAAAAAATGAAACTTGAGCAACCAACTTACACCATATACAAAAATAAATTCAAGGTGGATAAAAGACTTAAATATAAAATGTGACACTATTAAAGTCCTAGAGGAGAATGTAGGTTGGAAAATCTTAGATATTTCACGAAGAAACTTTTTTACTGACTTGTCCCCTAGAGCAAGGGACATAAAGGAAAGTATGAACAAATGGGACCTCATTAATTAAAAGCTTCTGCACAGCTAAAGAAAAGAGTATCAAAATTAAAATAGAACCAACTGTATGGGAAAACATATTTGCCAATGATACCTCAGACAAGGGTTTAATCTCCAAAATATATAAAGAACTTACACGACTCCACTCTAACACAAGTAACCCAATTAGAAAGTGGGCAAAGGACTTGAACAGACACTTCTCCAAGGAGGACATACAGAAAATCCAAAGACACATGAAACGATGTTCAATATTGCTAGCTATCAGAGAGATGCAGATTAAAACCACAATGAGATACCACTTTACACCAGTCAGAATGTCCATCATAAACAAAGCAAAAAACAGCAAGTGTTGGAGAGGTTGTGGAGGAAAGGGATCCCTAGTGCACTGCTGGTGGGACTGCAGACTGGTACAACACTATGGAAAGCAGTATGGAACTTCCTCAGAAAACTAAAAATGGACCGCCTTTTGACCCGGCAATTCCACTGCTGGGACTCTATCCTAAGAATACTAAAACACCAATTCAAAAACCTATGCATCCCAATGTTCATAGCAGCACAATTTACAATAGCTAGATGCTGGAAGCAACCAAGATGCCCATCAGTGAATGAATGGATTAAAAAACTATGGTACATTTACACAATGGAATTCTATGCAGCAGAAGAAAGAAGGAGCTCCTACCCTTTGCAACAGTGTGGATGGAGCTGGAAAGCATTATGCTAAGCGAAACAAGTCAGTCAGTGAAAGACAAATGCCACGTGATCTCACCTTAACAGGAACCTAAATAACAAAACAAAGAAACAAGCAAAATATAACCAAAGACACTGAAACAGAGGCCAGGGTGACAGTGCCACAGAAAAGAGTAGAGGGAATTTAAGGGGACATTGGGAAGAGTTCACGGGAACAAACTTAAAGGACACATGGTCATAAACTAAGGGGAGGGTTGTAATGGGAGGGAAGTGGGAAGTGGTGGGAAGGGGAACTGGATTGGGAGTAAAAAGGAGAAAACTATATTTGAACAATGATTAAAATAAAAAGAAAAAAAAGAAAAAAGGGTGGGGGCCTGAGGATGACAGTGAAGTAGTTGAGAGCAGAGCCTACTTCCCCCTGCACACAGGTGGAACACCTAGCTGGTCTTCTTGGGAACAGAGTGAACAGCACATGGAATCCAAGCTTATGTGAAGTTTGGAGACCAAAACTGTGCATGATATTGAAAAACAGTAAGGAGATTTAGTTGGGACAGGTAGGTCTCTGGGACCAGACCATGGACGTGGCTGCTAGGGCTCCCAGCTGGTGCCTGTCACAGGATCCTTGGAGAAGAGCCAAATCAACAGCTCCCTCCCCTACCAAACGAGGATAGAGCAGCACCAGGATGGACCTGGATACTAACACTACTACAGGGAATAAAAACAAAGTGGGAGAAGCATAAAGGTGGTGTTCACCCACTGGAACTGTGGACATTGGCTAGGTCATTACCAGAGAAATTGGAGAGCCAGATGACACCTGGAGAAGAGAGACGAGTTGAGCTGTGACAAACCCTGATCCGGATAGTCTCCAGTCTGTTTAGAAAGTTGGGCAGTATGAAAAGCCAGGTGCTTATTAAGAACAGTGGGCTTAAACAAGAGAATTTTATTCAAAAAAGCTCTCAGTCTTGGTTTAAGGAACTCTGGCACAGCAGCTGACTCTGGCCACTGCTGGCTTGTGCCACAGCTTGCTCATGAAGAAGAAGGATGGAGTGCCCGCACAGACTGTTCTGTGGAGGGCTGCAGGACTCAGGGGGTTAGCAGTCTCTAGACAGGCTTAATTCACTGGGGAAGCTGAACTACCCTGAAGAGACTTTGAGAGTGCCCAGCACCTAGTCCAGCAAAGAGGTAGAAGGTGGTGTGTGAGTTGCCCCTAATTAATGTGCCTCATGAGCAGCACAACTGGTGGATTAAAGGCACCAGCCTGGCACAGATAGACAGTGGGGGCTCAGCAGCACATGGAGTACCTGGGTTGGAGGCTGGGCAGCTGTGAATATTGTGGCCCAGACCTGGCCCCCATCTTAGCAAAACCATAGGAAGGGAGAAAAGCGAACCCCAACCCCCTCAGGAACACTAGCAGAACTGGCTCGGTGGGTTTAGGGATAGCAACAGGCTTTTTTTTCTCCCCAAGTGAGACAATAAGACTTGGAGTTGAGAAAGGTCCAGAGACAGACCCAAAGAGGGAATGCAAGGTTAACTCGAACAATTAAGAAACTGAGACAAATTTCACTTTGCTATTCTACAGAACTTGCATGTTATTGTTTATTTGTATTATTATTATTTCATTATTTTTACTTTTATTTTATTAGTATTTATTTCTCTTCTTTCTGTTTAGTTTTCTTCATTTTATTTGTTTAATTGCATGGTTTGACTGGTTTTTCTTGTTGTCTCTTTCAGATTGTATTTTAACTTTCTTTCTTTCACTTCACTTGTGTACCAATATAACACTACGTTTGGTCATGTACTTCCTATTCTTGTTATTCAGATCATATAGTTCTTGTCATATTATTGTTGTTCCAGTATTATTGTAAATAATTGTTTTTCCATATAATTGCAAATACTACACAGCACCCATTCCTGATCTTAACCCATGTCACTATCTTTCAGAGCTTTATTACTGTTGTAGTTAACTCTATTCTCTTGAATACTACATTTACTTTCTATCCTTTACTCTTATCATCTGACCTCCCACAATTGCTCAGTTTTCTGGATTCAGCTCACAATCGTTCCCCCTCTAACAAGAGTCTTATTCCTTTTTCACCATTTATAAGAAGTGGCTAGTTGGGTGAAATATCACAGTTAATGCTGTATTTACCCAAAGGATCTCCTATCTCTTCTCTATGTGTTGGTACTTTAAATCCCACAGAATACTCTCCTGCTGTCTTAATCTAATTTACCTTCTCCTTGCAACTGACCACATACAAGAGTAGGTGGGAGTTGTGAACACCAATACACCTGTTGGAAGAGACAACCCACCAACAAAGAAACCACCAACAGGTAAAAACCCAATAAAACAAGAAATCCCACAAAAGCAAAAGAAAGTGCAACCCTAGAGCATCCAGACAAGGACATCAAAGAGACCAAACCACTGATCCCATAGAAATTCCTACAATAGAAGTTCACCTTACAAAGACAATGAGCAAAGTAGAACATCAAGAAGTACAGAAACAAAGAAAAAGAGTCACCTAAAATTGGGAGACAAGAAAGAACCTTCAATGAATGGAATGGAAGACTCCCCATTAAAAGAGCTAAATGAAATGGAGGTAAGCAAACTATCAGATATGGAATTCAAATAATGGTTTTAAGGATGATCAAGGAACTTATAGACACTACCAGGACTGAGTGAAAACTACAAGAGTATGAAAAGGGATATAGAAACTAACAAAAAACAGAAAAAAATGAAAAAAAAATTGGCAAAAAACTCAATAAAGAATTATAAGCCAGCTGGATGAAACAGAACATCGAATTAGTGAGCTGGAGGATAAGGTGGAAAGAAGTACCCAAACTGCATGAAAAGAGACTAAAAAAAATATGAAGATAGCTTAAGAGAACACCAAGACAACATGAAATGCAACAGCATTTGAATCATAGGAACACGAGAAGGAGAAAAAAAAGAACAAGGGCTAGAAACCCTGTTTAAAAAAATAATGACAAAAAACTTTCCAAACATGGAGAAGAAAAAACCACGCAAGTGCAGGAGGCACAGAGAGTCCCATCAAAAGAAATGAAAGAGGCATACTTCAATATGTATCATAATTAAAATACCAAGTTGTAAAGACAAGGAGAGAGATCTTGAGGCAGCAGGGAGAAGTAAGAAATAATATACAAAGGGTCTCCAATAAAGCTAGCAGCTGATTTCTCAAGAGAAAGACTCCAATCCAGGAGAGAATGGCAAGAAATATTCCAAGTAAAGAAAAACAATGGCCTGTAACCAAGACTATACCCAGCAAAGCTTTCAATTTAAATGGAAGGTGAAATAAGGAGTTTCCCAGACAAAAGAAGAATATGTGACTTCCAAGCAGGACTACATGACCTAGTAAAGGGATGATTATAAGAGGATGAATAAAAAGAATGAAAAAGAGAGAAAGAGGGGAAAATGAATAAGGTACCTATCATTAATAACCTTAAATGTTAATTGATTAAGTGCTCAAATGAAAAGACATAAGGCAGTAGAGTGGATAAGAAAACATGACCCACACATATACTGCCTACAGTGACCCACCTCAGAATAAAAGACCTACAGAGACTGAGAGTGAAGGGTTGGAAAAAAATATTCCAAGCAAATGGGCAGGGGAGAAAAAGCCATAGTAGCAATACTCATATAAAACAACATAGACTTCAAATAAGGCTCATAAAAAGAGACCCAGAAGGACACTTCATAATACACAAGGGAAGAATCAATCATGGAGACACAAACATTATAATATATATGCACCCACATAGGAGAACCAAATACATAAAGAAAATCTTGGAGGACTTCAAGAAAGATATGGACAGCAAAACAATTACATTAGGGAATTTTAAAACTGCATTGTCAAAAATGAATAGATCTTTGAAACAAAATACCAATAAAAATATGGGCAGCATTGAATAATATCCTAAATTAAATGGACTTAGCTGATATATAAATAGAAACTTTCATCCCAAAAGAAGCAAAACACAGTCATTCAAATGCACATGAAACATTTTCAAAGATAGATCATATGATAGGACACAAAACAAGACTCAACAAATTCAAGAACATGGAAATCAAGCATTTTCTCTGACCCAAGGGCCTGAAGCTAGAAACCAACCTCAAGGAAAACACTTAAAACATTCACATTCAAGGAGCTTGAGTAGCATGCTACTAAACAATGAACGGGTAAAGAATGAGATCAACAAAATCTCCTGTGAGGCTGGGAGTTTCTCCTTAATCCCCACAGGTGTTTTCAATTGGTGTTTTGAGGCTTTATTTCCCTGCCTGGTATCCTGGGTTGCGTGGTCTGTCTTGCTCCCCACTTTGCTGAGTTTATCTGCACACGAACATGGGACCACCCAGTCTGCCAGTCACTTTATGCACTGTGCTTGTTTCACAATCACCTCCTTGCTGGGTCTGCCGGCGGCCACCCCATGCCTAAAGTCCTGCCAGCTGTTGCTTTTTTTTTTTTTTTTTTTTGCCAGGAATCCTCTCTGCCTGCCACCAGACTCTGCCCCTCCTACTTGTCTGGATATGAATTGTCTATTTTACCTCCTTGGTTGTCGGACTTCCATACAGTTCAATTTTCTGTCAGTTCTGGTTGTTATTTTGTTTCTAAATTGTTGTTGGTCCTTATTTTGGTTGTGTGGGGAGGCACAGTGTGTCTACCTATGTCTCCAACAGGATCCTAGAACATACACAGACCCTCCCACATGGGAATCAGCACCAGAAAGGCCCAGTTTGCTTGGGGGAAGCAGGAAAAGGTACTGAAATGCCACAGAGAGCAGAGTAAGCACCATTGTTCCCTCTCTGACCCTTGCCCCACATACAGCTTCACAACCCAGGGACTGGGTGCCCCGCCCTGGTGAACACATAAGGCTCCACCCCTCACTACAAACAGGTACAAGACAAAAAAAAAAAATGGCCCAAAATGGAAGAACAGATCAAATCTCCAAACAAACGAAACTAAGCATGAAGACATAGCCAACCCATTAGACGCACAGTTGATCAGGGTGCTCACAGAACTGGTTGAATTTTGTTGCAAATCAGATGAAAAATGAAGGCTACACTAGTGAAATGAAGGAAAATGCATAGGGAACCATAGTGATGGGAAGGAAACCGGACTCAATCAATGGAGTGGACCAAAGGAAGAAAGAAAAAAACAGAAAGGAATGAAGAAATAAGAATTCAAAAAAAATGAGGAGAAGCTAAAGAACATCCAGGATATCTGTAAATGTTCCAACATCAGAATTATAGGGGTACCAGATAGGGAAGAGGAAGAACAACAAGTGAAAAAGTTATTTGAACAAATAATAAAGGAAAACTGACATGGCCACTGACCGGCAGTGACCGCGGAACGCTGTGGATGGCTCGTCAACATGCGAGAAAAACATACCCAGAGACAACCAGGTCCTGTGAGGGAAGTAGGAACAAAACGCCCACTCTTCTAGTGAGGAGCATCCCCATTCCCCCCTGTAGAGGCTTTTTATTGGGTTCATTTGCATAAGAATTCAGGTAAAGCTTCATTACTCATTGCTAGGGAGATAAGGATCAAACGATAGATAACAAGGAAGTCTGAGGGCCTATTTTGAGTCAGAGGGTCAAAGAACTGTAAAACTTTGAGGAACAAACTTATTCTTCCCTGGACCCTTATCATTCAACTGAGAACATTCTAAACAAAACAGGTTTTTTCACAGGATTTTACCATATTCTTTCTTAGGCCTGATCACCCAGAGAATCCTCCCTTTTCAGCACAGAGCTGCACCACCCTGTCATTGTTTCAGGCTTAGGTGGAGAAAGGGAACTAAGGCAACCAAGAGATAAGGAGATTTTCTCACAGACAGTGAAGACTCAGGCTTTGCCAAAGCCCAAGGGTGAGGGTCCATCACCCCCTTTTTGCTGTAGCCCCCAAAGTCCTTCTTGGGGGCCTCCCACATGATTGTGCCTGTCTTAGATCAATTCCCCCCTTGGGGAATCTTACCCATCATTGGCTAACCAACCAAGCATTGGGGGCCAGTTATAGATGAAGTAAAGAAGAATTGTTGCTCCTGCCAGGGAGATAAGCCTGTCTCCTTGGTAGCTTATGGTTCCAAGGTCATTCCCTCAGCCTTAGCCTTGGCGGGGGTTACAGCTTCTGATACCAGGAAGGGCAGTTCCCAACAGAGAACTTCCCTAATCTGGCAAAGGAAATAAAATTCTAGGAAGTCCAGGAAGATCAGAGAGTCCCAAAGAAGTTGGACCCAAGGAGAAACACACCAAGGCACATCATAATTACATTACCCAAGAGTAAAATGAAGGAGAGAATCCTAGAAGCAGCAAGAGATAAGGAGACAGTTACCTACAAAAGAGTTCCTATCAGACTGTCAACTGATTTCTCAAAAGATACCTTTCAGGCAAGAAGGGGCTGGAAAGAAGTATTCCAGCTCATGAAAGCAAGGACTTACATGCAAGGTTGCTCTATCCAGTAAAGCTTTCATTTAGAATGGAAGGGCAGATAAAGTGCTTCTCAGATAAGGTCACGTTAAAGGAGTTCATCATCACCAAGCCCTTGTTATATGAAATGTTAAAGAGATTTATCTAAGAAAAAATATAAAAAACACATATAGAAAAATGACAGCAAACTCACAATTATTAACAACCACACCTAAAACAAAAACAAAAACAAAAACAACTAAAGAAACAACTTGAACAGGACAGAAACACAGAAATGGAGATGACATGGATGTTAGCAACAGGGAATGGGAGGAGGAGGAGAGAGGAAAAGGTACAAAAATAAGTAGCATAGATGGTAGGTAATAAAGTAGACAGGGAGAGGGCAAGAATAGCATGGGACATGTAAAAGTTAAAGAACTTATGACACATGTACATGAACTAAAGGGGGTGATGTGGTTGGGAGGAGGGTGTGTAGGGTGGAGAGGGGGATTAAGGGGCGGGAATGGGACAACTGTAATAGCATGATCAGTAACTATATATTTAAAAATAAATGAGATCAAGCCCTGTGCTGGCGTAGCTCAGTAGAAGAGAGCGCGGGCTGCGACCAGTGACACAGGTTTGATTCCCAGCAGGGTACATGCTGGGTTGCAGGCCATAACCCCCAGAAACCACACATTGATGTTTCTCTCTCTCTATCTCCCTCCCTTCTCTCTCTAAAAATAAATTAATAAAATCTTTTAAAAAATAATGAGGTCAAGGAAGAATCAACAAGTTGCTGGAAACAAATGAAAATGAACTCACAACAGTCCAAAACTTACACTACACAATGAAGGCAGTCCTGATGGGGAAGTTCATAGCTATACAGTCCTACCTAAAAAAGATATAACATTTCAAACAGACAACCTACCCCACATCTATAGAACTGGAGGAACAATAAGAAACAAAGCCCAGAGTGAGTAGAAGGAACATATAATCAAGATCAGAGCAGAATTAAATGACATAGAGACTACAAACACTTTCTAAGGATCAATAATCCAGGAGCTGGTTCTTTAAAAAGATAAACAAAATCAGCAAGCCTTTAAGCAGGCTCATCAAGAAAAAAAAGAAAGCCTGGCTGGTGTAGCTCAGTGGATTGAGCGTGGATTGACGAACCAAAGCAGCACAGGTTCAATTCCCAGTCAGGGCACGTGCCTGGGTTGCAGGCCATGGCCCCAAGCAACCACACATTGATGTTTCTCTCTTTCTCTCTTTCTCCCTTCCTTCCCTCTCTAAAAATAAATAAACAAATCTTTAAGAAAATCTTTAAAAAAAAAGAAAAAAGAGAGAGGGGCACAAATAAACACAATCAGAAGTGAAAGGGGAAGATTACAACTGATATCACAGAAACACAAAGGACTGTAAGAATCACTATGAGGAACTATGTGCCAAGAAATTTAAAAAACCTAGGTGAAATGGACAGATTTCTAGAAAAATATAATCTTCCAAAAACTTAACGAAAAAGAAGCAGAAAGACTAAACAGACCTATATACACAGCTTCCAATTTTGAAGCAGTAATTAAAAAACTCTCACCACACAAAGTCGTGGATAGGACAGTTTCACAGGAGAATTTTACAAAATATTTAGGGAAAACCTAACCCCTATCCTTCACAGACTATTTCCGAAAGTCCACAAAGATGGGAGATTGCCAAATTCTTTTTATAAATCCAACATCATCCTAACACCCAAACCAGATAAAGTCACACACCAAAAATGAAAACTACAGGACAATATCAGTGATGAACAGAGATGCTAAAATACTCAAAAAAATATTGGCAAACCACATCCAGCAATACACTAACAAGATTATACAGCATGATCAATGGGATTCATCCCAAGGATGCAAGGATGGTACCGTATTCACAAATGAATGTAATACAGCACATAAACAAAAGCAAACCCCAAAATCACATGATCATGTCAATAGATGCAGAAAAAGCATTTGATAACATACAGCACCCATTTATGATTAAAACACTCAACAAAGTGGGAATAGAGGGAACATTCCTCAACATAATAAAGGCCATATATGAGATATCTACAGCCAACCATACTCAATGGGTAAAAAGTAAAACATTCCCACCAAGATGAAGAACAAGACAAGGATGTCTGCTTTCACCACTTCCATTCAGCATAGACTTTGAAGTCCTAACCATAGCAATCAGAGAAGAAAAATAAAAGTAAAAATCATCCAAACTTCAAAAGGGTGAGCAAAATTTTCATTGTTTGCAGATGACATGTTTGTAGAGTACATAGAAAACCGCCATAGACTCCACCAATAAACTACTCCACCTAATAAGTAAATTAGGCAAAACAGGGGACAAAAAGTCAATATCAGAAATCAAAGGCATTTTTGTACACCAACAGTGAAATATTAGAACAGAAATCAGGAAGAAATTTCATTTTATATAGCAACTGGAAATATAAAGTACCTAGGAATAACCTAATCAAGGAGGTAAATGACCCATACTCAGAAAATTACACAACAGTGAAGAAAAAAACTAAGGAAGACATCAACCAAGTGAAAACATATACTGTATTCATGGATGCAAAGAATTAACATCATCAAAATGTCCACACTACTCAAAGCAATTTAGAGATTCAATGCAATCCCTATTAAAGTACCAATGGCATATTACACAGAGAAGAAACATTTCAAATATTTTATATGGAACCCTTAGGGACCCTGAATAGCCACAGCAATTTGGAGAAAGAAGAACAAGTAGGAGGGATCACAATATCTGATATCAAAATGTATTACAAAGCTACTGTAATCAAAACAGCCTGATATTGGCATAAGAAACAGATCAATGGAGCAAAATAGAGACCATAATAAAACTCATCCCTCTGTGGTCAAATAATATTCAATAAAAAGGGGGCAGAAGAATAAAATAGAATAAAATATCTTCTTCAGCAAATGGTGTTGAGAGAGCTGGGTAGCTACATGCAAAAAAAAGTGAAACTTGAGCACCAACTTACATCATACACAAAAAATAAAATCAGGGTTGATAAAGACTTAAATATAAGTTGTAACACCATAAAATTCTAGAGGAAACATAGACAGGAAAATCTTAGACATTACATACAGGAATATATTCACCTATAAGTCCCCTAGAGCAAGAAACCATAAAGGAAAGAATAACAAATGGGGATCTCATCAAATAAAAAGCTTCTGCATGGCTAAAGAAAGCAGCATTAAAGTGAAAAGAGAACCACTTGTATGGGAAAACATATTTTCCAATCATACCTCGGACAAGCATTTGATTTCCAAAATATATAAAGAACTCACACAACTCCAGTCCAGGAATACAAACAATCCAATTCAAAAATGGACAAAAGACCTGAACAGATACTTTTCCAAAGAGGACATACAGAGAGGGCCCTGAGACATATGAAAAGATGCTCAGTATTGCTAGCCACCAGAGAGATGCGAATTCAAACCACAATGAGATACCATTTCACACTGGTGAGAATGACCATCGTAAACAGATCAACAAACACAAGTGTTGGAGAGAATGTGGAGAAAAGGCAAGTCCAGTGCACTGTTTGGAATACAACTGGAGTAGCCATTGTGGAAAACAGTATGGAATTTCCTCCAGAATCTAAAAATGGGACTGCCTTTTGACCCAATAATTCCACCGTTGATATTATACACTAAGAACCCTGAAACACCAATCCAAAAGAACCTATGCCACCCCAATGTTCACAGCAGCACACTGACAATAGCCAAGTGTTGGAAGCAACCTAGATGCCCATCAGTAAATGAATGGATCAAAAAACTATGGCACATTTACACAATGGAATTCTATGCAGCAGAAAGAAAGAAGGAGCTCTTACCCTTTTTGACAGCATGGATAGAACTGGAAAGCATTATTCTAAGCAAAATAAACTAGGGCAGTGAAAGACAAATACCATATGATCTCACCTTTAACAGGAACCTAATCAGCAAAACAAAAAACACAAGAAAAATATACCAAAGACATAAAATAGAGAACAGGCTGACAGTGACCAGAGGGGAGAAGGGAGGGAATTTCAGAGGGAAAGGGGAAGGATTTGCAGTAAGAAGTATAAAGGACACATGGACAAAAACAAAGTGGGGTGGAAATGGGAGGGAGGTGGAGAGGGCTGGGCGGTGGACTGGGATGGAAGTAAAAGGCAGAAAACTGTACTTGAACAACAATAAAATAAAATAAAATAAAATAAAATAAAATAAAATAATAAAATAAAATAAAACATTTTGGCAATACATAGTATGGTTTCATAGCACAAACTCTATGATCCAATAATTCCATTTTGAGGCACATACTTTGAAGAAATCTTATAATTGTGCACCAGGAGATATGTACCAAAAAATCAAGAAGCAACATTCATAATATTTTTAATCTAGAAAAATGACAATTACCAGCAAAATGGATGGATAAATTATAATATATACTTTGAATCAAATATAGGCCAATAAAAATGAATGAAAATACAGTTACACAAATTATCAAGAATGAAGTCTAAAACAGTATTTAACAAAGAATGTAGTAAAAATATATATTTTGCAAAACAGACAAGAATATGAGGTCTGTTCAGAAGGTATCCAATCATGTAATTGAGAAATAGAGTCACTTTTTGAAGATACAAGAAACCTTGTACATCAGACAATGATGCCTCAGTCCCCTTTAAAATAGGCACATTGGGACCATCAGACAGTTCTCCCAATTACCATTAGCTACCCCATCATAATTTTTCTTGAATCTCATAGATGGTCTGAATTCTCTTCCTTTTCAAAGGTGATTTCAGTTGTGGGAAAAAGCCAGAAGTCACAAGACACCAAATCTGAGCTGTAGCTGGGCTGAGTCACCTGGGTGATTTGATGTTTTGCCAAAATACTGCATGGGACACCAATACATGAGCGAACTGTTGTCATGATGAAGCTGCTAGTCACCATTGCCATAGCTGCAGACTTCTGAAACATCCTAATAGTTTTCTGCAGAGGTATGTTCAAGCTTAATAAAAAATTGGATTGCAGATTCATTGATCTGCTTGCTCAGTTATTTTGAATGTATGGTCACATGGTACACATGCTCACTCAACATCACCTACCACCCCACTGACCAGTAGAGCTAAAGCACCATTGTTCACACATACACAGTCCAATCCACACTCCTTGGCTTTCCTATTACATCGGTGTCACACAAACCTTCCTCATTATATTAACAATTGCTGGACTTTTTCCAGACAGACCTCACATAAGAAACCACTATCTTGAGAAGGAGAGCAGGATTCAATTAGGGTGGAATGCAGAAAGTGTCCAATGTACAAGCAATATTTTAACATTAAACCATTCTTATATGTTGTTTGTTTTTATAATGCTGTTTTATGTAAATATGGTAATTAATGCTCCAGATGCTGTGTTGATAACATCTTGGATAGACATTTTGGTACTCATCATGACATTCTGGACATTCTTTTGATAATTTTCATTATACATTTCAGATGCAATTTTTTTAGTTTCCCATTATGAATGCCCACACAATTCCACTGTTGACCATCTTCAGAAATACTGTGACCTGTCTTCTAGTTTCTCACTCTGATCACGGATGTCTGTTGTTTACTTAGTGTCATGGTTGCTGCTTGGCTGACTCCTTGTCTATGCCCAACTGCAGGACACAAGTTTATGTTTGTACTTTTGAGATCACAGAGTTATCCTTTGTCCCTACAAGCCAAGGTATCTCTTAGCTGAAATATTTGTTGGTATCTACCTGTGACCAAGGGTGTTTCATCTAGCTTTGACTCTTTTTCATCATATGTCCTTCTTTTTCTGCAGTCTTACACCTATGTCATTGTAGTCATGAAACTCCTTAGTATCAGATCCTCTCAAAACTGTGGTTTGAACCTAGAGACATTTCAACACCTAAAGACTTTGTTTCAAAATGTCATTCAGCTTTTTACTATAAGCCTACTAAATTTAATTGAATTGCAGTGTTCTTTCTCTGAGGCCAATTTAATGACGACTCATGCATTTCCCCATTGATCTTGTCTGTAGTTCATACACACAATTTTTAGATCAATGAGAAAACTTGTTACCTTTTCCAGATAATAAATGAGATTTCTTGTACCTAATCATCATTTTGAAGGCAAACTAGACTTGATTTCAGCAGAGAGAGGAAGGGCCTTTGATAAAGTCGAGCAATTTCCTGCCACGTGAGGAGACTATGGTTGTATCAGAGTGACGCGGGTGGGGTCTCTCCCATTCATGTTTTTCACTTTCTATCAAAAGAGGGCTTTGATTTTGGCTCCTCTTAACTGGGTCCCTGTGGAGGTGGTAGCTTTAAACAATAAGGTTCTGCTCAGTTTGAGAAACCTTTGGGTTCAATCTGTAAGTGCAGCCTTTTCACAAGTGTTGCCCACACATCCCTCAACATAAGAGCTCTACTATTCACTGTTGATAACTCAAAACTATGTATGTTAAGCATTAGGTCTTTTTTTTTTTTGAATTGTTGAAACTACAAATAAAAATACAAGCAAATTACATATCAAAACTAACACACACACACAATCACACACAACCACACATGCAACCACACAGAGAAACACAGACAACTACATTCACAGTCACACACACACAACAGCACTATGATAGGAAGCTACCATGATCAACAAAAACCAGTAGACCTAAAATTGGTGTAACTGGAAAAGAATACAACTAGAAAGATAAGGTGTTTTCAAAATTGTATAATAGTGATATTAATATGACACTTAGATTTCTCGTTCCCAATGTAGCTGTCCAGCAACATCGAATTTCATTTTAATGTATTTGCAATTGGCTTTGAACAAAACTGAATTAGAGGAAAACCCTTCATGGCCTCCCAAGGTTCAGGTCAATCTGGACCAGGGTGCGGCTAAATCTACAAAGTACTGATATAATCTGGGCTCAACAAGATACACTGCTTGCATGAGTTACCATTTATAATCTCAAAGCATAAACTTCCAAATCTAGTTGTACACCCAGGTGTAGTACATATTACAGAAACCTGAAGGTTTAAAGAGTTTCTTGAAGCTAAATCATTCAAGTAAGAAAAAAATACTATAAAGAACACAGGCTTGACATTTAAACAGACTTGTCTTCAAATACATTTTCTGTTTGCCTTAAGGGTTTGATCTCCAAAATATATAAAGAATTCATACAACTCCATGCCAGGAAGACAAACAATCCAATTAAAAAATGGCGGAAAGGACCTGAACAGACACTTCTCTGAGGAGGCTCATAGGCATATGAAGGGATGCTAAGCATCACTATCCATCAGAGAGATGCAAATTAAAACCACAGTGAGATACCACTTCACACTGATCAGAATGGCCATTGTAAGCAAATCAACAAACAAACAAGTGTGGGGAGGTTGTAGAGAAAAGGGAACCCTAGTGCACTGTTGGTGGGAATGCAGGCTTATACAACCATTGTGGAAAACAGTATGGAATTTCCTCACAAACTGAAAATGGAGCTGCCTTTTGACCTGGCAATTCCATTCTGAGGCTATATTCTAAGAATCCTGCAACAGTAATTTAAAAGAACTTGTGTACCCCAATGTCCATAGCAGCACACTTTACAACATCCAAGTGCTGAAAGCAACCTAATGCACATCAGTAAATGGGGTGATCAAAAAACTGTGGTACATTCACATGATGGAATACTATGCAACAGAAAGGAAAGAGGATTTCCTACTCTTTGTGATAGCTTGGATGAACCTGAAGAGCATTATGCTAAGTGAAATGAGCCAGGCAGTGAAAGACAAATACCATATGGTATCATACCATACCATACCATACCATACCATACCAGATACCATATCTCAACTATAAGTGGAACTTAATCAACATAATACACAAGCAAGCAAAATATAACCAGAGACAATGAAATAAGAACAAACTTACAGTAACCAGAGGGGAGGTGGGGGGGGGGGATAATGGAGGGGAAAGGGGGATGGTTCCTTTAAACAAGGAACATGTTTAAAAGACATATGGACAAAAGCCAAAGTGGGGGTAGGATCAGGGTGAAAGGTGGGGGATGTCTGGGTAGAGGGAGTTTTGGGGAGAAAATGTAGACAACTGTACTTGAAAACAATAATAAAATAAGGACAATTTTATCTATATTAATGCTTTGCAGACTTTTCTACATGTAGCTCACAGGACTAAATGAGACATAATTTGTAGGTGTGTCTATAGGACTTCATAAAAAATCATCTTGTATTCATTGAATAATACAATAAAATATTTGGTAAAATACAGATATTAATGTATCGATGACCTCCTAGTAGTTTCATAATCAACTTGATCCATTAATAAAACTTTTTTCAAGTTTTTTTAAGTTCAGCTTTTTATTGACTGTTATAAGAGGTTTAGGTCAAAAATACCAAAGCCCCATGCCATCATCAGACTCCTCAGATTTTTATTTCTTTGCTTCCATTTTCTTTTCCTCAGCTGAGATAATAGCAGTTGAAGGGGCAGGACCTCCTGCTGGTGCAGCACTAGCTGCTGGAGCAGGTCTACCTGCCTCTACATTGTAGATGAGGCTCCAAGCATTAACCATTGGCCAGAGCCTTAGCAAAAAAGCTTGGCCAGAAAAGTTCAATATTTACACCAGCTGCTTTAATGAAGGCATTGATCTTACGCTCCATCACTGTCACCACATTGTCATGCAGGATAAGAGCCTAGTAGATGCAGGTGAGCTCCAGGACTGAGGCCATGGTGTAGGCAAATGCTGGTCAAGCACTGACTGGAGTGGTGCTAGTTGCCAGATGAAGTGAGGATCTCACCCCAACGCTGAATTAGCTTCCTTGGTAGGACCAAGCACCTTAGTGGCAACTGAAGAATGGGTTTTTTTTCAAGCTTTATGATTGATTAACTTTTATGATAATTCTTCAAAGTATTGTTAGCCATCATCGATATGGAACTTTGTACAGCTAGGTGAAACATGTAAACCCTCCAGAACAATTTAAAATGTGCAATTGAATTATGTTTACAGTTGAATAAGTCTACTTTTACTGAGGAATACAAGTTCATAGTTATAAAATAATTGTATTTGAATATAACTGAAATTTTGCATATAAATAATTTTAAAGTAAGGTGAAGCTTTCATCTGCAAATTTTGTGCACTTTCTGAGCAATTAATTATTTGGGGGCAAGTTAAGATGGCACTATTGTTTCCAGTGATCTGTTACTACATAACAACCATCCTTGAATTTTATGGCTTAAGCAAGGATATTGGTAGGTTTTCTCAGGAATCTACCCTTTGGGCAGGGCTTAGCAGTGATGGTCCATCTGTTCTCAAAGTAACATCAGCTAGGTAAACCTGACTGATGCAGGAGGCTGTGCCTTCCAGAGTTCTTCTCATTGACTAGACAGGCCCAGGGGTTCTGGCCATCTGGGTGGGTCCCTTCATGTTTGACAGAGAGTAAAGTGTTACAGCTTCTTGTTGTTAACTGAAACTCTGATTTCCCTCCACAGCAGTATTACCCATGATTCACAGAAAGTGTCTATAGATCATAGAAGAGATGTAATAGTGATCAAATATATGGGCTGTTTCCAGACCATCAGAATTCAAATTCAGGTTTTATCTTTTCTAGTTGTATATTTCATGAGCAACAGAGAACAGCATAGATTTTATTCATAGTTGCTACAGGGAATAGATAAGGCAAAAAAGTGTGCACTATGCCCAGCATACAGTCCAAGTAAAAGAAATATATGCTTATTAGACCAATGGTACTAAAACTGTAGATCCATACCCAGTTCGATTGTCAGTCAGGGCACATGTTTGGGTTGCAGCCAGGTACCCACCAGGGGGTGAATGAGAGGCAAGCACACCTGATGTTTCTCTCCTTCTCTTTCTCCCTCCCTTCTCCTCTTGCTAAAAATAAATAAATAAAATCTGAAAAAAAGGCCACACAAATAAATAAATAAAAAATAAATTGTAGATCCGACCACATACCTGTCTGTAAGCTACATCTCATCCCATGCTGTACAGTAGTACTCACTTTATAGTTCTTCTTAAAGCATAGTTTTATGCCCTTTCACCCATTTTATCAGTTTTTTTACTTAGACTCGTTGCTTCACATCTCCTGCCCCATTTTCCTCCATTATCTTGTTTGAAATGCTTCCTCCGTCATTGTCCCCTGCACTGTGACAATGTGCTACAGACCTCATATTAAAATACTAACAAAGAGGCTCAGAAAAAACAATGGATTTGCTAGACCTGTAATTGAGGGTTCAACTGCATTCTTACCTATCTTTTTATAGTCTTGATGTCATTTTTCAATCTATAGAACTCAATTTTTACGAAGATCTGATTCTTTTATATTTATGAAACTCTATAGCAACAGAGAATTTAATTTCACAATATAAAATTTAATTCAAATTCATTTGTAATTGTGTAAATTAAGCTTTCCTAAGGCAATTTTTTATTTCAGTATAGTTGATACATAATTTCATATTGGTATTTATTACTAGTTTCAGGTTTGCAATATAGTGACTTGACATTTTTATACCTTACAATGTGATCACCACACTATTCCTAGTAATTACATGTCATCAAGCAAACATATCACAATATTATTGACTATACTCCCTGTTCCCTTTTTCACTCATTCCCCCCAATCTCATCCCCTCTGGTAACCATCACTTGGTTGTTTTCTTCTGTTGTTCATTTGTTTTGTTTTGTTTTAGATTTCACATATAAGTGGATCATGTGGTCTTTCTCTGACTATTTCATTTAGCACAATACCCCCTAGGTTCATCTGTGCTGTCCACAATTGACAAGATTCCATTCTTTTTTATAAATGAATAGTGTTCCAGAGTGTGTAGAATGTAATGTGTGACATACATTCATGTGTGTACACACACATGAACACACACTACATCTTTTAAGTCAAAAGTTTTAATTCAGGGAACAAAGGCAGTAGGTTAAGCTGTGACTTCCCCTGCCTTTCCACATATTCTGTTGCTAAGACTGGCATCCAACAGGACTGGCATGAGAACAGAGTATGTAGTGACATCTGCCTCTTGGTACTCTGGGTGTCATCCAGGGCCAAAGCTATGAGAGAGTAGAGAATAGAAGGGTAGAAACAGAGAATTATCCTCAGGGCACAAAGGAGTTCAAACAGGGCCATAAATACAAACCAACCTCCTGAGTCCAGGTAATGTTCAACACACAAAGGACATTTTTTCTTGTGTATGTAAATAGATTATAAATATACAGAATAGATTGAATATCTGTAAAGGTCAAAGCATCATCAGAGAGTCACAACAACCCAGTCATTTTAGCATTTTGCCAAGAAAGATAATGGAGACAGGAGAAAAGGTCAGTTTTTCTGGAAGTGAGGCTAGCAGGAAAAGAGAATGAATCAGTCTTGGGCCATATGGCCAAGATCAATGTTTCATTCTCATGGTGTCAGTGCTTTGGGTAGATGGTGGGTGAGGGAATCTAACCAGCCCCAGATGGCCAAGGGCACATGCCAGAAGTGAATTTGAGAGTGACCCTGAGGTCTGACCAAAGATGCAAGTGACTTGTCTCAAGGGGTCACTTAAGGCATTTTAGGTAAGCAAAAAAAATTTCTGAATGGTGATTTTACAGAGTAAGCTGCCCACTGGGTTTATTTTCCACCCCAATTAGTCCTCTGAGCTAAAATGTTAATTCCTCTTCAAGGTGACAGGGAAACTGAGGATCTGACTTGTATCCCTACTCTATCTCTAACAAATCTTCATTAAATAAAGGAAAGTAATTACCCTAATGGAAGTTTACAAACTATTGATATTACAAATGACTGGATGGAAGGCAGACAAAATATGTCAGTATCTACAATACCATGTAAAACCTTGCCACAGGATTTAACTATTAGGTACTTACTAGTTGATATTTCTTCTAGATTCTTCAGTCTTCCAAGGGGATTTTCTCCCTAAATACTCTTTTCACAAAAAGCTTTTGGCTTCATTGATTGATCTTTGGCTCAGATGGTTGCTTTGATAAAAAATATGTAATGAGTTAAATTTTTTATCCTTACCCATTCCCTGGATTTCCTTTACCACCTGCAAGATAGGTGTGAATATTGTCCAAGTTGATTACAGGTTTGTCCGTTTTTTTCTCATGCATTACAAAGATTTGTTGTATTGAAGTTTCCTGTAAAGCGTGGAGTCCTTCGTTCTTCACTGTCTTACAATACTAGTCTAGTCCCACAGCTGTACTTTCTCATTCCTTGAGCAGATGGGAATCCTTTCCTTCCAGAGTCAGGTAGGCACTCTTTTTGGCTTTGAAAACTGCCTGGTCTCTGATGCAGCTACTCAGCTCTGCCTTAGTGTGAGAAGGGACTAAATAGTACGCAAAAGATGGATGTGCCCATGTCCATGTGAAATGTTATTTACAAAATAGGTAGCCTGTAGGCCACAGTTAGACTGTGTTGATGCTTGGATTTTTAAGATAAACTCTCCCAGTCCTTCAGAAAGAATTTAAAAATTTCGTTAGTTTTGTTTTAATCTTTAGTTTTACATTTATGATATAGGCTCATGTGAATAATTATTTTTCTTTCATTAATCCAGAATGTCACTCAATGACACTTTTTAATACTCTTAAGACATGAGCTTTCATCCTGGAAATTTTCCTTTTATTAGACTATACTGATTAGTTTCTCCATCTTCTCTCAATTTTATTCCTTGTTATTCTATTAAAGAATGTTGGAATTGTTTGTTTAATCCTCACCCAAAGATATGTTTACTGATTTTATAGAGAGAGTGGAAGGGGGTCAGAGAGAGATAGAGAGAGAGAGATGAGAGAAACATTGATCAGAAGACCCCTCCACATGTGCCCCAACTGGGGATCTAACCTGTAACCTAGGTATGTGCCCTGACTGGGAATTAAACCCACAATCTTTTGGTGTGTGGGAAGATGCTTTAACCAACTGAGCTACACAGCCAGAGCAAATGTTTGTTCATTTTTTGAGAGAGAGGGAAAGGGAGGGAGACAGAGATTGAGCAGAGAAACATCTATGTGAGAGAGAAGTATTGATTGGTTGCCTCTTGAACACACACTGACTGGGGACTGAACCCAGAACTTAGGCATGTGCCCTGACCAGGAAATGAGCCAGCAACATTTCACTTTGAGGGATGATGCCCAAAGAACCACACCAGTTAGGGTGAGAATGGTTGGAATTCTTTTTTTTTTTAAACACCTTCTATTCTTTTTTAAAAAAAGATTTTATTCATTTAATTTTTAGAAAGAGGAAGAGAGGAAGAAAGTGAGGGAGAGAAATATTGATGTGTGGTTGTCTCTTGCATGCCCCCTACTGTGTACCTGGCTGGCAACCCAGACATGTGCCCTAGACTGGTAATCAAACAGACAACCCTTTGATTCTCAGGTGGGTACTCAACCCATGAACCACACCATCCAGGGCTGGTTGGAATTCTTGAAGCTAGTCATTATATTTATAACTTTTGTTATTCATACCTTTTACTTTTTTTTCATTTAAGATTTCACTGTAACAGATTCAAAATAATTGTTTTCTCCATTTTTTCCTTAGAGTAGTTTGGTTTTCTTAGAACATGTTTGGTTTTCTTAGAACATGTTTGGTTTTCTAGTTTATTGTGTTTGGTGAATTGCTTTCTTTGTGATGGTTATACTACAATATTTATTCTTACTTATCTCTTATATCTGTAAATTACTGTATAGAAAGAACAGTATTTGTAGTGGAATGTGTGAATAAGAATCAGAATGAGTAGGAATCCATACTTACCATCAGTGAAGGTTAGGAATTTGGGACAGAAGTCTTGCACTTGCAACAGGAAGGGCAAGTGTTGTGAGGCAAGGTAATTTTTATTTTGGGTGATGGGATTCCCCTCACCCTGACTTGTCAGTTCTAAATACTTGATATTCTATCATTTGTGTCTCTCCCAAGTGACCAGTGTGTATTGTATCCTTACTTCAGAGAACCATACTTAAGGTTTAATTTCAAATCCCATTAAAATAAAATAAGCATATACTAACACTGTACTTTCCATATTCCCAGTAGCATTCTAAACATTTTACATACAGGGTCTGGCAGAAATAATGTCTGCTTTAGTGTGGTTGGTAGGGTAATAATATGGGTTTATTAATTTATAGTTTTAATCTGAGCATTTCATCTAAAATGTCATGTGGTGTGCATGAATATGATAGTTATAGAATTACATGCTTATGATTTTATAATAAAATATTTTGTAATTAAGAAGGGGCATTATTTGTGTCAGACCCTGTATATTATCACATTCAATTCTCACAACTACTCTAAAAGAGCAAATATTACCCTTGATACCAAAGGGGAAACTGAAACTTGTGAAGGTAAAAAACTTGCCCAAGTTTACATGGTTAACAAGTAGGGCATTTGGCTGTGGAGTTATTCTTCACTATCACACTATTCCTATTTACTTGATGATAATCCCAAGTCATCTTTTCAAAAGGTTCAGAATCATAGCCTCACTCTACCTGCCACAATGGCCTATCCTTTCCTTTGCTGTACTTTATGGACTTAATCTAGGAATTTCAGGATTGTGGAAAATTTTAGTTGCTTTATGAGTCTGTCTTATGGCCTATGTAAGATGTATTACTCAGCATTGAAAAGTTTCACTGTCAATTCATATGAATCACATTTAGCAGAATTGTTTCCACATTTTATTCTGCTTCTATCTTCCTTTTACATTTTATGCTTATTTTAAAATATTTATTCCCCTATTGTAATGAAATTTGGGGGAAAAGGAGACGTAAGTAAGTTTAAAACAGTCTTCTTGAACTAGAAAACTTCACTTGAGTTTTACAACAAGATAAAGTCCCAGAGAACTTGTGGTAGATTTTGAGTGAAGCTGCCATTGTTCACAATTTTTCCTTAAAGAAAAGTGTGTGTGCATGTGCACACATGGACAATATTAAGTCTTCTTATTCGTGAACACAGAGGCCTTTCCATTTATTAAGATCTTCTTGAATTTCTTTAGCAATGTTTTTATTTTTCAGCACACAATTCTTTCACTGACTTGATTAAATTTATTCCAAATTATTTAATATTTTGATGCTATTTAAAATGAAATTGCTTTTTTTATTTTCCTCTTTGGATTGTGTACAGTGGTATATAGACATGACTTATTTTGTTAATCTTTTTGTGACAATTTTTCTGATTATGTTCATTAGCCCTAGTAGTTTTCTTCTAAAGTATTTGTGGTTTTCTATGTATAGGATCATAAACTCTGTGAACAGAAATGTTTTCTAACTTTCCAAACTGAATACTTTAATTTATGTATTTATTTTAAAGCTCTGATATGAACATTTAGGATCTTGTTGAATGGCAACAGTGCTGAGAAAAGGGGTTCCTGTTCCCACTTGTAGAAGGACATTTCTAGGCTTTCACCATTGAACATGTCTGCTGTGGGATTTTTCTAATTACACTTTTCAGATAGAGAAACTTTCCCTATAATTTTCTGAAAGTATTTATGGCAAAAAGGTGTTGGATTTTGTCAGGTGCCTTTTCTGTATCAATCAAGACATTCTGTTTTTTATTCCTCCTTTGTGTTATTGTATTATGTGATATATTACTTAAATTAATTATATTGAACTACTCTTTCATTCTTGGTATTGTAAAAATCCCATTGGTCACACTGAATAATCCTTTTAATATGGTATTCAATTTTATTAGCTATTTTTTTTCAAGATTTTTGCACTTACATCCAAAAGGGATATTGGTGTATAATTTTATTTTCTTGTGGTTTTATATGACTGGTATCATAGAAGGAATTAGAAAATATTCCCTCCCTTTTTATTTTTGGAAGAGTTTGAGACAGATTTGTGGCGACTATTCTTTAAATGAGTGGTAGAATTCCCTTGTGAAAACATCTGGTTTAGGATTTTTCTTTATTGAGAGGTTCTTTACATGTTGTAGGTCTATTGAGATTTTCTTAAGGCAGTTTAGGTAATTTGTCTATTTTAAGAAACATATCCATTACTTTATATTATCTAACTTGTCATTTGCTGGTATACAGTTATTCAGGAGTAACTGTACTTGACATACAATTGTTTAGTAGTTATATCCCTGATTTCATTTCTGATTTTAGCTTTTTGTTTCTCATGTCTTTTGCTTTGTCACTTTGGCTAAAAAAATGTCAATTTTGTTGATTTTTTTTAAAGAAGTGAATTAGTTTCATGGATTTTTCTATTATCTTTTTGTTTATTTATACACTAATTTTTATTATTTCTTTCCTGTACTAACTTTTGCCTATTCTATCTTTTTTTGTAGTTCTTTAAGTAAAGTTATATTATTGAATTAAGATTATTTTCTATTTTAACATAGGTAACACAGCTATGTCAATCTTCTTTTTGTAGGCTGACATGGCAGAAATAAACAAATGACAAGATTATGAGAATTTTTAAGAAAAATTTTTGGAGAAGTTCCACAAAAAACATTGACAATATTAGGGTATATGTTATAATATATTCTGAAAAGCTTTTTTTCTACTTAAATTTTCTAGAAATAGGTAATTTTTGTTTATTTTTATAATTCATGATGTGGTTTTGAAATAAAAAGGTTTAGATTATTCTAAAGCAACTGAAGAATGCATCATCATCATCACTGTCACTGTCATTATTATTACCACTTTCGTCAGAGTAATCAAAACATATACCTCCTTTGGTCTGGGTGTGCTGTAGCAATACATGAAATGAGTGAATAAAAACTAAGTCATGGAAGTGCAATTAGAATCATAGAAGTTAAAATTTGAATAGATTAGTTGTATGATGGTACTGAGGAATAGTACTGATGAAGGGATGAGATTTGGTTGTTAAAGAATAACAACTTAGATACTAAGTGGTCAATAGGGACACCCATATACTAGGAAGTCATCTCAAGATAAACTTGAATATATTTACTTTTAGAACCATAACTAGTTCCATAAACAGTTGCTTGTGTTGAAAATGTTCGTACTCAGATGCACTTTTCTGAAAGAACTATGATGTCATATTGAAAAAATGGCTTTGGGGTCTTGTCAGAGATTGGCCATGCAGCTTCATATAGAAAACAAATAATAAAATTAATGCCTAGATTTTATCCTCTATGACTCCAGTCACTTATCTCATTTGTCTCCTTTTTCTTTGTCAGTGACTACATTCTCTCCAAGTTATTCAAAGACTCAAAGTCATGGAAGATTTATCACACAGTAAAAAAGCCAGTTATTCAAAGAACTTTTACCTTATTTTTCAAGATTAATGGCAAGGTCTCTAGTTAAGATGACTTGAGATAGACTGTGTCATTACCCAGTTCTGACATCTAGACTGCATGCTGAGTCAAAAAACAAACAAACAAAAAAAAACCCCAAAATAACACCATCAACATTACCCTATTACATTCTATGGCCACCCAGTGACCTTAGATCTTGAAGAGTCGGTGTTTAAAGTCACTACTTATTTTTTCCAATTTCCAAGTACCTGTCTACAGAGAAATGTATTTTGTAAACCAGTCATCTGCTCATGATTTTTATATTTAATATGACAAAGTCCCATGCTCACTCAGCTTTTTCAGCAGCTGAACCTTCAGAAAGCCACTTGACACGGAAACATGTTGAGATCCTCTAATCTTTGAAAATTATATTTTCAGGGGCAACTTTTTATACGTCTGCTACTTTGTGACCCACAAGAGCCCCTATTGTGCCTCAGTTTCCTCTTCTACAAAACAAAGTCTTTAGATTATGTGACTTATGGTCATTGAACAAAATAGATTCCTGAGGTACATTTCATAGAGTTTGGACATTTGCTTTTCCAATGTCAGTTGAAAAACAATGAATACTTCAATGTAGTATGTGCCCCACACATCAATCTTACCAATCATGACATTCTCTTGGTAACAAAAGGAGTGTAACATGATTATTTAAAATAAAAATGCTGATTCATTTAACAACTTAATAGTTTGATAGCTAAGATGAAAATACAAAGAAGCAGTCAAAATGGGAAGATGAAGAAACAGAACTCAAATGAAAGAACAAGAGAGTTCTTCAGAACTAGATGACAAAAAACAATTTATCAGATAGTTTAGAATAATGATTATGAAGATATTTAACAGCATGAAAAAAGACATAGAAACCACTAAAAAGGACCAGTCAGAAATAAAGAATGCAATATCTGAAATAAATAATACACTAGAAGGAATAAACAGTAGGTTAGATGAAGCAGAGGATCACGTAAGTGATTTGGAAGAAAAGGTAGAAAAAAAAAAACACTGGTCTCAAAAGGGGCACAGAGCCACTGTTCAGGGGCCTCATATGCACAGTGGCTGGGCCAGTGAAGAGGAAGGAGTGTGGGTGCAATTTGCTACCACTCAGGGTGTCTCACAGATTGACCAAAGTTGGCCTCAGGGGCTCAGAGAGAGCCTTTTTCAATAGGGGGACTGAGTTGCAATGTCAGGAATTGAGCACCTGCACAGGTCAGGCCAACAAAGAGAGTGGAAGGTGGGCACAATTTGCTCCCACTCAGTGCACCTCATGACTGATCAAAGGGTTGCAGACTGAGGTGGATTATCAGTGCTGGCCTGGTGCAAATGAACAGAGTGGACAGTGTGGGCCTGCACAGTTGTCTGAGGGCATGGGTTGGAAAACTGGGCACCTGTGATTATTATAAATCAAACAAAGCCCCCATTCTTTCTGAACCACAGGAAAAAAAAAGAGCCATCCCCTCTCTACCTGCAGAATCTGGGAAGATCTGCTAAACAGGTTTAAAATCAACAGGAGGCTTCCCCAACCGCCCCCCCCCCCCCCCCCAAGAATAAAACAATAAGACCTTGAGCTGTGAAAAAAACCTGAGATGGATCCAGAAAGAAGTCAGAAGGAGAACACCTACAGCTGAGACAAATTTCACTTTGCAGTCTTTCAGAACTTGTATTTTTTTTATTATCTTCTTTCTGCTTATTTAGTGTTTTTGCTTGTTTTTATTGTTTGATTTTTTATTCTCCCTTTCATATCACATATTAATTTTTCTGGCTTCACTGCACTTGTGTTCCAAATAAACATGACTCTTTGTCTTTTACTTTTTATTCTTTTAATACAGATTGTATATTTCTTATCACACTATGTTATTTCAAATCCCATATAACACCCTTCCCTAGTCTTTATCCATTTCACCATCTTCCTGAGCTTTATTACTATTGGTGTAAATTTTATTTTCTCTCACGCTATGCCAAGTTTTATCCCTTACTCTCACTATTTTTTCTCCATCTACCCTTGTATAAGCACTCTTCTTTCTTAAGTTAGCTCATATTGTTTCTCCCTTGTAATAAGGGTCTTAATTCTTTTTCACCTTTTATAAACAGTGGCTAGTTGGGTGAAATATCATGGTTATTTCTGTGCTCCTCCAAAGGAACTCTTACTTATTCATTACTTGTTTAAACTTTAAATGCCATAGAAATCTCTCCCACTGTTTTATTCCACTTAGCTTTCATCATGCCCCTGATCAGTTGAATGAGGAATTTCTTTTCATTATTTTCTCTGCCATTTTTTTCTTTCCCCTCCTTCTCTCAACCTGGGCTTCACTCCTTACTCTTATTAGTTTGCCTCCTCCATCCTCTCAAAATCATTTTTTCTTTACTGTAGACATCTCATATAGTGAATATGTTTTTTGCTTTATGCTTTTCTACAATATTCGTATTCTCATCTCACCTTTATTAAACTTCATTCACCTATCATTGCTATTGACCCTGCTATTGTTTTTCTGCAATTTTGCTCCCATTAATCCACTCCCTTTTCAATTTACTTCAAACCCCATAGTATACTCTTTCCCCTCCTTACCTGATTGTTTCCATCATACTTTCATGTTTACTTATGTCATAAATTTTGCTTTCTACCTTTCTTTGCCTTTGTTCTATCCCAACTGTAACCAATTCTCCTCCCTCTTACCACAAAACATTTTCCCCACTTTTAGTCAACTCATATTCCCTTTGCCATATCTTATACTATCCACTAAGTCTCTTCACCTGTACTAATCTCAGTTCAATTTAAGTTGATGTTGCTCATGTGGCAGGGGGGTTCTTTGTGCTGGCATAGGCTTGGTTGCCTGGCAATACCACTTTGTTAAATAAAAACTGGAAAATGACACACAAGACAAGATGGGAATTGTGAATACCAGTAGCTACTGCAGGGGAGGACCCACAAAAAGGAGCCACAAACAAGAAAAGCCAAGTATAACAAGAGAGCCTACACAAATGGAAGAAAGAAGAACCCTACAGCTTCCAGACAAAGAGATCAAAGAGACTGCACCATTGACTACGACAGAACCCCTACCACAGAAGTTTGCCTATGAAGGCAGCTAGTAAAGCAGAGCATCTTCAACTGCAGAAACAAACAAAAAGAGTCTTCCAAAATGAGGAGACAAAGAAAGAACATGCAATGGAAAGGAATATAAGTTTCCCCAGTAGAAGAGGTAAATGAAATGAATGCAAGCAAACTATCAGATGTAGGATTCAATAAATAATTATAAGGATGCTCAAGGGACTTGCTGACAGCTATGAGGAACTGAGCAGGAAATAAAAGTGTGGAAAAGGAAATAAAAGCTATGAATAAGAACAAAAAAGAAATGAAGAATACAATATCTGAAATAAAAAAAAACACTAGAAGTAATTATAAGCAGGCTGTATGAAATAGAGGGCTGAATAGGTGAGCTGGAAGACAAGGCAGAAAGAAATACTCAGGAAAAGCAGCTGCATGAAAAAAGACTAAAAAATTATGAAGTCTTAAGGGAACTGCAGGACAATATGAAATGCAACAACATTTGAATCACAGAAATACCAAAAGGAGAAGAAATGGAGCAAGAGATAGAAATTTTGTTCGAAAAAATAATGATAGAAAACTCATCTAAACTAGAGAGGGGGAAAGCCAAACAAGTGTAGGAAGCACAGAGGGTCCCAGTCAAGATGAACCCAAAGAGGCCTAATCCAAGATTTATCATAATTAAAAATGTTAAGTTTTAAAAACAATGAGAGAATCTTAAAGACAGCATGGGACAAACAGGAAGTAACATAGAAGGGAGCTCTGATAGGCTAGCAGCTGAGTTCTCAACAGAACAACTCCACCCCACAAGAGAATGGCAAGAAATATTCCAAGTAATAAAAACCAAAGGTCTATAGCTAAGACCATTCAACCCAACAAGGCTCTGAATTAAAATGGAAGGTAAAATAAGGAGTTTCCCAGACAAAAGAAGGCTAAAAAAACACATCTCCACCAAATCGCCACTGCAAGATATGCTAAAGGGCCAGCTTTAAGAATGGAAGAAAAAGAGTGAGATAGAGAGGAAGAAATGCAGATACAAAGGAGGAAAAATGAATAAGTATCTTGTAATAACAACCTTAAATGTAAATGGAATAAATACTCTAATCAAAATACATAGGGCACCTGAATGGATAAGAAAGCATGATCCATACATATACTGCCTACAGGAGACCCAACTCAGAACTAAGGACCTACACAAACTAAACTTGAAGGGTTAAAGAAAATATCCCATGCAAAAGTATAGGCAAAAAAAAAAAAAGCTGGGGTAGCAATGCTTATATCACACAAAATAGACTTCAAAATAAAAGCCATACTAAGAGACCCAGAAAGACAATTCATAACACTCAAGGGAAGAATCCATCAAGGAGACATAATATTATAAACATACATGTACACAACATAGGAGCACCCGAATATATAAAGAAAATCTTGGATGACTTCAGCAAAGATATAGACAGCAACCACACTGTCAATAATGGATATATTTTCCAAACAAAGTATCAACAAGGATATTGCATCATTGAACAATGCCCTAGATCAAATGGACTTAACTGATATATAGAGAGCCTCTCATCACAAAGAAGCAAAATACACATTCTTTTCAAATGCACATAGAACATTTTCAAAGATAGACCACATGATAGGATACAAAACAAGCCTGAACAAATTCAAGAATACTGAAATTATATCAAGCATTTTCTTGGATCACAAGGGCCTGAAACTGGAAAGCAACCTCAAGGAAAAAACTCAAAGTCATTCAAATTCATGGAGATTAAATAGCATGCTACTGAAGAATGAATGAGTTAATAATGCGATTAAGGAAGAAATCGAAAGCTTACTGGAAACATTGAAAATTAACATACTACAGTCCAATACCTATGAGAAACAGCTAAGGCAGTCCTGAGAGAAAAGTTCATAGCAATACAGGACTACCTAAAAAAAAATAGAACTATTTCAAATACACAGCCTGAACCTACATATACAAAAACTGGAGAAACAACAATAAAAAAAAAAGTCCAGAGTAAGTAAAAGGATGAAAATTAGAAAAATCAGAGTAGAATTAAATGACATAAAGACAGAAAGAACAATTCTAAGGATCAATAAATCCAGGAGCTGGTTCTTTGTAAATATAAACATGACTGACAAATTTTTAACAGACTCACAAAGAAAAAAAGGAAGGACCCTAATACGTAAAATCAAAAATAAAAGAGGAGAAACTACAACTGAAACAACGGAAATACAAAAGATTGTAAGAAATTACAATAAACAACTATACACCAAGAAATTGAATCCTGGATGAAATGGACAAATTTCTAGAAAAATAATAATTTTTTTTGTTCAGTAAACATTTATTGAATACCCACTATAAAATAAGTATTATTTCTGGTTCTGTGAGAGATTTTTTTTTTTTTTACTTTTTTATTTTAATTGTTGTCCAACTATAGTTTTCTGCCTTTTACCTCCATCCCAATCCAACCCCCCCCCAGCCCTCCCCACCCCCCTCCAATTTCCACCCCCTTTGTTTTTATCCTTGTGTCCTTTATACTTGTTCCTGTAAACCCTCCCCCTTTTCCCCTGAAATTCCTTCCCCTTTCCCTTCTGGTCACTGTCAGCCTGTTCTGTGTTTCAGTGTTTTTGGTTATGGAATTTTCTCAGAAAACTAAAAATGGATCTGTCTTTTCACCCAGTAATTCCACTGCTAGGATTATATCCTGAGAACCCTGAAACACCAATCCAAAAGAACCTATGCACCCTAATGTTCATAGCAGCACAATTTCCAATAGCCAAGTTTTGGAAGAAACCTAGGTGCCCATCAGTAAATGAATGGATAGAAAAAAAATATGGTACATTTACATAATGGAATTCTATGCAGAAGAAGAAAGAAGGAGCTCCTACCCTCTGCAACAACATGGATGGAACTGGAAAGCATTATGCTAAGTGAAATAAGCCAGGTAGTGAAGACAAATACCATGTGATCTCACCTTTAAGAGGAACCTAAAGAAAAAAACAAATAAGCAAGCAAAATGATAGAAAAATGTAATCTTTGAAAAAGAATGAAGAAGATGTAGAAAGCCTGAACAGATCAATAACAGCTGGTGAAATGGAAGCAATAATAAAAAATTGCCATCACACAGAAGCCCTGGACTGGACAGTTTCACAGAATTCTACAAAGCATTAAGGAAGAGTTAACCCTTATCGTTCAAAGGACTATTCCAAAAAATCCAAGAAGACCAAAGACTCTTAAACTCTTTTTATGAAGCAAGCATCATCCTTACCCCAAAACCAGATAAAGACACAACAATGAAAGAAAACTACAGGCCATTATCACTGGTGAACATAGATGCTAAAATCCTGAACAAAATATTGGCAAACTGCATCTAGCAATACATTAAAAGGTCACATGCCATGATCAAGTTGAATTCATCCCAGGTATGTTTGCATGGTACAGTATTCATAAATCAATTAACTTAATGTATTACATAAAAAAGAAAGACAAAAACACATAATCATATTAATAGATGTGGACAAAACATTTGATAAGGTAGAACACCAATTTATGATAAAACACAAGGCAAAGTGGAAGTAGAGAGAACACACCTCAACATAATAAAGGCCATATACAAGAAACCTATAGCCAACAACATACTCATCAGGCAAAAATCAAAGCTTTCCACTAAGGTCAGTAACAAGAAAAGGGTGTCTTTTTTCAGCATTTCTATTCAACATAGTATTGGAAGTCCTAGCCAAGGAAATCAGACAAGAAATAGAATAAAGTGCATCAAATTGTAAAGGAAGAAGTAAAACTGTCATTTTGTGCAGAAGACATGACAGTGTACATAGAAAACCTCCATAGGCTCCACCAGATATCTACTTGATCTAATAATTGCATTTGTCAAAACAAGGAGATATACAGTCAATCAGAAAACAAAGTCATTTTTGTACACCAACAATAAAATATTGGAAAGGGAAATAAAAAAAATCCCGTTTGCTACAGCAACAAGAATAATAATGTACCTAGGAATAAATGAAACCAAGGAGGTAAGAGAATTTTACTCAGAAAACTACTCAACACTGAACAAAGTAATTAAGGAAGACACAAATAAATGGAAATGTATACTGTGTTCACGGATTGGAAGAATTAACATAATCAAATACACCACTACCCAAATTCATTTATAGATTCAATGCAATCCCTATTATAATACCAATGATATATTTCACAGATATAGAACAAACATTTCAAAAATTTGTATGAAAACATAAATGACCCTGAATAGCTACATCAATTTTGAGAACGAAGAACAACATGGAAAACATCATAATACCTGACACCAAATTATATTACAAGGCGACAGTAAAAAAAAAGAGTTTGTCCTAGTATAAGAACAGACACATAAATCAATGGAACAGAATAGAAGGCTGAGAAATAAAACCAAGGCTCTATGGTCAATTACTATTCAACAAAGGTGGCAGAAGCATAAAATATAGTAAAAATAGCCTCTTCAACAAATTGTGTTGGGATAGCTACATGAGAAAAATTAAATTCAACCACCAATCTATACCATATACAAAAATAAACTCCAGGTGGATAAAATATTTAAATATAAGTCATGACACCATAAAAGTCCTAGAGAGAACTTAGGCAGAAATAGGCAGAAAATATCAGATATTCCATGGAGCAATATTTTCACCAATATTTCTACTAGAGCAAGGGACATAAAGGGAAGAGTAAACAAATGGGACTTCACCAAAATAAGGAGCTTCTGGGGTGAAGTGATATCTCATTGTGGTTTTAATATGTATTTCTCAGATGGCTAGAGATGCTGTGCATCCTTTCATATGTGTCTGAGCCCTCTGTATGTCCTCCTTTGAGAAATATCTGTTCATGTTCTTTGCCCATTTTTTAATTGAGTTGTCTTCCTGGAGTGGAGTTGTGTAAGTTCTTTATATATTTGGAGACCAAACATTTGTGCTAGTATCATTTGCAAATATATTTTCCCATACAGTTGGTTCTCTTTTTATTTTGCTGATGTTTTCATTATCTGTGCAGAAGCTTTTAATTTTGATGAGGTCCAATATGTTTATTTTTTCTTTTATGTCCTATCCCTTGTGACAGCATCGATAGGTCTGAAGTGTACATGCTAAGTAAAATAAACTAGATCATGGAAGACAAATACCATATGATCTCAACTATAAATAGAACCTAATCAATAAAATAAACCAGCTAGCAAAATATATACAGGGATATTGAAATAGAAAAACAATCTTACAGGAGCCATAGGGGATGTGTGAGAGGCATAATGGGGGAAAAAGGAGATGGAGCATCAAGGATCATTTATAAAGAACATATGGAAAAAGCCAAAGTGGGTAGGTTCTAGGATGGGAGGTGGGGATGTGTGAGATGAGTGGGCATGGTGTGGTGAAAATGGAGACTACTATATTTGAACAATAAAAAAATAAATAAGTAAGTAAATAAATAAGAAGCTTCAGCATGGCTAAAGAAAACATCACCAAAATGAAAAGGGAGCAAACTATATGGGAAAATATAATTTTGCCAATGATACCTCAGACAAGGGTTTAATCTCCAAAATATATAAAGAAGTCACACAACTCCACACCAGGAAGACAAACAATCCAGTTAAAAAATGGGCAAAGGACCTGAACAGACACTTCTCTAAGGAGGACAAAGAGAGGACTCACAGACATATGATACAATTATCAGTATCAATAGCCAAAAGAGAGATGCAAATTAAAACCATGATGATATACCACTTCACACTGGTCAAGTGACTATCATAACAAATCAACAAACAACAAATGCTTGTGAAGTTGTGGAGAAAAATGAACACTAGTGCACTATTGGTGGGAATGCATCTGGTGCAATCACTGCGGAAAACAGTATGGAATTTCCTCACAAAACTAAAAAATGGAACTGACAGTGGAACTTCTGGGATTATATTCTAAGAATCCTGAAACACCAATTCAAAATAATTATGCACCCCAATGTTCATAGCAGTATATTTACAATAACCACATGTTGGAAGTAACCTAAGTGCCCATCAGTAAATTGAGTGGATAAAAAAACCCATGGTACATTTACAGATGGAATGCTAAGCAGCAGAATGAAAGAAGGAGCTCTCGTACTCTTTGTGACAACATGGATGACCTGGAGACCATTGTGCTATGTTAATTAAGCCAGGCAGTGAAAGACAAATAGCATATGATCTCATCTACAAGAGATTTATGTAGATATTAACTTTAAAACTATGCATACATAGTTTTGTAATAGATAAAATTATTTATTGTCCTTGTAAGCAGTGAAATATTAACTTCTGAGATCATCTCTTCTTATTGAAATCCACACTTGAACATATGACTTGGCACAGAGTCTGGATCCTGATAATAACTGATAATGTAACAAAATGGCACAACCTTAGACAACTGAACCATCTTTGGGTGGTGTGTTGTATACTTCAATATTAGAAAGATCTACAGTCATGTTTGTGATGATTTTAAAGTTTCAAATAATTTCTCTTAAACATTCTTCAAGGCTCCCTAAGGACTGTAGATTCATAACATTTTCTGGATTCTCCCCAATGCCATATGTAAGGAATGAGGGTATCTAATAGACACATTCCCAAACTCATTTTCCCAGCTCCCTGACCTAATGTTGCAGCCACAAGTGTTTGTGTGCAGTGTGTTCTCCAAATATGTATATAGCCTTCATCTTTCAGACCGTTATGGTGTATATAATTAACCTCAATTTTATCCCTGAGTCCACTGTATTAGTCAGCGTGCTTTTCCCATGCTTTGTATACTTTTCAGTATACACTTAATTGGGAGGGAGGATAAGGAAGAAAACTCATTTTAACCTCTCAATTTTCCTCTGTACTGAGGCCAAGATGATACAGCTTCCAGGAACCTCTTCATTTCCAGGTAGGCATTGTCTCTGAAATCTATGATGAACCACACTGGACGTGGCAATTGGTATATCAGTGAAGGAGATTTAGAAATAGTATCCCTTGATTCTCATTTCCTTCCCAATCTCTGGCCTTTCAAAAATTTGTGTCCTGTGAAATAGAATAGAAATCAAGCATAAATTATAAATATTTCTTTGATTGGGCATATAAACATTCTATAAAAGTTTAAACCACTGGTATATTTTAATACCACTATGATAAATCCCTAGCTTCTAATCTAGACAAACTTCTGGTCTCTTCAGACTGAGGTCTTACTGCTTTCCTCATCATACATATCCTATTGTCTAATCCAAACGAGATATTTATTTCTCGCTCTGTGCTTCTCAATTTAGCATGTGGATCTTTTTGCCTAAAACACTCTTCTTCTAGTTACTGTGGCTAAATGTGATCATCTTTCTTGTCTCAGTGTTGGGCTTTCCAACATTTCCTTCATGATGCTGCAGCCCTCTGTGCTGCAATGTAGGCAGGTACTATTCTTCTGGTTGTCTCTATGTAACAGACCACCCTATAACATAGTGCCTTAAAGCAACAAAAGTCATCTGTATGGCATACTCATCTTCAGTTTACTGACAGCTCATGATAATGATTTAAGAGGCATTGGTGGGTTTGATTAGTTGGGGCTGGAGTATCCACTTCCAAGAAGGGTCCCATTATGTCAGTTGAGTTCATCCTGGGATGTAGCCTGGGAGCTTAGCTTGGGTTATTGTGTGGGGACATTAGCTTCTCTTTACATGAGTCTTGTCATGAGGCTGCTTGAGCTTCCTCATTAAATGGCAGCAATATTTCAAGGTTAAAATTTCAAGAGACAATAAATGTAAGCCTCTTATTTATTAATATCTGGATATAAATACTGTAAAAGTACAACTTCTACCTTAATCAGTAGGTCAGATAGTCATATAGATCACCAAGATTCAAGAGGAGGGGGCATAGACTCAATCTCTAGATAGGAGGGATATACAAAGCTTGTAGGAGGGATATAAAAAGCTTGTAGCCATCAATTGACACAATCATATTATATGTCAATTGCCCATTGACTCTTTCATACCTCTCACCAGACTATTCACTGTTTTAGAACTCATTATACTTCACACTGGGAAGTTTCTACTGCTCTATCTTGAAGTTCTCTGATTCTTTCCTTCTTTATGTCCAGACTGCTGATAAACCCATTAAAGCCATTCTGTATTTGTTACAATAATTTTTATTTCTTGCATGTCCTTTTGATTCTCTCTTTGAGTTTTTATCTTTCTTTTTATATTACCCATTTATTTTTTGTATTTTGCTTACTTTTTCCATTAGAACCCTTTAATATATTAATCATAGTCATTTAAAATTCTCTAATAAGTTCCTTCAGTTGTGTATATCTGAATCTTGTTGGGATTTATGTACAGGAATACTACCATTTTTCAAGGTGAAAATCCAGGAAAAGTTCTTATGTAGGAGGAATGTATTTTCTCACAGCTCTGAATCAGGCATGCAATACCACCTATGGAGAGGAGGTTACTATTGGGATGATTCTCTGTGTGTTTAATGAGGATTTCTGTTGTCCTCCTAATAATAGAGCACGAAAAATGCTTCCCTGGACCTTCACCTTGGAGTCTGTGAGAATTTTGGTGGTAAAGAACATGAAATAGTGCTTGCCTTAAGACTGTGGCCTCTGGACTGTTTCACTCTCTCCCAAGTTCAACTTCACTGTCACACCAATTCATCAACATGATTATGCAAGTATTCCTGTGGGTTTCTGGCTTCCAAAGCCTCTTCCCCAGAAGAGCAGATATCTGCTGTGATTGGACACACCTGTTCCTCCAGATTTGGAGATACTAGTTTTCCCCATAAACCCAGGTCTTTGATACATCCAAGGAAAATCACTATTTTTTTTTTCAACTTGTTCAGCCATTCCTTTCAGTAAGGAGACAGAACCAATGTTTCAGCTCTGTATCTGTCATAGCTGAAACCAGAAGTCACTTTAAAATATCATTTTTTTGCAGTGACCAGAGGAGGGGGGGGGATTTAAGGGGGAAAAGGGAAGGGTTTGCAGGAACAAGTGTAAAGGACACATGGACAAAAACATGGGGGGTGGAAACAGGAGGGAAGTGAGGAGGGCTGGGGGTGGTGGGCTGGGATGGGAGTAAAAGCCAGAAAATTGTACTTGAACAATTAAAAATTTTTAAAAAGTAACATGTAAAAAGGACCCATGGACAAAGCCAAAGGAGGGCAGGATTGAGGATGAGAGGTAGGGGTAGGTGGGACAGGGGAAAGTGGTGGCAGGAAAATGGACACAACTATATTTGAACAAGAATTAAAACTTTTAAAAATAAATTTGAGGAAATGAATTTCAGTTGTTTAAAAATGTCATTTTTGCAAATTAAAAATCAACACAATCTTTTTTCAGTAATATACAGTGAGGGTCATTTTTAATGCTTTGCCCCAATCATGTCTTGAAAAAAAAATCCCAATCTTGTCTAGTTTATAAAAAATATTTTTGGTAGTTGGTTATCTTTGCATTTCCCACCTCCTCTTTGTTTAAATGTAATTCTACTTAGAGTCAGGGAGAAGGACTGAGGGGTGGGGACCCATTTTTATTGACTGTAGTGCTAGAATTTACATGTTATCTAATTAGGTTTTAAAATAGTCTTTTGGAATATTATAATTATTTTATATGAACAAAGTGCAAGATGCTACAGCAGACAAATATCAAAGACAGGATTCAAATTCAAATTGTAATCTGTCAGATTTGAAAATTTCTCTCTCCCCACCCTCCAAAAAATAAGTCACCTTTCAGCACATGTGGTTTCACTCTTTAGTGGTCTCAGATAATTTTCTCATATTAGTTTTATTTCCTGCACTGAATTACAGGGAAGGGCAGAAAGAAAAATGGTCCTGTACATGTGTGATTGACATTAATCACTCTGTTTGACAGCTGGTTACTTAAGTGTCTGTCTATGTCTGCTAGATTGCCATTTCCTTAAGAGAAAACACCATGAAGGACTATTTTCTGTCTCCATTAGTTGTACAAATAAATGAGTGTATTAATCAAATTGACTAATTAAGGAAAGATATATTCTTGGCAAAGTAGGTGGCTTTAATAACAGCTGATGATGGCTTGGTAAACAAAAGTAGACATACAATTAGAAATAAAATGAAGCTTAGATGTATTTTTCACAATTTAAGAGAATGATAGTAATATGTTAAAACAAATTCCCTTTTTAATGTGCCCCATAGGTTTACTCCACCACATTCTAACTAACTCCTTTTAAAATTTGTACTTAAAGAATATATGACTTTTATAGAAAAATAAATAAATTACTTGCTAAATATCATGTAAGTAGAGGAACACTGAATTACCAGAATCTCACTTAAGAATAAGCTTGCTTTTTCTTAATGAGGAAGACATGTAGGAACACTCAGCCTTGAGGTATCACCTGAGATCCTTGACTGATAAGGGTACACCATCATCCTTCTTACCCAAACACTTAAAATAACCCTATGTCTCCCTGATTCTGTTTTCAGAAAAAAAAGGGCATACAGAAATTATGGCAATCTTCTCAGTCTTGGAGTTTGTTTTTAAATCTTCATATTTAATGAACGGCTAGAGCAAGTTTTAGAGCATGTTTAGAGTATGGTCCAAACCCATTAATGAAATGTGCTGTTGTAAAATTTTAGGACTATGCAGAAAATATTAATTCTCTAAAATGAATGTATTTTCATTACTAGTAAAATATAATAAAACAAGATTTATTATAGCTGCATGCTTAATATAATTGCATACCAAGGGAAATTAATGACTAATTTACAAAATGTGTTTTGTGTTTATTAACATAAGTAAGATTGAAGGTTGTTCTTCACTTTACCCCTTGCGAAGCTGAGTGATAAAATAAAAGAGAAGTTATATGACATAAACAACAGACTAACTCTCTCCTCAAGGTTGCAGATGACCACCATCCAGGTGTTATTTTGGAAGAAAAACAAAATTAAAACAAAAGCACAAACTTGACTTCATGTTGGAGAATGTTTCTAGCTACCCTTTCTGGAGACATTAAGGAAACAAAATGTAATTGTGCCTATCACATCTAAAGGCCAAAATAGATTATATCACATTCCCTGGAGATACAAAACCATGTGATTGAAGTCTTACATTTTTTATTGTTTTTCAATTACAGTTGTACCCCTTTTCCTCCAATTACTCTCCCCTGCCCTACTTACCCCCACCTCCCACTTTCAATCCTTCCCCCACCCCCATTGTCTTTGTCCATGGGTCCCTTATACATGTTTCTTGATGACCCTTCTACTTCTCTGTCCTGTTATCCCCCTGCCCCCTCCCTTCTTGTTACTATTGGTCTGTTCTATACTTCCATGTCTTTGTTTGTATTTTGTTCACTCTTTTTTTGTTGTTTAGTTTCCACATATAGGTGAGGTCATATGGTATTTCGCTTTCACTGCCTGGCTTATTTTACTTAGCATAATGCTTTCCAGTTCCATCCATGCGTGGATGCAGTCTTACATTTTAATGTCAACCTTTGTTTGGACTTGGGCAACCTGTGAAGTCAGAATACTCTTTTTTTAATCCAATAAAAAGATTAATAATTTACTAATTAAAAACTTTTTAAAGTATATTTTACTGATTATGTTATTACAGTTGTCACAATTCTTTTCTCCCTTTAATGTTCCTCCAACCTATACTCCCCACCCTTCAGCATCCCTCCCCCTTAGTTCATGTCCATGGGTTGTATATATATATTTTTTGGCTTTTCCATTTCCTATATTACTCTTAACCTCTGCTTGTCTATTTTACGCCTACCAATTATATATCTTATTCCCTGTACCTTTTCTCCTATTCTCCCTCTCCCCCTCCATACTAATAACCCTCCATGTGATCCCCCTTTCTGTGATTCTGTTACTTTTCTAGTTGTCTTCTTAGTTTTTGTTTTTGTTTTTTTAGCTTCAGCTGTTGATAGTTGTAAGTTTGTTGTAATTTTACTGGTTATAGTTTTTTATCTTCTTCTATTTCTTGGATAAATCCCTTTAACATTTCATATAATAATGACTTGGTGATGATGGACTCCTTTAACTTTACTTTATCTGGGAAGCAATTTATCTGCCCTTCCATTCTAAATGATAGCTTTGATGGCTAAAGTAATCTTGGATGTAATTCCTTGCCTTTTATAACTTCAGATACTTCTTTCCAGCACCTTCTTGCCTGTAAGGTTTCTTATGAAAATCAGCTGATAGCCTTATGGGCACTCCTTTGAAGGTAACTCTCTACTTTCTTCTTGCTGCTTTTAAGATTCTCCCTTTACCTTTAATCTTGAGTAACTTATATATAATGTGCCTTGGTGTCTGTCTTCTCAAGTCCAATTTCTTTGGGACTCTCTGGGCTTCCTGTACTTCCTAGAAGTCTATTTCCTTTACTAGTATAGGAAATTTTCCTTCATTATCTGTTCAAATAAGTTTTCAATTTATTGCTCTTCCTCTTCTCCTTCTGGCACCCCTATGATTTGGATGTTGGTGTGTTTAAACTTGTCCTGGAGGTTCTCTAAAGCCTCTCCCCATTGTTTTGAATTATTGTTTCTTCATTCTGTTTTGTGTGGGAGCTCCATCCAGCAGAGCCCTGCTGGCCACCACTGATGAGAATAAATCTATAAAGACATGATCTGGTTGGGGAGAAAAGGCTGACCAATCTCTCAGAGGAGAAGGGCCTTAAGCCTCTTTCTCAAAGGGCTTTTATTGAGTTTAGCTTGCATAGGCATACACAGCATGTGTGTAAAGCTCATCAATCAATGCCAGGCAGTAATGATTAAGGAATAGACAGCATTCAAAGAACCATAAGAGCTTATTCTGAGTCAGGGTCAGATAGAGTGACACCAAAGGGCCTTAAAATTTTGGGAAAAAAATTCATTTTATGCTTGGACCCTTAACATTTAAATTGAGGCCATTCTTAGGACAGCATGTTTCACAGGATTTTATGCATTCTTTCTTGGCCTGATTGCCCGTGGGAACCATACATGCCAGTACAGGCCCACACCCACCTCCAGCATTGTTTTAGGCTTAAGACAAGAAGGGGAAGTAAGGCATCCAAGAGATTATGAGACTTCTTACAGATAGAATGAGGACTCAGGCTATAATGAAGTTGAGTGGTGAAGGTCTATCATCCCTTTTCTATAGTCCCCTAAGTCCTTCCCTGATGGTTCCTTCATGACTGTGCCTGTCTTAGGTTGTTTCCTCCCTTGAGGACTCTTACCCTTCATTAACATCCAGCAATCCTCCAGGGGCCAAGAAGGAGTGAAGAAAAAGGTGGCAGAGGCTGTGTCCCTGATGGGAGGATAAGTTTTTGTTCCTTAGTGGCTTATGGTCCCAATGTCCTTTACTCAGCCTTAGCCATGGGGGTTTTGCAGCTTCTGAAACCAGGCAGCATGGTTCCCAACACTGTTCCAGTTGGATTTTTAGTTTCTTTTCTTTTGTTCCAAATTGGTGTTTTGAGTCCTGGTTTCCTTCCCTTCACTGTTGTTTCCTGTATCTTTTCCTTTATTCACTTTGTGTAGTCTTCATTTCTACCTTCATTTTGGAACTAAACTCAATAATTTCTGTGTGCATCCTGATGACAGTGTTTGGAACTCTGCATCTGACAAGTTATCTAGCTCCTCCTCTCTTTCTGAAGACTTTATCTGTCCTTTCATTTTGGCCACATTTCTTTGTCTTGGCACACCTGATATATTGTGAGAGGTGGAAGCCTTAAGTATTCCTAGGGCACAGCAACCTTCTTTCTTATATTGTGGTAGTGTCTTTGGGGAAGGGCTCAGAGAGGAAACATGCCACTTGCTGGGCTCTCACCCCCTTCCCATCACTCTCCTCAGTTCCCACAAGTGGATTGCACACGTTCAGATGTTGATGTCCTAAGTGGGTGGCTTTTTGTATTCCTAGGACTCTTGGGCCTCTCCAACAGACTCTCCTGTGAGGCTGAGAGTTTCTCCCATCTTTGAAACCCCTACAGTATATTACAGCCAGAGGTTTTAAGTCTTTAGTTCCTCACTGAAACCCTGGGTTTTATGTTCTGTCTGTTCACCCATTTTTCCTCCTGGCTTATCCCTGTGTGAATATGGGAGCACCTGATCTGCCAGCCCCAACCTGACCAATGTGGTCCACCACCTTGCAGAGCATCCTCTCTGTCAAGCTGCCTGTCTCGTGCCCTCTTATTGGTCTGGGTGAATGTTTCTTTATCTCCTAGGTTGTCAGTATGCCTATGCAGTTGATTTTCTGTCCATTCTGTTTTTTTTTTTTTTTTAATTGGGTGTTATCCTTATTTTGGTTGTGTGAAGAAGTGAAGTGTTTCTGCCTACACCTCCATTTGTGGCCAGAACTCCTGAAGAGAATACTCTTGAATTTTTAATGTTCCTTGTTGACACTTAAAGAATTGGTGTGTGACCACAGATGATAATTGTATGTGTTAAATGGAGAAGATCACTCTCCATAGCATTTTGCCAGTATCAGAAAATAAAAAGGAAAATTAAGATGTGTGTAGAACTTTGGTGTTCCAACTTGGCATATACAAATCTGGAAATAGCATTATTTTTCACCTTAATTTTTTAAAAAGCAAAGATTTACAAGGAGAACTACTTTTTTTGAAACCAATTACTGGGTAAAAAAAATGTGGAATTTTGACCTCTAAAATTTTCAAGTAAATATGACAATAATTTGTCAAAACTGGGAAATAGGAACAGGAATGTGCATTCAAATATTGGTGTTCTTTGTATATTTTAAAATGTGTCATGAGTAAAAATAAAAAATCTGAGGTTCTGTTAGTCCCAATGATGGAAGGTTGAGGTTCAGTGACTGTAAGGGGTATGAGTTTGGTTCCTGCTTCCTTGGAACCTTCAGTGAGTCTGTCTTTGGGAATTTATCTTTATTTGGAACTGGTTTCATGCTTTCTCTAAATTTTCCATTGTTTGGAGATGCCTTGTATTAGAAGTAAAGTCTTTATCCCTGGAATTAATTTTTACCTTCCTTGTAAACATGTTATATAATCCTAATTGATACTTGCATCAGAGTACAATGTAGTGCTGTTTGAATTATTAAGTGTAACATCATGCTGCATTTGTAACTTATTTAGAAAATAAAGGGCACCTAATATCTTGGTCAAGTTAGAGTGACTATGTCCCATATAAGAAGGTTATAACATCAGTATTTAACCTGGTAGAATCAGCCCAAATATGAATATGCATTTTAGCTTATTCTTCTGAAGACTGATTCAGCATTTTCACAGAACACTATACATGATGTTGCATGTGATTCTAAAAACGGATTCAGAAGATGGGAGACACAGGAGTAAAAGCACTGAGTATTTCCTTAGAAGTAGCAGGGAACTATCTACCTTATTGGGAGCTGTCATAGTTGCTGGTAGTCTGACTTCCTGAGATACTCTGAGAGTTTTTCAAACATTCCTGTAATTAAACATGGGGTTTAGCAACTTAAATAGTTCTTGAAGTTTACAGGAAATTTTACTCAAAATGCAAACTTTATATTTGTTTCTTAAACATCAGGCTTGCTTCACAACTTGTTTCTTCACAACTTGTTTCTTTTTAATAGCTACAAAATATTTGTAGAATTTCAGTTACTTTCTATTCATTCAGTAGCATAAACCAAAAAGAGACAAAAATACAGTCCATAAATTCAGTTTAATGTTAACCTTTATGTCTACCAAAGAGTACAGTGACACAAACAGCATTATTTTAACTAATTCTGCACATCAATGGGCCAATTGCTGCTTTTTATAAATGAGTAGTAACTAGTTTATTTGGGGAATTTTCATATTAGAAACTAAAATAGAGGCTGAAATCATCCCAAAAGATAATTCTACAAAAGATTGATTAAAACTGTGCATTTTTTTATATTCTTCCAACAACCATCTATTTCTCAAAGAGAGAATATTCTATAAGAATCTTTATCAAACATTCAGTCAATGATACCTAACTGATGATATTGAAACCTGAAAATTGTCTTTGCCCCTCCATCCAGATGTTTGACTTTTTAGCTATCAGTAGCTGTAGAGAATTGATATTGAACAGTGGGTCAACTTGTTTCTACATGTAAAACATATAATCATGCAGGGAAATATTTCTGGAAAAACTCATAAGGCACAAATTATAAAGAAACTGATTGAAAACATTTGACTACGCACAAATCAAATTTTTGGAATAATAATAAAAAAACACATAGAAGGGGGACATATTTGTAGTACATGTAAGGGGACAGATGATTGTTTGTTTTAGAATTTTACTGAAAAAATAATGATGTAGGGAATAATGTTTTATATTAAGGTATCACAGAATCCAGTATGATGGAGGTGGCTTAGCCTTGAGCCCATGACCCTAGGTTGTTTGGAATAATTCCCAGATGGACACATGGAGCCTGGTTTCAGCCCACTGCTTAATATAAGCAATAGGTGTCGGTAGCTTGTGCAGGTAGATGTATGTGGGTGAGTGTATGCATTGTGTGTTTGCGTATAGATATGTACACATGTGTGTTTGTATATACATGTGTCTGCATGTGTCAGTATGCTTGTTGTATGTGTGTATCTGCACTTGTGCATGGGTATGTGTGCACCTAGGCAGGTAATTTTTAAACTCCAATCATCTCTACAGAAATTGCGGTCCACAACTCAACTGGACCCTAATGTTCAACTTTGATTGGAGGTCCTCATCTAGTTGTTCAATATGGTAAGTCTATTACCTTTGACTATATCTTTTGATATTTTATTTTGCTTTAAGTTTTTTTTCTTTTTTTATTGTTTTTTTCAAGTACAATTGGCACCATTTCCCCCTCACAACTCCCCCCCGCCCCACACATCCCCACACCCCACCCTCAATCCTACCCCTCTTTGACTTTGCTATGTGTCCTTTATAGATGTTCCTTTATGACCCTTCCCCTTTTCTGCCCCATTATCTCCTCCCCCCTCCTCTCTTGTTGTTGTCAGTTTGTTATACAGCAGAAAGAAAGAAGGAGCTCCTACCCTTCATGACAACATGGATGGATCTGGGGAGCATTATGCCTAAGTGAAATGAGCCAGGTGGGTTAAAGACAAATACCATAAGATCTCAACTATAAGTGGACCTAGTCAACAAAACAAATAAGCAAGCAAAATATAACCAAAGATATGGAAATAAAAACATAAACTGCTTATGTTTACATTAGGAAATATAAGGCATATATTTACCACTTACTTATACTTACTAAAAATTCAGATCTTGGTTTCTTTTTTCAAACCATTTCACATCTTATATATTTTAAAAAATAATATAACACTATTATTTAGAATATGAAAGATTATTGTAAAAGACCTGCTAACCCTTAATTACAATAATTCAACTAAATAGAAACTTACAAGTCTTATTGCTTTCATTGTCCTCAGTTTTCTGAGTAAGTGATTGAGGAACTCATCACAGGTTGGCCTTTCTTATGTTTTTCTCATTTTTAATTTAATTTATATTTTTAATTGTTGTTCAAGCACACTGTCTCAATTTCACCCCAATTATGCCTCCCTCTCTACCTATCTCCACTTTCTTCTACTTTTGATCTTACCTCCCTTCTGGCTTTGTCCCTGTGACCTTCATACATGTTCCTTGATAACACTTCCCGTCCTTTCCCTCTTTATCCTCCTCCTCTGTCCCTTCTGGTTACTGTCAGTTTGCACTTTATTCAATGACTCTGGTTATATTTTGCTTGCTTTTTTATTTTGTTGGTTAGGTTCCACTTATAGGTGATGTTATATGGTATTTGTCTTTTATTGCCTGACTTATTTCACTTAGCATAATGCTCTCCAGTTCAATCTATGCTGTCACTAAGGATAGGAATTCATACTTCTTTCACAAATGTATTATTCCATGTGTAAATGTACCATAATTTTTTATCCACTTGATTACTGATGGGCACTTAATTGTTTCAAACCTTGACTATTGTAAATTGTACTACTGGGAACATTGGGATACATAGGCTCTTTCAAATTGGCATTTTAGGACTCCTAGCTATAATCCCAACAGTGGAGTTGCCAGGTCAAAGACAGTTTCATTTTGAATTTTTTTTTGTGGCAATTCCATACTGTTTTTCCACAGTGGCCGCATCAGGTTTGCATTCCCCACCAATAGTGTACCCTATTGGGTTCCTTTTTATCCACAGTCTTACCAGGACTTGTGTTTGTTGATTTCCTTATGATGGCCATTCTCACTGGTGTGAAGTGGTATCTCATTGAGGTTTTAATTGTATCTCTCAGATGTCTAGAGATACTGAGCATACTTCATACATCTTTGGGCCCTTTTTTATGTCCTCCTTGGAGAAGTGTCTTTTCAGGCCCTTTGCCCATTTTTAATTGGGTTGTTTGTCTCTCTGGAGTGAAGTCATGTGAATTCTTTATATATTTTGGAAATCCAACCCTTGTCCAGTGTGTTCTTTGCAAATATATTTTCTTGTATGGCTGGTTCCTTTTTCACTTTGCTGTGTTCTTTAACTGTGCAGAGCTTTTTATTTTGATTAAGTTTTATTGTTTATTATTTCCTTTATGCCCCTTGCTGTAGGGGACATATCAGTGAAAATATTGCTACACAGAATATCTAAGATTTTCCTGCCTATGTTCTCCACTAGAACTTTATACTCTCTCAGCTTACATTTAAGTTTTTATCCACCTTGAATTTATTTGTGTGTATGATGTAAGTTGGTGGTCAAGTTTCATTTTTGGCACATAGCTGTCCAAATCTCCCAACACCATTTGTTGAAGAGGTTATTTTTACTCCATTTATGTTGCTGCCCCCTTTGTTGAATATGAAGTGACTATAGAGACTTAGGTTCTTTCTGTATTCCCTAGTCTGTCTCACTGATCTAAGTGTTTGTTATTGTGCAGTACCAGACTGTTTTGATTACCATGGCCTTGTAGTATCCTTTTATATCAGGTATTGTGATCACTCCCACTTTGTTCTTCTTTCTCAAAATAGCTGTGGCCATTTGGGGTCATTCAATAGGTATTGCATTGAATCTATGAATTGCTTTGGGTAGTATGGACATTTTGATTATGTTAATTCTTCCAAAGCATGAATGGTATATCCTTCCATTTTTGTGTCTTAATTTCTTTCTTCAGTATTGTCCCGTTTTCTGAGTATAGGTCTTTTACCTCCTTGGTTAGGTTTATTCCAGGGACTTTATGTTTCTTGATGCTATGGCAAATGGGATTTTTTTTATGTCTACTTTTGGTTGTTGGTACACAAAAGTGCCTTTGGCTTTCTGAATACTGACTTTGTACCCCAATGTTTTGCCAAATTCACTTATTAGGTCAAGTAGTTTTTGGGTGGCGTCTATAGGATTTTCTATGTATGCTATCATGTTATCTGAAAACAATGACAGCTTTACTTCCCTCCGTTTCAATTTGGGGTGACTTTTCTTTCTTTTTCTTCTCTGACCTCTGTGGTTAGGTCTTCCAATACTATTTTGAATAGAAGCTGTAGAAGTGGACATTCTTGTCTGTTCCTGGTCTTAGTGGGAAAGTTTTTAGTTTTTTCCCCTTGGGTATGATGTTAGCTGTAGATCTGTCATATATGGCCTTTATTATGTTGAGGAGTGCTCCCTCTGTTCCCACTTTGCTGAGTGTTTTTATAATAAATGGGTTCTGTACCTGATCAAATTATTTCCTGCATCTATTTATATGATCATGTGATTTTTGTATTTGAGTTTGTTTATGTGATGTATTGTGTCTATTGATTATGAATATTATACCATTCTTGCATCTGGGTTGAATCCCCCATGATTATGGTATATGATTTTTTAAATCTACTGTAGATGTGGTTTTCCAATAGTTGTTGAATTTAGCATCTATGTTTCATTGGCGATAATTGGCCTGTAATTTACTCAAATTCATGGAAATTAAATAGCATACTATTGAACAGTGAATGGATTAATATGAGATCAAAGAAGAATCAAAACATTTCTGGAAACAATTTAAATTGAACACATAGCAGTCCAAAAAGCTATAGGCACAGAAAAGGCTAAAAGGGAAGTTCATAGTGATACAAGCCTACCTGAAAAAGAGAAATGTTTCAGATAAAGAACCTAATCCTACATCTACAATAACTGGAGGAAGAACAATAAGGAAAGCCAGTGTTTAGAAGGAAGGTACATAAGTAAGGTGAGAGCAGAATTAAATGACAAGTAGACTAAAAGAACAATGAAAAGGATCAATAAATCTAGGAGCTAGTTCTTTAAAAGGTACACAAATCAACACGCTTTAAGCAGGACTAATCCAGAAAAAAGAGAAGAAGACCCAAATAAGCACAATCAGTAATGAAAGTGGAGAGATTAAAACTGATACCACAGAAATACAAAGGATTATAAGAAGTTACTATGCAAAACTATACACCAAAAAATTGAAAACTGAGTGAAATGAGCAATTTTCTGAAATACAATCTCGAAAAATTGAGTAAAAAAAAAGCAGAAAACTGTAGCAGATCAATAACATCTGGTGAAATCAAAGCAGTAATCAAAAAACTGCTGCCACACAAAAGCCCTTGACCAGGCAGTTTTCACAGAAGAATTTATAAAACTTTAAGGAAGAGCTTAGTCCTATTCTTCTCAGACTATTTAAAAAAATTCAAGAAGAGGGAAGACTCCTAAACTCTTTGTAAGAAGCCAGCATCATCCTAATTCTAAAACTAGATAAAGACACAACACGAAAACAATACTACAGGTTGACTTTTAAAGTAATTATACCAGATGCCATTCTCTTGGCATTTAAAGTAAACCTTTCTTTCGTTTCAGTTATGGTGTGTCTGTGGCATGCCCACAGGCCAGAATTACATCCCTTATTTGTAGCAGATGGCACTCTAGAAATTTAACATAAAATAATTGAATAGTTTCAAAAATAAAAATGTGTTGAGAAACAAAAAGTTTGGGCTTATGGAAAGATTCAGCCTTTTCTCTCATTCTAGCCAATAATTATCATAATTCTATACTTGATTAATATGTTAGTAGAAATGTTTTCAAATATGTTCCTATTTATCACTATTAGAATCAATAGCAATTATAGTTGTCCCCATTTGGTCCTCATTAGTCTCCCTCACCCTATCCTCCTCATCTCCCTCACTCAATTCTCCCCACTATTATCTTTGTTCATGGGTCCTTTAATATGTTCTTTGATGACCCTTCTCTTCTTTGCTCCATTTCCCCCCTCTCCTCTTCCCTCTGGTTACTGTCGTTTGTTCTTATTTCCATGTCTATGGTTCTATTTTGTTGTTTTGTTGATTGAGTCCATGCATAGGTAAGATCATATGGTATTTTCCTTTCACTGCCTGGCTTATTTCACTTGGCATAATGCTCTCCAGTTCCATCATGTGTCACGAAGGAGTCAATGAAGAAGGAGTTCCTTCTTCATTTTTGCTGTGTAGCATTCCTTTGTGTAAATATACCACAGTTTTTCATCCACGCATTTACTGATGGGCATGTAGGCTATTTCTAGCACTTGGCTATTATAAATTGTGCTGCTATGAACAATGGGGACAACTGTACTTGCACAACAGTAAAAAAATGAAAAAAAAAGTCAACTGAACCATACACTTATGGATAACTACTGTTCTGATGAATGTAAACAGAATAACAGTACACAAAGTATAATGCAATATTTAATTTTAGCTGTCTTCTAAAACTTAGAATTAAAACTGACACTGTCAACACCTTTATCTCTTATTTGCATTTCCATGTGTAGAACTAAAGAGAATTTTAACTTCCAATCCATTATCATTCCCTTACTCTACCATAGAACTTTGATTAAATAAAAGGCTTCACACACACACACACACCACACACACAAAAGCATCAATGGCATATTTTGCCATTCCTACGGACTCATTCTGCTAACCTATTAAAGAGTTAGTTTTTGTCAATAAAGAGTGTAGTGTTATGCTCCATGTGTGTAGGGATACAGGCATAGTACCCACAGCTAAACATTGAGTATTCAAATTCCATTCTGTCAGTGATGTGCTGTGTGGGTTAGTGAATAATATTAGCCTTTTCAGACCTGTGTCCATAGGATTGCGTTTGAGAGAGAAATGTAAAACACCAAAATCACCTTGCATATAGTGTACTTCACAGATAAAAGCCATTATCTTGTGTGGATTAGATTTCATTTGATTTTAAATCTCCAAATGTTCTATTGCACCCCTTCTCTGTTATAATTTATCTCATCATTTAGCTTGTTTCTAACAAATTTTACAACTTTAGAATTTTTTCATTTTTTGGTTTTCAAAATTATCTCAACCAAACACTAGTATAAAACATATTAAGTCATTAATGATATTGTGAAAAAGATGCATTTTATGTTGTTGTATCCTGTTTATAAGAATGATGACACAGAGTGTGGTTGTAACATGGTGAGGGGGTGTTCTTTAAAATAGCCCCAAAGTTTGAGCAGCAAACTTACCTCTTCTGTGTTGTTTGCGTAAAAACTTGGGGGCTTTTGATTTTGAAATAATGTGAAGGACGTTTGGTTGGTTTCTTTGAGGGATTGTTTCTAAGACTCCATATTAGTTAGGATAAAGTCTTTTCTTTTAAAAATTTTCTAATTAATGAAATAAGGTGAGATTGTGTTTATTCAGCTCACTTTTTATGGAGATCATTCCCCTTCAGGACAGGACACAGAACAGAAGGTTAAAGTGATTTGACACTTAGCTTGTGGAAGAGCTTTGTCCAGGAGAGCCCCCACAGCCATTGCAGATGAAAATAAGTCTACTAAGACATGATCTGGGTAAGGAGGAAAGGTAGCCAATCTCTCAAAGGAGAAGAGCCTTAGGCCTATTCCTCAATGGGCTTTTATTGAGTTCAATTTGCACAGGAGTACAGGTAAAGCTCATCACTCATTGTCAGGCAGTAATGACCGAAGAATAGATAACATTCAAAGAACTATGAGGGCTTATTCTGTCTGGGTCAGGGTCAGATAGCTAAAGGGCCATAAAACTTTTGGAAACAAACTCATTTTATGCTTGGACCTTTATTAGAAAATTGAGAGCATTGTTAGCAAAGCAGGTTTCACAGGATTTTATGCATTGTTTCTTAGGCCTTATTGCCTCAGGGGAACTGCCTGTTCCTGCCCAGGGCTGCACCACCCTCTAGCATTATTTCAGGCTTAAGTCAGGCAGGGAAAGTAAAGCAGCCAAGAGATTAGGAGACTTCTTATGGACAGAATAAAGACTCAGGGTATGTCAAAGCCTAGGGGTGAGGGTCCATCACCCCCTTTTTCTGTAGTCACGCAAGTCCTTCCCTGAGGGCTTCATTGCAACTATGCCTGCCTTAGGTCGTCACTCCTTTGAGGAATCTTACCCATCATTGGCTAACCAGTCATCTTCCCAGGGCCAAGCAGGGTGAAGTAAAGGGAGAAGAAGTGGTGCCTCTGCTGGGAAGATGAGCTTTGTCTCCTTAGTGGCTTATGGTCCCAAGGTCTTTTTTCTCAGCCTTAGCTACGGGGGTTACATTTCTGAAACCAGGCAGGGCAGTTCCCAACACTAGCTGAGAGCACTCTGTTTTGATGTTGACTGCAAAAATGTACAGTTTCAGTACAAAAGAAAATAGTGTCTATTTAAAATAAATGTAAGTACCCAATAACACTATGATCAGTGTCAACATTTTGTTCCTGTCTTCTCTATTTAACTTGAAATGTTATCATTTAAAAGGAGGTTGAATGAGGTTTTATTTCCCCATGTTCTCTATCACACTTTCTGTTAATATTCTCAGTAACAAGAAATCACTTCTCAAAATCAGCTTGATTCTTTGGGAATCAATTTCTTCCATGCTCTGGGGACCTGATTTTCAGAGAGTAATGGTGGTTTCAAAACAATCATCTCCCCCAATCCCTGCTATGTATGTGTATTCTTTCCTGAAATCATTCTCTTCAAACACACCTGAACCTCTTGTTACTTTGTGCAACCCGATTCATCATGATCTTTCCCTCATTTTCCAAAAGCTTTATAGATTCTCACCCTCCTTAAATCAGAGGTTGATATCCTATTGTACTTGTAATAATCATTCTGCGGTGCCAACCACAGCACAGATAGATAATACACCACTCCTGAGAGAGTGTAGCAGGGACTGCAAATGAGGAGGCTTTGTTATTAAACAAAGTGGGGTCAATACTGTGTTCATCTGAGGCTTACTCAGAACTCACAACCCATCCTTCTCTTTCCCATTGATCCACTTTTATGTCTCTCTATCTGTCTATATAGTCATCAGTTTTAGACCCATCTCAGACTGAAAGATACACACAGACTAAAAGCAAAAGGATGGGAAAATATATGAAATGCAAAAGGAAATGAAAATAAGTTGGTGCAGCAGTACTTATGTATGACAAAACAGACTTTAAAACTAAAGCTATAGTAAGAGACAAAGAAGTATACTACAAAATGATAAAGTGAACAATCCAACCAGAGAAAACCTTAGTAAACATTTATGCATCCAATAAAAGAGTGCTGAAATATGTGAAGCAAATCTTGATGGACATAAATGAAGAGACCCACAAACACATGGTAATAATTGGGGATATTAGCATCCCGTTGATTTCAAAGGTAGATCTTCCAGACAAAAAAACCAACAAGTGAGCAGCTTTAAATGACACACTAGATCAAATGTACTTGATTGACATATTCAGTGCATTTCACCCCAAAAGCAGCTGAATATCCATACTTTTCATGTGAACATGCAACATTTTCTATAATAGACCACATGTTAGTACACAAAACAAATCCCAATAAAATTAAGATGATTGAAATAATATCAAGCATCTTCTCTAATCATAATGCTATGAAACTAGAAATAAATCACAGGGAGAACACTGAAAAACACACAAAGACCTGGAAGCAAAATAAAATAATATTAAACAATGAATGGGTCAACAATGAGATCAAGAAAGAACAAAAGGTACCTTGAAACAAATGCAAATGATAACAAAAACATCCAAAACCTGTGGAACACTGGGAAAGCAATCCTAAGAGGGAAATTCACAGCATTACAGGCCTAACTCAAAACAAACAAATAAACAACAAGAAAAAAGTTCAAATAAACAATTTAACTTCACATTTAAAAGAACCTTAAAAGAACAATAACAAACAAAGCCCAAGGTAGTAAAAAGAAGGAACCATAAAGATCAGAGCAGAAATGAAAAAAATAGAGACTTAAAAAACAATACACGAATCTGAGAGCTGGTTCTTTGAAAAGATAAACAAGACTGACCAAACTTTAACCAGTTTCATCAAGAAAAAAAATGAGATAGGACTCCAAAAATAAAACCAAAATGAAAGAGGAGAAGAAACAACAATGAACACCAATGAAAATACAAAGAATTCTAAGAAAATATTTTAAACAATGATATGCCAACAAACTGGACAACCTGAATGAAACTGGATAAACTCCTAGCAAAATACAATCTTCCAAAACTAAATCAGAACAAATCAGAAAATCTGAAATAGACAGGGTACACCTAATGAAATTGCAGCATTAATCAAAAAAACTTCCAAAAAACAAATGACATGGGCCAGATGGCTTCACAGGTGAATTTTACCAAAACATTCTTGGAAGAACTAACACCTTTCTTCTCAAACTATTTCATAAAATTTGATGAGGGATGCCTCCAAACCCATTGTATGAGGCCAACATTACCCTAATTCCAAAACCAGAAAAAAGAGACTACAAAGAAAGGAAAACTTACAGGCTAATACCACTGAAGAAAGTAGATACTAAAATCCTCAACATAATATTTGCAAACTGAATACAGAAAAAGCATCAAGATGATCATATACCAGGATTAAGTGGGATTTATTCCAGAAAAGTAAGGATGGAACACATTAACAAATCAATAAGTGTGACTCATCTCTTAAACAGAATGAAGGATAAAAGCTACATTATTTCATCAATAGATGCAGGGAAAACATTTGATAAAATACAACACCCATTTATGATAAAAACTCTCAGCAAAGTGGGAGCAGAGGGCACATACCTAAACATAATAAGGCTGTAGATGACAAATCCACTGCTATTATACTCAATGGGGAAAAAAACTACAAGTGTTTCCCAGAAGATTGGAAAAAAGATAGGAATATCCACTTTCACCTCTCTCATTCAACCTAGAACTCAGAATCCTAGCCACAGCAATTGGACAAGAAGAAGAAATAAGAGGCATACAAATCAGAGAAGAAGTAAAACAGTATTTATTTGCAGGTGACATGACACTGTACATAAACACCCTAAAGATTTCCACCAAGAAACTTCTGAAACTGATAGATGAATTCATCAAAGTAGCAGGGACCCAAAATTAGTGTCAATAAATCTGTTGCATTTTTATATGACAATAACAAACTAACAGAAAGGGAAATATAAAAAGTCCCATTCACAACTGGTTAGAAAAAAATTAAATACCTAGGCATAAAACTAACGAAGGCTGTAAAACATCTGCACTCAAAAAATATAAGGCGCTGAAGAAAGAAAATAGAAGGTACAAATAAGTGGAAGCAACATTACTGTGTTCATGAACTGGAAGAATTAGCATCATTAAATGTCACAGTAGCCAAAGCGATCTATAGATTCGATGTAATTTATATCAAAATCATGTATTTCACATAAGTAGGACAAATATTTCAAAAATTTATGTGGAGCTCAATGGCCCACTAAGCAACAGTGATCCTGAAAAAGAAGAACAAAGTTGGAGGAATCATGGTATCTAACATCAAACTATACTACAAGGCCATAGTATTCAATCATCATGGTAATGACATAAAAAAGACACATAAATCATTGGAACAGATAGCCCAGAAATAAAAAACACAACTTTTTTAGTTAATATTTGACAGGGGAAACAAGCACATACAATGAGCTAACAATAGTTTATTCAATAAATTGTGTTGGAAGTTGGGCAAGATACTTGCAAAAAAATGAAACTAGACTACCTTCATACATCACATGCAAGTATAAATCAAAATGGATCAAAGACTTAAATGTTAGATCTGGGACCATAAAAATCTTAGAAGAAAACCTAGGTAGCAATATCTCAGACACTGCTTCATAGCAATATTTTTTTTTGTTAAATCTCCCAAGGCAAGGGATACAGAGGAGAAAAATAAACAAATGGGACCTTCATCAAATTAAGTGTGTTTGAAGAGCAAAGGAAATCATCAACAAAATAAAAAGAAAATCCACAGAATGAGAGAGTATATTCACCAATACATCTGGTATGGGTTAATACCCAAAATATATAAAGAGCTTACCAAACTTAACACCGGAAGATCAACCTCCTAATTAAAAAATGGGCAAACGACCTTAATAGACACTTCTCCAAAGAGGACATACAGAAGGTCAAAGATATGTAAAAAGATGGTCAATGTCACTAATAGAGAAATTCAAATTAAAACTACAATAAGATATCATCTGACACCTGTCAGAATGGCTGTCATCAATATATCAAGAAGAACAAGTGCTGGCAAATATGTGGAGAAAGGGGAAGCACTTTTGCAGTGTTAGTGGGAATGCAAACTTGTGCAGCCACTGTGGAAAGCAGTATAGAGATACTTCAAAAACTTAAAAATGGATCTGCCCTTTGACCCAATAATCCCATGTCTGGGATATATCTGAGAGAACCCAAAACAATAATTTAAAAGAATATAAACATCCTCATGTTCACTGCAATGTTATTTACAATCACCAAGTTAGGGAAGCAGCCCAAGTGTTCATCAACAGATAAGTGGATACAATAACTATAGGACATTTACACAACGGGATACTACTCAGCCATGAAAAGTAATAAAAGTTTACCCTTTGTGAGAGTATGGATGGACTTGGAGAACATTATGCTAAGTTAAATAAGCCCCTCAGAGAAAGATGAAAACCATGTGATTTCAGCCATATGTAGAATCTAATGAACAAACTGAACTAAATGAAAATGGGGACAGATTCATAGATGGAAAACAGGGTGACAGCTGGTGGTGTGAAGGTGACAGAGTGTAGGGATTGAGCAAAAAGAAAAACAGACTCATGTACGTAGACAACAGTGTGGTCATTGCTCAGGGGAGGGGTGAGTAATGGGACTCATTAGTAATGGAAAAATATAATAAAGATTAAGTCAAAAAAGAAAATATGACTTTTGGAGTATAATTGTTCATTGTTCTCTTGTAACCTTATTTTGCAGCATTAATATAACATCTTCTCCCTATTTCTCATCTTATTTGAATCTTCTCTCTTCAATATTACTGTAGCACATTTGTACCTTATTCTTTTTTTAAAATCTATTTCTTAGTTATATCAACCTTTCCTCTTGTTTCTAGTCTAAATTTCAGTCTTTCTTCACTGGTTATTATTATTTTCCATTATTCTGCTAAATTGTAGTTATAATATTCTTTTTGTAGTCTTTGAGGTATAAGTTAGGTGATTTGCCTGAGAGCTATATGTTTTTTAATGTAGGCATATATTACTACAAAGTTCCTTCTTGGAACTTTTTTGCTACCTTTCATAAGTTTTGATATGTTGTTTTTCCTTTTTTTTTGTCTGTTAAGAACTTCTTGTTTTCCCCTTGGAGTTCTTCTTTGACCTACTGGTTTTACACAGTGTGTTAATTTCAACATTAATTTTCTAATTTTACTCTAGTAATTAATTTCTAGTTTTATAACACTGTAGGTGGAATAGATAATTTATGATATCAATCATCTTAAAGTTTTGAAGACTTGTGGCCTAACGTACATTCTGTCCCAGAGAATATTCTATGTGCATCTGGGGATGTGTTGCTGCTGTTAAATGTGTAACGGGTTTGAAGGAGACCCACAGAAATGGGAATGGGTAAGTGCCAAAGACTGTGCATTTGTGCATCATTCTGGCAACTGAGAGAATGAACAAATGACTCAACAGAAAAAAAGCACAGTTTGATGCTTGAAGCTAGGGAGGTGACTGAATAAGAGGAACATATCCTTCTATCTACTTTGCAACCCAGGAGATTAAAGGGGGTCTTTAAAAGTGGAGCACACAGAAAATACATGCTTTTGCTCTCCCCTTCTCTCTCTAGCCCCTGATGGCTAAGTCTCAGGCTCCTGAACTGGAGGACCTTGGGAGATTTGCATTATCTGGGAGCATTCCCCGTGCTCAAACCCCTCCCTGAGCATTTCAGAAACTGCATGGCTGGGAGGTGCTGTGGGTGCTAAGCTGGTAAGAGGGAGAAGGAGCAGGACCTGGCTTGTGTTGGGCACATCCCAGGAAGCAGCACAACCAAGCAGCAAACACTATACCCCTCTTCTGCATGGGAAGCCCTGGTTCCTGCTACCTGCCCAGCACCTCCAGTGCAGGCCTGTGTCAGCTACCACACAGGAAACTGTGGGAAGCTTCTGCAGTAACCACCCACCAGCCAGTTACCTACAGGCTCCTCCACTGGGGGCCCCCATCAGTGGCAACTCCAGCATGGCAACTGAACACTTGGGAGCCTCCACAGCAGCCATCTGCCAGCCAACCCTGTGATCCTCCAGTGGTGGTCCATTGCCAACAGCAGTTCCTGCCATCACTAACAATCTGCATGCTTCAGCCCAGACATGGCCTCTGACCCATCCAACTAATGTGTGGGACAGGGCTTAGCAGATCGCTAAAGGGCAGTGGCTGAAGGAAGAGGAAAGTGCCCCGTAAGTAGGATACCTGGACACAGACTCTAAAGCAAGGGTGTCTAACATTTTGGCATCTCTGGGTCACATGAAGAAGAGTTATCTTGGGCCACACATTAATATACAAACACTAATGAAAAAATTCTCCTAATATTTTAAGTAAATTTACATTTTTTTTGTTCCGGGCCTTATTGCAGTCATCCTGGGCTGCATATGGCCTGTGGGCCACAGGTTGGATGCCCTTGCCTTTTAAAGGCTGAAAAGGACAGTTTTTTGGATGGGAGGAGAGTTTACTGTACAACCTTGAACGAGCTGGAAGAGTCTCAGGGTGAGGCATTTGAAGCGTGCCTTGTTTGAGGCATTTAAAGGAAATGGATTTTGAGATAGAAACCTGCCCTTAAGTACATACTTTAAATAAAGGATTCCCTTTCCTTTCTGCCAGACTCTGTCTCTAGAGTTTTGCCTGTGGGTGGTGAGTGGTAGAACCCCACTGGCTGTTCTGAAACAGCATGAGGCTGCCTGGTAACAAATGGAATGATCTTTAAAATCTCATAGGAACAGTTGGTCTTTAATATTATTCAGTTCTAAGGATTTACTGGCTGTGTGGTCTATGCATTTTTCACAGTAGGATGTTAATACCACCTACTATTATTTCATTGCTATTTCTCCCTTTTTATCTGTAAATATTTGCTTAATATATTTAGGTTCGCCAATGTTGGGTTCATATATATTTATAATCATTATATTCTTTTGATGAAGTGTCTCCTTTATCATTATATAATGGGCTTTCCTTCTCTTGTTATAGTTTTTGACTTATGTCTATTTTGTTGGATATAAATATAGTTCCCCTGCTCTGTTTTGTTTTCAATTTGCATGAAATATCTTTTTTAAGATTGCTTTTTCTTTGTTAAATTACTTTATTGTTGTTCAATTACAACTGTCTGCATTTTCTCCCCACCACTTCCCCCCCCGCCAGCCAAACCCACCTCCCTCCCTTGCTTCCACGCTCCCACTTGATTTTATCCATGTGTCCTTTTTAGTAGTGCCTGGAAAACCCTTCTCCTTGTTTCACTTTAAACTGTATGCCATTAAATCTGAAGGGAATTGCTTGTAGACAGTATATAGTTGGGTCTTTTGTTCTTGTTTGTTTTTTTTAATCTATCCAGCCACTATGTGTTTTGATTAAAAAAAATAATTCATTTACATTTAGAGTAATTGTGTCTAGATAAGACTTATAATAACCATCTTGTTTACCTGGCTTTTCAAAAAAATTCATATTGGACCAGATCCAAAAAGGCAAAGGAGTAAGTGAAAGCTACACTAACCTCCCAGTGCCAATAGGGAATTAAAACTAAATTATAGAGAAATTATCTTGAATAACCACTGAATACTAGCTGGAGAAAAGCCTTACAGACACAGACAGACAGTAGAAAACATTTCATCACAACATGACTGGTAGGGAGTGTGGAGATATGAGAGGGCTGTCTGGGCTCCCATGGGTGATAGTTGAAGTGCTGGGGGGATATTTCAGTGCCTGGGGAGCTGCCCCTGAGAGTGTGGGATCTAAACCCTGAGCGAGGATGTTCCCACCTACAGCATCACAGCTGGAATGGAACCCAGATAACATCTAACTAAAAACAGCAGAGGTTCTGTCTCCCAGGGAATCACCTGGAGATGCAGAGAACCTTTTAAAGGGCCAAAGGACAAAATTTCATTTGCAGCCACATGACCTGGATGCCAACAAAGAGAGGGCAGAGTGGACTAGAGACATTTGAGGAGAGTCTGAGGTTGGTGGCTCTGGGGAGACAACTGGGAAAACAGCTGACTGGATCCATGTGGTGAATCATACTAAATACTGCAGGGGCCATTTCTCTCAGGCAGAGAGCTCCTCTTCTAAGGGCATCAGCCTGAAGGGAAGCAATAGCCTTGACTGCAGGTGTTACTCTGCCCCATCCTGTGGTGCTTAAGCCTTATTACTCATCACAGATTGATTAGTTTAACACATTGATCAGATTAACAGCTGATTAGTTTGACATCTAAGGTGAAAAACACAAACAACCACTGTGAGAAGACAAAGAAATAGAACCCTGATTAAAAAACAAGAGAATTTTCCATAATAACTAGATGAAGTAGGATAAACAATTTATCAGACAGTTTAGAGTAATAACTATAAGGATACTCAATAGCATGAAAACACACATAGAAATTGTCTTGCAGCCTTTCAAGACCAAGCAGTTTCACTCAGGATTTGGGAAGTTGGAAGAAAATTCACAGAGCCATGGGAATTCCTGACATGCTTTTATCCAAGAGGTGGGGTGATCTACACATGCTGCAAGCCAGTGTTGCACTGTGGGAAGTTCCAACTCCCTTATATACTAAAAGAACATAAAACCTGCAAGGTGCCAAGATATGTATAGCAAAGCATGATTCTGTGCATGCAGGCCCACTCAAGGCTTTGGAAATACTGCTTCTCAGGTCCAGTCTTAAGCTATGAGAATGCTGCTTTTCTTAGTTACCCAGGGTGAGGAGCCTGATTGACCCTGTTTACCCACAATGCACCCTTTCAGGGCTACTCACTATACAATCTACAGGAGTGTGTCTTCTGGAGGGTCCCTTGGAAAGGATGGCAGAGCCCTGCACCCATATACCAGAAAAGCATTATGAACTATAGCAACAAGCAACCAAAATACAAGAGCTTCTGCCCAAGACAACAAGGACTCAGTGATATTCAGTAGTTAGAGATGCCCACCATTCCTTCAGGGGATCACTTGTCAGATATTTGATAGCACAGGTCTCAGAAGCTAATTCCCATAGGGCTTGGTGAGCATGGTAATGGACATCAGAAATGTATATACAGCATTCAGACCCTGCTAGGGCACACACCTCACCTGGTACGTAGTAAGCACATCTACGGTCATTCAACTTTGCAAAGCTACTTTCCTTAATTGATACACTGCCTCATTCAAGAGGCTTAAGGAATTGTGTTGTATTCAACACATGAGCAGCATGCAAAGCTAAAGCAGTTGTCTCAGTCTCAGTGACTGTAGAAGCAGCTTAAGGAGAAAAAATGGCTAATGGGTATACCACCAAGGAGTACACTTTACCCAGAGTGGCACCTTAAATGCTTCCCAATTGGTTGACCAGATTTCAAGAGTCTTCTGATCTAAAGCAGGCAAATAGGGTCATCCCCAGGTACAATGGCCAGTCCAGTTTCCAGGCAGGTACAGCCACTCATGTGAACCACATATGCAGAGAGCTCCATTGGGAACTGTAGCCCAAACATTATTCCATACCTCCCAAGAATGCTTTAGAGTCTGAGTCTGACACAGGCCTATTGGAATCCAGTTCATTTGATCTTGTCCTTTGAGGTTCTCAATACAAAAGGGAAGTGGTCCAGCCAGCTTCATGGCCTCAGCCATTAACCACCTTGAGTCATCCCCTATGGAGTAGCTGACTAACAGCCTGGGCTGATCATACCGCTGTTTTTTCCCCAGTGTGGATGTCAGTCCAAGTCAATTCCACAAGGGATGTGCATTGTTTCATTGTGCAGTAGCTAAGTCCAATTTGAGACAGAAGTTGGAGAAATGTACCATGGGAGGCCAGAAGATGTGCTCAGGGGTTGTTCAGTGAAGACCCAGTACACTGATTGGTTAGCCACTGAGGCATAGGTATGTACCCAGTCCACTAAGGTGTTAATTTGCACCCTAGGGGAAAAAAAATAAAGCAGTTATTAGAACTAAAAATGGCAAATCATGACCCTCAGGCAATATACAAGCAAGTTTCTGGTCAGATGATAAAACAGTAGCTGGCATAGGGGGCCTTCCTGAATGCATATACCATACCTTCTGTCTCTCAACTGAGGGTTTAGCATCTACTTGCGACAACACTGGAGAACTCTTAATGGGTCACAAATATATCACAAAGGTGCCACAGAGAAGCATTTCATGGTTTGTTGGCCCTGGACCTTTAAGATTGGGGACCATGTCCCAGTCTCCCAGGTCACTATTTGCAAATTTCTCTCCAGTCTGTGTCTCTAAGGGACAACAAGAGCCATTCAACACATGTGAGGTCTTTTATTTCCCAAGGCCATGTCCACGTGGCTGTTACCCTCACTCCAGGCCCTCAGGGGAAGGCAAAAGAATGTTTCCTTGTTTTCTGGTTTCAGCAAAGCACCCTTAGTCTGTATCTGCAGCTGAATTGGGTCTGCAGTCCAGTAGAGTAAGGCTTCCACTGGAGCTAGGTACCCCCTCTGACTCCTCTCGTTTAGAGTCCAGAGGCATTTCATCCAGCCACACAGCACAGGGGAGGTAGCTGTGGCAGGCAGGCCCTGCTTTAAGAGACCATTGTACCATTTATTATTCTGGCAGCTTGGTGGGGGGGTGCGTGTTAGGCCACATGGAATTTCCAGTCAATCAGTACGTCTTGGGCCAATTGTCACACCAACGCCCCAGTAATATGCATCCCCTGATCACTTTCAATGATCAAGGGTCATCCATAGGGAATACATAAATACTCCAGCACAGTGATTACCCCTTTCTGATCTGGATACCACGCAGGGTAAGCAGTTAAAAGTCAGTACCATACACACATGTAATTGAATACTTATATCTGTCTGAACTAGGCAAAAGTCTGATCACAACAACCTGCCACTGGATCAGAGCTACTTGTCCCCACACCACCTGCCCTGTAGTTTCCAGAGGCCCTCTGAGGATGCTCTTATAAACAGATAACACAAGTCTCAAAAGCTTCCTGTACCTCTGCTAAGGTGACAGGTAACTCCCAAGTTTTTACTGTAGACCACATGGTCTTCTGCCAGCATGTAAGAGGTAACAGTGTAGCCAGTGGGCAACTTCTGTTCCTGACAGGCCAGTAGGTACTCTCTCCAGCCATTGCATGTTGGCTAGAGTGTCAGCCTCATCATTCCCAGGGAGATCAAGGGGAGCATGCCTGGTCACGTACAGTGATTTGTTTCTGGTGGCCTAATTCCCAGAGGTCTTGCCATAAGACCCCGCCCCCATAATGGCTTATACATAACCATCCATTTAATTGCATGCTATGTAGAGATCCACAATGTTAGCCCCCAGTACATTGCCCAGCTATCTTTGTAAATAGTCAGGGGTGATGCTTCATTGGCAGCCATGAGCCACACAGCTCACAGTTCTGCCCATTGACTACTCTGACCTACTTCAGTATTAAGCCAGATTGTGTCTGTTTAATTGCTGTCACCCTTTGTGGGGACAGCATCTGAACAGGGGTATGCTCAGCCTTTCACTGCAAAAAACCTCAACAGGCCTCCACAAAGGGCCCAGGATACATTCAGGAATGGGGGATACCTAAACAGTATACTCATGGGGGGACAGCTACCCAATACCCAAGGAAAGCCACACACTTTCACCTTTTCTGGTCCCCCTCCATCCCCTGTAGATGGGTTTCTTGGCTCTTCCCCCTATTCAGATTTTCAAAGGATATCTCCTCCCTGTACTCAGGAGGTTAGCACAGCCAACTGATCTTCCATATGGACTGGATGGGCCTCTCAGGTCGCATCCCTGGGCTTTCTTCTCACCTTTTTCTTCTTCTGGGGTCACAGAAAGTGTTGGTTAGCTCCCAGAGGTTTCCAGAGCTTTAATAAGTAAGTGTTTGGATTTTTATCAATCTTAATTAGATCTACTGCAGCCCCTAAAAGGTCTGACCACATCTGTGTCTTGGTCACATGTACGAGGGTGCTGTTTGACCAAAAAACAGAGAGAATTTGAGATACCACCTGAACTGCTTTCTGCCAGTGGTGGGACTCTGCCTCCCCAAGACTCACCATGGGCATGCTGCAGCAACAGATCCCATATACCTGCTGTAAGCATTCATCATCAGGGTCCTGGGAATTTGGATGGAATGTAGCCTGGCACATGCCCAACTCCTGCATGGTTTGCATTAAGACTGCAAAAGACTGCCATTTGCTTAAAGTGTCTGGCACATCGCCCACATCTGCCTATACCGTATGAATATCTGCCATGACCCACTCCAACAAAGAATGTGATTTCTCCCCTTGTCCATGCCACCAGCTAGTCTTCCCCCATTGGTGCAAAGATGGGTAAATCATGATGGATTTAACTCTAATTTTTCTATCTCGTTATCAGTGTACATGATGTTCTCCACCCCAAAATCCCAAAGATGTAAGAGTCAAACTGCTAAAGGCTCCCCAGGCTGCTGGAAAAACTGATTCATGAGATTGACCAGTTCAGCCTGTGTATAAGGCGGTAGGTTGTTTGTTTCAATTATCTGGGCAGGGCCATCTGGATCTCCCCAGGCACCAGGGGCTTCTGAGACTTCATTTTCTGTAACACCACTGGGCAGGCCTTCAGGGAACTTGGTTCCATAGCTTCTCCATATTCCTCTGAGTCATCTGCTCTGACCAGGGAAGGGGATCATCACAGCTCTGCCACTCAGAGAACTTCTTTCAGGGTGCTGATTCTGACTTCCAAAGCTTCTCTCTTCCTTGGAGTTCACGTAGCTTCATTTCATTGTGAAGTGTAGTCTCTGTCTCAGCTTGCAAAGCTTAAACACCCTGCCTATGGCCCTGTGACCACCAAGGCACTGGGCTTTTCTAGGGTCTCCCTGACCACCTGAAGAAGTCTTCTCTACCCTGTTGGCTGCACCACTAACAATGGGCCAGTTCTGGGGTGGGGCCAAGCTGCCAGGAGAATTCCACAGGATACCACATTCTGGTGACTGGCTACCCTTCCAGGCCCACCTCTGGGCTCCTACATATTCATACCTTACTGCAATGAATCATGCCATGGTGCCAATTTTCCTGAAGACTTTCAAGGCCAAGCAGGTTCATTCAGGATTCAGGAAGCCAGGAGAAAATTGATGGATCCCTAGGAATGCCTAACATGCCTTTATTCAAGAGTGGGGTTATCCATGCATGCCATAATCAGTGTGTCACACACATTATATAAAGGAACAACTCCTTTATATAATAAATGTACACAAAGCCAGCAGGGTACTAAGATATTGTATAACAAAGTATGATTTTGTGCATGCGGGCCCATTCAAGACAATGGGCAGTTCTGTCCCAGTCTCAAGGCTATAAGAATGCTGCTTATCTTAGTTGTCCACACATTTGGGTGAGGGAACCTGATTTACTCTATCCTACAGAAACCATAAAAAGGATAAGTCAGAAATTTTTTAAAATCTGAGAAAAATAATACACTGGAAGGAATAAACAGTAGGTTAGATGAAGCAGAGGATCAAACCAGTGTTTTGGAAGACAAGGTAGCAAAAAACAATCAGGCAGAATAGCAGAAAGAAAAAAGAATGAGAAAAAAAAGGAAAGTTTAAGAAACATCTTGAACAATATGAAGTGTAACATCATCTGCATTATGGGAATACCAGAAGGAGAAGAGAGTCAACAAGGGGTTTGAGAACCTATTGAAGAAATAATAACCAAACACTTCCTAATCTGTTGAAGGAAAAAGTTGTACAAGTCCAAGAAGCTCAGAGAGTCCAAACAAGTTGAACCCAAGAGGGTTTACACTGAGACACACCACAATTAAATGACACAGCTTAAAGATAAGTTGAAAGAGAAAAGCAGGTAGTTAACTACACGGCAGCACCAATTAGACTGTCATCTTATTACTGAACAGAAATATTTCAGGCCAGAAGTGAGTGGCATGAGATATTCAAAGTGATGAAAAACAATAACCTAAAACCAAGGCTACTTTACCTAGCAAGGCTATCATTTAAAATCAAAGGAGAAATAAGGGGCTTCCCATACAAAAAAAAAAAAAAAAGCTAAAGGAGTTTTGTTAATACCAAACCAGTATTGCAACAAATTGTTTAAAGGCTTCCTTTAGGAAGAAGAACACCAAGAAAAAAACAACAGAGGGAAAACAGTCTAACAATAAATGGTGCTACATACTTACCTATCAATACCACCTTAAATTTAAATGGTTTAAAAGCTCCACCCAAAAACATATGGTAGCTGAATGGATAAGAAAACAAGACCCATATATATGCTGCCTCCAGGAGACCCATCTCAGATCCAAAGATACACACAGATAAAATGGAAAGGCTTAAGAAAAGATATTTCACACAATAGGAAAGAAAAAATCTGGGTTAGCAGTACTTATGTCTGACAAAATAGACTTTAAAACTAAGGCTATGGTAAGAGACAAATAAGGACACTACATAGTGATAAGGGGAACATTCCAACAAGAGGATATAACCCTAGTAATCATTCATGCACACAAGATAGGAGCACCTAAGTATGTAAAGCATTTTGATGGACATAAAATGAGGGATTGATAGAAACACAGTGATAGTTGGTGATATTAGCATCCCATTGAAAAATATCAATGGGTAGATCTTCCAGACAAAAAAAATCAAGAGAGCAACTTTAAATAACACTCTAGATAAAATGGATTGTATTGATATCCTCTGAGCATTTCACCCCAAGGCACTACAAATGTATATACTTTTAAGTACACATGGAAAGTCTCTAAGATATACCACATGCTAGGACCTCAAAACAAGTCTTGATGAATTTAAGAACATTGAAATCGTATCAAGCATCTTCTCTACCACAAAGCTATGAACCTAGAAATCAACCACAAGAAGAACACTGAAAAACGTGCAGACATGGAAGGTAATAATATGTTATTAAACAATGAATGGAACAAAAATGAGACCAAGAAAGAAATCAAAAGATACTTTTAAAGAAATGCAAATGTGGACACAACAATCCAAAAGCTGTGGAATACAGGGAAAGCCATCCTGAAAGAGAAATTCACATTACAGGCCTAAACTCAAAAAAAAAAAAAAAAAGGCTTAAATAAATCATCTTACTTCACACTTAAAGGAACTTGAAAAGGAACAATGACAAAAAAAAGCCCATTGTGAGTAGAAAGAAGGAAATAATTAAGAGTAGAGCATAAATAAATGAAATAGAGTCTAAGGAATGATAAAAAAAAAAGATCAATATGAATCTGAGAGCTGGTTCTTGAAAAGATAAACCAGATCGACAAAATCTTTAACCAGACTCCTCAAGAAAAGAGAGAAAGGATCCAAATAAATAAAATCAGAAATGAAAAAGGAGAAATAGCAACTGACACTAAAGAAATACAAAGGATTATAAGAAAATATTATGAACAAATATATGTCAATGAACTGAAAAACCTGGACAAAATGGGTAAACTAAAACAATACAATCTTCCAAAATTAATCAGGATGAATCAGAAAATATTAAGAGACATATTACATCTAGTGAAACTGAAGCAGTAATAAAAAAAATCCTAACAATCAAAAGCCCTGAAACAGTGGTTTCACAGGTGAATTTTACCACATATTTTGAGTAAAACTAACACCTCTCTTTCTCAAACTAGTTCATAAAATTCAAGAAGAGGAAATGTTCCCAAACTCATTTTATGAGACCAGCATTATCCTAATTCCAAACCAGATAAAGATACTACAAGAAAAACAATTATAGGCCAATGTCACTGATTAACATAGATGCTAAAATCCTCAACAAAATATTAGCAAACCTAATACAGCCATGAATGAAAAAGATCATACACCATGATCAAGTGGGATTTATTCCTGTAATGTAAGGACGGTGCAACATTTGCAAATCAATGAATGTGATTCATCACATAAACAAAATGAAGGACAAAAACTTCATGAATATATCCATATATGAAGAAAAAACTTTTTGATAATATCCAGCACCCATTTATGATAAAATCTCTTAGCAAAGTGGGAATAGAGGGAACATACCTACACATAATAAAGATCATAGATGACAAACCCACTGTCAGCATGATATTCAATGTGCAAAATCTACAAAAATTTTACTTAAGATCAGGAACAAGAAGGGATGTTCACTTCCACTCTCTTATTTAACATACTATTGAAAGTCCTAGCTACAGCAATCAGACAAGAAAAATAAATAAAAATATAAATATTGGAAAGGAAGATGTAGAACTGTCTGTATTTGTAGATGATATGATACTATACATAGAGAACCCCAAACAAATGAGAAATGAATTTATCAAAGTAGTATGATACAGAATTAATATTCAGAAATCAGTTGCATTTTTATATTCCAGTAACAAAATACAGAAAGGAAAATTTTTAAATGCCATTGAAAATTGGTTCAAAAAAAATAAAATACCTAGGATTAAATCTAAAACTAAGGATATAAAAGACTTGTACTTCGAAAATTATGACACTAAAAAAAGGAAATTGAGGAAGATACAAATAAGTGGAAGAACACACCATGTTCATGGATAGGAAAAATTAACATCATTAAAATATTCTTACCACCCAAAGCAATCTATAGATTCAATTCAATTCCTATCAAAATTTCAATGGTATATTTCAGAGCTTGAACAATATTTCAAATATTTCAAAAATTTATATGGGACCACAAAAGGCCCTGCATAGCAACATAACCCCAAGAAAGAAGAACAAAGTTGGAGGAATCATGCTACCTAAAATAAAACTAATATAAGGCCACAGTAATCAAAACATTTATGGCATTGGCATAAAATGCACATAGATCACTGCAAGAGAATAGAGAACCCAGAGTTAAACCCACACTTTACAGTCAATTAATGTTTAACAGAGGAAACAAGCACATAAAATGAGCTAAAGATAATTCATTTATAAATGGTGATGGGAAAATGGGACAGAGCCTGCAGAAAAATGAATCTAGACCACCTTCTTACACCACATACAAGAATAAATTTTAAAATGGATCACAGACTCAAATTTTAGACATAAAAGCATAAAATCCTAGAAGAAAGCTTAGGCAGTAAAATTTCAGACACTGCTCATAAAAATTTTTATCAGATATAGCTCCCCATGCAAAAGATATAAATGAAAAAAATAAACAAATAGGACTTCATCAAACTAAAAGGTTTTTGTACAGCAAAGTAAATCTTCAACAAAATAAAAAGACAACCCAAAGAATGGGAGAATATATTTATCAATATATCTAATAAGGGATTAATATTCAAAATTTATAAAGTACTTACAAAATTCAACACCCAAAAAAAATAACCCAATTTAAAAAATGGGTAAAAGATCTAAAATGACACTTCTGAAAAGAGGACTTACAGATGGCCAATAGACATATGAAAAGATTCTCAACATCATTAATCATCAGAGAAAATATAAATTAAAACCATAATGTGGTAACATCTCACAATCTGTCAGAATGGCTCTCATCAATAAATGAACAAACAAGAGTGCCGATGAGGATGTTGATAAAGGTGAACCCTTATACACTGTTGGTTGGAATGCTGATTGGCATGGCCACTGTGGAAAGCAGTATGGAGCCTCAAAAAAAAAAAAAAAAATGGATCTGCCTTTTGACCCAGCAATCCTACTTCTGGGAATGTATCTGAAATAACCTAAAAAAACTAATTTGAAAGAACATAAGCAACCCTATGTTCATTGAAGCTTTAGTTACAATCACCAAAGCATAGAAATAGGCCAAGTGTCCATCTATAGGTGAATGGATAAAACTATGGGATATTTACACAATGGAATTCCATTCAGCTGTAAAAAAGAAGATAATTTTACCCTTTGCAGCAGTATGGATGTACCTGGAGAACATTAGGTTAAGTGAAATAAGCCGTCAGAGAAAGACAAAAATACCATATTATTTTACTCAGGTGTGGAACTTAACAAAACAAACTGAACTATAAAGCAAAACAGAGGCAGACTTGTAGATGAAGAACAGATTGACAGCTAGTGAGGAGAGAGTGGGAAAGGTAGGCACTGGATAGGTTGGGCAAAAAAATGAAAAGGATTCATGGACATAGACAACAGGGTGTTGTTGGCTAGGGGTTTGGGGGTACCAGGGGACTAAATAGTAATGGAAAAATATAATAAAGATGATATATTTAAAATATATAAATCAATAAAATATTTTAAAAACAGTTCAAATTGTCCCCCTTTTTCTTTTGCTATCCTTCCTTGTGACTTTATGATTTTCAGTAGTAATATTCATTCCTTTCTCTTTATCTGCTGTGTATCTACTATAGGATTCCTCTTCATTGTTACCATAAAACGTACAAAAATATATCTTAAAACAGTAATTTAGCTGATAACAACTAAACTTCACTGCAGACAAAAATCTCTACCATCCCTACATTTTATATTTATGATGCCACATTTTTATCTTTATATTGCAATATGTTACATTGATTATTGTGAATAAAAATTACTTTAATATATTTATCTTTTAAAAATTTACTAGATATAAGTGATTACACACCACCATTACATATTAGAGTATTCCCTTTTAACTATATACTCAGATCTATAAATGAGTTTTACACATTCTTAGTGTTTTCACAGTATTAATTAGTGTCTTTATTTGACACTTGAACTCTCATTAGAATTTTTTGTAAGGCAGTTCTAGTGATGGTGAACTCTCTCAGCTTTTGCTTGGCAAGTCTTTTCCTTCATTCATTTATGAAGGACAGCTTTGCCAGTGAACTAGTTTTGATTATCAGGGATTTTTCCCCCACCATTTTGAGTATACTATCTGACTCCTCCCCTAGACTGCAAGAAGTCTGCTGAGAATCCACTCATAGCCTTATAGGTGGTTCTCTTATATGTGATGTTTCTTTTCTTCCTGCTTTCAAATTCTCCTTTGTTTTTGACAGTTTTATTATAATGTGACTCACTGAACTTCTCTTGTGTTTAATTGTTTGTAAATTTAAGAATTTCATAGACCTGATTATCCTGTTTCATCCCAGATTTGGAAAGCTTTTAGCCATGATTTTTTTCAAATAAGTTTGATGCCCATTTTTTCTTTCCGTTAGGGCTCCATGATGTGTACACTAAACCATTTCAGCTGTCCTATAATTCATTTAGGCTTTCTTCTTTGGTCTTTTCATGATTTTCTTCTTATTTTAATACTTTGGATAGTTTCAAATAACTTGTCCTCAAGTTTACAGATTCATTGCTCTGTTTTGATGAAGCCTATTGTTAATACTCTCTACTGCATTTTTAAATTCTATTTATTGTATTGTTCAGCTCCAGAATTTCTTTTGGATTCTTTTTTGATTTCCATCTCTCTTTTGAGTATCTTGTTTGGATCATATATTTTCCTAATTTCATTGAGTTGGTCTCTGTTTCCTTGTAGTTCATGAACTTATTATAACAATATTTTGAAATCTTTGCCAGGGAATACATAATTCCTCTATCTGAAGGGTCAGTTACTAGAAAATTGTGTTCTTTTGGTGGAATCATCTTTCTTCATTTCCATGTTCATTGAAGTTTTGGATTGCCATATTCAACATTTCAAGAAAGTCACCACCTAAAATTTAGACGGGTTTTGGGAGAGAATACCTTCACCAGTCAGGCTTGTTAGGCCATTGAGAAATTCTCTAATGGATGCGTGAGCCCACTCCTAATTCCATTTTAATAACACGTAAATTGTAATGCTTTCTATTAATCCTACAAAGCCAGGTACTGAGAACTTCTTTGTTTTCCATAGCATGGTACCCTAAAATATTCAATTTGTGAGCTTATTCTTAATTCCTCAGATTCAGGTCAATTTTCTGTACTGCTCAATAGCCCTCTCAAAGTATTTCACTGAGTATCCATGGGAGCACATTACAAGAGTTAATAGGGTGAGAGTTGAAGCATTAGGGAGACCCATGGGTCCACTGGGGATGTCCACAGGCAAGGACATCACTAAAAATACATGGGTAAGATTTCTGATGAAGTCCACAAAGCAGTTTGGTAGTATGAACTGCAGATAACTTTTAGCAATAGATAGCACTCTACTTTATACTCTTCTAGTAGGAAGGTATTACACATTCATGAGCCTTCTTCTACTCCCCAGTGTAGCCATTTGGATGGTCTTTCAACCACAGCTCCCAAACAAAAGGTTTGAGTCATGCATTCCGAACCAAGAGCCATCATCCAAGCAGGTATTTCTATTAGCTGGAAAATGCCCTCAGCTGAAATTAGGTATATGGCCAAATATACAGGAATGGGCACAATAGGTTTACACTTGTAATACAAGTAAATAATACAATAATTAATGAATAAAATAAAAAAAAACTCAGTGTTTTGCATACTCAAAACTGTAAACCTACTTTTGCCCACTCTGTATTTTATATATCCATAAATATGTATTTTTGAAACATTACACAACTTATGAAATTAGCATACTTGTAATGTTCTGTTCCCTAGAAGGAAAAAGTCCTCTATCACCCCAAAATTTATAAAACAATATTATTATCTGGAAAATACCAATGACATATGTCACAGACATAGAAAAAACATTTCAAAAATTTATATGGAACCACAAAAAGCTGCACCTGAATAGCTGCATCAATTTTGAGAAAGTAAAGCAAAGTAAGAGGAATCATGATACCTGATACGAAACTCTATTACAAGGCCACTGTAATCAAAACAGCCTGGTATTGGCATAAGAACAGACACGTAGACCAATGCATCAGAATAGAGAGCCCCAAAATAAGCCGAAGTCTCCATGGTCAATTAATATTTGACAAAGGGGGAAAAACATAAAATGGAGTAAAAATAGCCTCTTCAACAAATGATGTTGGGAGATCTGAACAGATACATGCAAAAAAAAAAAAAAGAAAGAAACTTGATCACCAACATACATCACACACAAAAATAAATTTGAGGTGGATAAAAGATTTAAATATAAGGTTTGACACCATAAAAGTCCTCGAGGGAAACATAGGCAGGAAAATCTAAGACATTCCACATAGCAATATTTTCACCTATATGTCACCTAGAGCACATAAAGAGACATAAAGGAAACAATAAACAATGGAACTTTCTCAAATTAAAAAGCTTCTGCATGGTTAAAGAAAACAACATTAAAATGAAAAGAGAACCAACTAGATGGGAAAACATATTTGCCAATGATACCTTGGACAAGGGTTTGATCTCCAAAATCTATAAGGAATTCACATGATTCCACTCCAGGAAGACAAAAAAAAAAAAATAACAATAAAAAATGAGCAAAAGACTTTGAGCAGACACTTTTCCAAGGAGGACATAGAGAGGGTCCAGAGACATATAAAAACATGATCAGTTTCACAAGCCATAAGAGAGATGCAAATTAAAACCATAATGAGATACTACTTCACACTGGTGAGAATGCCATAAACAAATCAACAAAAAACAAGTCCTGGTGAGGTTGTGGTGAAAAGGGAATCCTAGTACACTGTTAGTGGGAATGCAGACTGGTGCAGCCACTGTGGAAAACAGTATGGAATTTCCTCAAGAAGCTAAAAATGGAATTATCTTTTGATTCAGCAATTCCACTGCTGGGATTATATCCTCAGAACCCTGAAACACCAATCCAAAAGAGCCTATGAACCCAATGTTCATAGCAGCACAATTTACAATAGCCAAGTGCTGGAAGCAACCTAAGTGCCCATCAGTAAATGAATGGATCAAAAACTATGGTACACCTACACAATGGAATTCTACACGGCAGAAAGAAAGAAGGAGCTCCTATCCTTTTCGACAGCATGGGTGGAACTGGAGAGAATTATGCAAAGTAAAATAAGCCAGGTGGTGAGAGACAAATACCATATGATCTTACCTTTAAGTTGAACCTAATTGATAAAACAAGCAAGCAAGCAAAATATAATCAGAGACATTGAAATCAAGAACAATCTGACAGTAACCAGAGTGGAGGTAGGAGGAGATAATGGGGGGAGGGGTAAATGTTTCTAGGAACATCTATAAAAGACACATGGACAAAACCAAGGGATGGTGGAAGCAACGGAGGCAGGTGGGGATGGCTGGGGTTTGGGGGATTGGTGGAGGGTAAATGCAGACAACTGTACTTGAACAACAATAAAATACCTTTAAAGAGCAAGCAAACAAACAGAAAAACAATATTATTACATGGAGAAAGTTTAAATATCTTTACTATATTTAACACAAACATTTTAATAAAGGTAATTGTAAATATTCTTTTTCTGCTATGTAACAAATTAGCTAGAGAAAAGGTAAATGTTTTATCCCTATTCAACCATGAAAAATGACACATGCACACACCTTACTCAACATGTGCGTTAACACCTGCATTGGTAAAATTTTATTTTAAAAAATAAAATATTTGCTTAGCATAGAAACATATTTGCAAGAATCTTACTTTCCTAAGTATATTTCATTTGAAAACACTTGGTTTGGTGTCAAACACTGCCTTAATTAAAATGTTTATTCAATCATTATGATAAAACAAATGTTTGCTTTTGGTACAGTCTAAATATACAAATGTTCTTGCAAATATTCCTAGGCTACTGCTTGCACTCCTCTGAAAACTTTCTTCACCATACATTTTTTCCACCAGTTGCCTATTTGAAAACATTTGCAAAGCACTTATAAAGTAAAATATTATACCTGATTTCAAATGTATCATAGTATTTATATTTTTATTTCTATGCATAAAAATATTTTATGTGTATGTTCCTGTTAATTAAGGGACACAATTACTTTAAAATAAAATGTGACAGACACTATACTTAACAATTTCTTAAAGAGGAACAAAAATGCTACTGAATACAATTTTTTACTTGATACAGAATAAGAGAACTGGCATATAAAATCATGACACATCATTTCCTGTACTGGTTGGTAATCTAAATAATTCTGTCAGATGTTATTATGTATATTAGAAACGATTCAACCTATTATAAGAGGAAAGATATTTAATAGAGACTATTAGATCCTTACAAATATTTGGGAATAGCAGAGGATAAAGGTTCCAGCCTGAGCTTTCTGGACTGAGTCCCTGAATAAAATCCCAAAACTAGCTTTCCAAGGAAAGTGAAGCTCTGCTTCAATTCAACACCAGGAATAGAGATGTGACACCATTACTCACTCCAGCTCTACCAGCATTCAGCACTCAGGGAACCCATTCTAGCACCGGGATTGCAATTTCTCGGTCTTGTAATCACCAATAAAGTGTATGTCCAACATCCCCTAAGCTGGAGCTTGAGTACCATTACCACCACTCCTGAAATACCACCAGCTTCTGTGACAGTGCTTGAATGAAAACAATGAAATCTCCATCCCCTCCATGTTTTACATCTCAAGAAGGAGTAGCAGTCTGGTGAGAGCTAAGATATATATAAACTCTACAGGGATCTAGGAATTTTAGAATCATAGTGTCTAGATTGAGTGAACACTAAAATAAAGGAATCAGAATCGAGTTGGATAAGCTCATCAACTGAAACATTTCCAGAGTATTCACATAAAAAATACCACTTTGTCAACTCCATAATCCCATTTTTAGAACATATTTTTCCCTTAATGACACAATCACCTAGTGAAGGAATTTCAAATTTTGAGTTGCCAAGTGAGATTGTCCAATAATTCCAGCAAAATATATTCATGAGCCACTTTGCCATGGTGATCTACTGGTCTCATGAGAAAACTTAAATTGCTGCTTGTGCATAGGATTATCTTTAATTACTTAAAAAAAACACTTGATTTGGTGTCCATTATAAAATATTTCATGCATAAGAGCTCAATCAGGAAGCATGCACAACTGTTACTATTATTTATTTTGTGGATGTTACTGCAATAAAATGTGATACTGTTTCTGGTACCTGGAATATTACTAAGATGCCAGAAATACAGTGTTAGTTTATTTATTGTTTTACCTTTATAAAAATTAAGATGTGTACATATTTTACCTGACTACCTTGAACTGGAGTCATACAAACCCTCCAGCTCTGAGTCAAAATATTCATGCTTGGGCTTCATATGTCAGTCCTTGATTTTCTATAACAATGATAACATGCTTATGGGTCCCCAGGTGGTACCAAAACATACAAACAAGATGGTGGGACATGAAGTCAAAGTCAGGTGCAGTCTCATGAAAGTGTCCAGGGGTCCCAGTTATCTGAAGCACTCTACTCTATGCTCTTCACAGTGTAAAACATACATGTTTTACACCCTCAACTGAAACACAGCTAATTCCTGGGAGGCCTATTTGGTATGATGCTGAGGTCTCTTGTTCATCAAGGAACTGATATAGCTACCACCTTTCTCACAGCCTGAGAAATTGTTCTACCTAGGTCAGCCCTTGATTCAGAGTTCTGTCTCTGCCTTTACAAACCAATAGGACTTGTTGGGTCTATGGCAGATAAGGTTGGTATATAGATTGTTTAAAAGCCTGTAGAAGAATTGTAATTTTATAATTTCAAAGCAAGAAATTATCTTCTCTGGAAAATGTCTTGTGTTGAGAAGCCACTCTTGAGGGAATGAAGATGGCAGCGAGGTATGTGGGAGCAAAGCCCAGTTCTCCCTGTGTTCAGCTGAAACACCTAACCAATCTTCTGAGGAACAGAGTGAACAGCCAATAAAGTCCCAGCTTATATAAGAAGTTTGGAGGCCAAAAATTGCAGAGGACATTGAAAACAGATGGTGAGGAGATTGTGCTGGGATGGTAAGGTCCCTGGGATCTGTGCAGAGACCAAGGCTGCTGTGCCCCCAGCCTGGTGCCTGCCTCAGAATACAGGGAGGAGAGTTAGATCATCAACTCCCTCCCCTGCCAGAGCAGGGAGGGCAGCCCAGCACCATGAAGGACCTAGAAGCTGGAACTCACTGAGAGTAAGAGAGATGAAGTGGGAGACACACAGAGACAGTGTACAACCACTGGGAATGTGAATGCTGGCACCAGAGAATTGAGGTGCCAGGTGACACATGGAGAAGGGAGAAGCTGGGCCTTATCGGACCCTGACTCAGATAGTCTCTAGACTCATTGGAAAGTTGGGCTGTGTGAAAAGCTCTGTGTTTGTTAAGAACACCAGGTAGCTGCTTTGTAAGGAACTCTCCAGCAGCAACTGACTTGCTCCAAGGGGGAATTCAGCTGTGCATGCCCAGAGACTGAGTGGGGTGAGTGGAATCATTTTATTGTTTATGTATATTATTATTATCTTTTAATTATTTTACCACTTTTATTTTATTAGTATTTTTTATTTCTTTTCATTATGTTTAGTTTCCTTGTTTCATTTCTATGTTTAATTGAATTGTTTGACTGGTTTTCCTTATTCTCTCTTTATTATATTTTAATTCTTCTTTCACTTCATCCATGTTCCAATAACACACAACTCTTGATTGTGTACTTTCTATTCTGGTTATCCAAATCATATATTTCTTGTCATATTATTGTTGTTCCAGTACTATTATAACTAATTGTTGTTCCATACAATTGTACATACTACATAGCAACCCCCCTAATCTTAGGCCATTTCACTTTAATCCTGAGCATTATTACTGTTGTGGTTAACTCTATTCTCTCTCGCACTATCCCTAATTTCTTTTCTTTACTCTCACAATCTCATCATCTAATCTTGCACAAGTGCTCTGTTTTCTGGATTCAGCTCAACAATCATCCTTCCCTCTAACAAGAGTATTATCTCTCTTTTCATCTTTTATTAAAAGTGGCTACTTGGGTGAAATATCACAGTTAATGCTATACTTATCCAAAGAATATCCTATCTCTGCTCTACTTGCTGGTACTTTAAATCCCATAAAATACTCTCTCATTATCTTAATCCATTTTGCCTACCTTCTGCCATGGATGACATACAGGAATAGGTGGGAGTTGTGAACATCAGTATACCTGCTAAAGTGAAAAAACAACCAACAAAGGAAACCACCAAAATGTAACCCAAGTACTACAAGAGAGCCCACACAAAGAAAGGGAAAGACAAACTTAAAGCATACAGATAAGGAGACCAAATAGACCACACCACTGAACCACATAGAATTCCTACCATAGACATTCACCCTACAAAGTCACCTAGCAAAGCAAAACATTAAGAAGTGGAGAACAAACAAAACAAGGTCACCTAAAATGAGGAGACAAAAAAAAGAACATGCAATCAAAAGGAATGGAAGACCCCCCCACTAAAAGGGCTAAATGCATTTGTGCTAATCAACTATCAGATATATAATTCAAAATAATGGTTATAAAGAGCTCAAGGAGGTCACAGACAACTACAAGGAACTGAGTGAGGAACTATAAAAGCATGAAAAAGGAAATAAAAACTATAAATAAAAGCCAGGAAGAAATGAGACAATAAAATATTGGAAATAAAAAAACACAATAGAAGGAATTATAAGCAGGCTGGATGAAACAGAGGATCAAATCAGCAAGCTGAAGGACAAGGTAAAAAAAAAACAGGCAGATATGGCAAGAAAAGGAAAAGACTCAGAAAGAATGAAGAGGTGGTAAGGGGGCTGCAAAACAAAATGAAACATAATATCGGTATAGTAGGCATACCACAAGAAGAATGAAGAGCAAGAGATAGAAAACCTGTTCAAAAACGTAATAATGGAAAACTTTCCTAATTTGATGAGAGAAAAAGACACTCAAATCCAGGAAGTAGAGAAGGTCCCAATCAAGAGAAACCTAAAGAGGCCAGTTCAAGACACAACATAATTAAAATGGCAAAATTCCAACATAAAGAGAATCTTAAAGTCAGCAAAGGAGAAACAGGAAGCAACATCCAAGGGAGCCCCAATAAGACTAGCAGCTGACTTCTCAATGGAAATGCTCCAAGCCAGAAGGGAATGGCAAGAAATACTCCAAGTAATGAAAACCAGAGGCCTGCAATCAAGACTAGATTATGAAGCCTGGCTCTCAATAAAATGGAAGGCCAACAAGGAGTTACACAGACAAAAGAAGTCTAAAAGAATACAAATCCATCAAACCAGCTCTGCAAAAGATGATAAAGGAACTGCTTTAGGAAAGGGAAAAGAAGAGAGAGAGAGAGAGGACACAAGTATGAAAAGTGGCAAGGTTATTATTGACCAGATGAATAAGTAACTTTCAATAATAATAACCTTAAATATAAATAGATCAAATGATCCAATCAAAAGAAATAGAATAGCTGAGTGGATAAGAAAAGCATGACCAGCATGTGTAATTGCCCACAAGAAACAAACCTCAGACAAAAAGACCTACACAGATTGAAAATGAAGGGTTGTAAACAAATATTCCAAATAAATGGACAGGAAAAAAAACTGGGGTAGCAATCCTCATATCAGAAAAAAATAGAATTCAAAAAAGGGGCCATAAAAAGAAACCCAGAAGATCCCTTCATAATATTGAAGGGAAGAATCCATCAAGAAGGCATATACATTTTAAATATATTTGCACCCAACATAGGAGCAACCAAATACATAAAGAAAATCTTGGAGGACTTCAAGAGAGATATTGACAACTATAGAAAGCAAAAACAACTATACTAGGGGATTTCAACATGCCCTGTCAAAATGGATACATCAACCAAAAAAATATCGAAAAAGATATTGAAGCATTGAACACTATCATAAATAAAATGGAATTAACTCACATATATAGAGCTTTTCATCCCCCAAATGCACATGAAATATTTTCAAAGACACACCACATGATAGGACATAAAACATACCTCAAAAAATTCAAGAGAATTGAAACCATATCAAGCATTTTCTCTGACCACAAGAGACTGAAACTAGAAACAAACCTCACAGAAAAAACTAAAAAACATGCAAACTCATGGAGAATGAATAGCATGCTATTAAATAATGAATGGATCAAGAATTAGATTATGGAAAAAATTAAAAAGTTTCTAGAAACAAACGAAAATGAACACATAATGATCCCAAATTTATGGGACACAGGGAGGCAGATTTGAGAGAGAAGTTCATAATGATACAGGCTTACTTAAAAATAATAGAAAAATTTCAAATAAACAACTAACCCTATGCTTAGAAGAACTCAAGGAACAACAACAAAGACAGCACAGAGCAAGCAAGTAGAAAGAAGGAATTAACCACAATCAGAGCAAAATTAAATGGCATAAAGACTAAAAGCACATTTCTAAGGATTAGTATATCCAGGAGCTGGTTCTTCGACAAGAATAAACACAATTGACAAGACTTTAAGCAAACTCATCAAGAAAATGTGAGAGGACCCTAAAAAACACAATCAGAAGGACAGAGGAGAGATTACAGTTGATACCACAGTAATACAAAAGATTGTAAGAAATTACTAGGAAGAAGTATATGCCAATAAATTTGTAAACCCAGATGAAACGGACAACTTTCTAGAAAAACATAATCTTCCAAAACTGAAAAAGAAGCAGAAAGCCTGAACACACCAATAACAGCTGATGAAATTGAAGCAGTAATAAAAAAACTCCAGACACACAAAAACCCTGCACCAGGCAGTATCATAGGAGAATTCTACAAAGCTTTCTGAAGAGGTAACCTCTATCCTTCACAGACTATTCTAAAAAGTTCAAGAAGACAGAAGACTCTCAAAATCATTTTGTGAAGCCAGTATCATCTTAATCCCCAAACCAGATAAAGACACAACAAAGAAAGAAAACTTAGGCCAATTATACTGATGAACGTGTATGTTAAAATCCTAAAAAAAAAAAAAAAAACAAAACAAAACTGACAAACCTCATTCAGCAATATGTTAAAAACATCATACACCACTAAATGGGATTCATCCCACAGGTGCAAGGATGGTACAGTATTTGGAAATCAATAAATGTAATACATCACATACACAAAAGCAAAGACAAAAATCACAATCACATAAAGAAACACAGAAAAAGCATTTGATAAGTTATAGCATACATTTATGATAAAAAACATTCTGCAAAGTCGGAATAGAGGGATCATTCCTTAAAATAATAAAGGCCATATATGAGGTACCTACAACCAACATCATACTCAATGGGCAAAAAATAAAATCTTTCTCACTAAGATCAGGAACAAGACAAGGGTGTCCACTTTTACTACTTCTATTCAACAAAGTATTGAAAGGTTTAGCCACAACAATGAGACAAGAGAAGGAATAAAAGGCATACAAATTGGAAAGGAGGAAACAAAACTGTCATTGTTTGCAGATGACACAATAGTGTACATAGAAAATCCTATAGACTCCACCAAAAAACTGCTTGACCTAATAAATGAATTTGGCAAAACAGTGGAATACACAGTTAATATCCAGAAATCAAAGGAATTTTTGTATACAAAGAGTGAAACAGCAGAAGAAGAAATCAAGAAAAAAATCCAATTTGATATAGCAAAAAGAAAAATAAAATAACTAGGAATAAACTTAACCAAGGAAGTAAAAGACCTGTATGAAGAAAACTACACAAGACTAAAGAAAGAAATTGAGGAAGACACAAACAAATGGAAACATATACTGTGTACATGGATCAGAAGAATTAACGTCATCAAAATGCCCATACTACCCAAAGCAATTGATAGATTCAATGCAATACCTATTAAAGTACCAATGGAATATTTCACAGACATAAAACAAACACTTCAAAAATTTATGTGGAACCATAAATAACCGTGAATACCTGCTGCAATTTTGAGAAAGAAGAGCAAAGTGGGAGGGATCACGATACCTGATACCAAACTGTATTACAAAGCCACTGTAATTAAAACAGCCTGGTACTGGCATAAAAACAGACAGACAGATGAATGGAACAGAACAGAGAGCCCAGAAATAACCCAAATCTCTACAGTCAATTACTTTGTGACAAATGGGGCAGTGGCATTAAGTGGAGTAAAAATAGCCTCTTCACCAAATGGTGTTGGGAGAGCTGGACAGCTATGTGCAAAATAATGAAACTCGAGTAACAACTTACAACATAAACAAAAATAAATTCAAGGTGGATAAAAGATTCTAATATAAGTCTTGACACCATAAGGTCCTAGAGGAGAACATAGGCAGTAAAATCTCAGATATTTCATGCCGCAGTATTTTCACTGATATATCCCCTAGAGCAAGGGACATAAAGGAAAGAATAAACAAATGAGATCCCATCAAAATAAAAAGCTACTGCATTAATAAAGAAAACAGCATTAAAATGAAAAGAGAATAACTATATGGGAAAACATATTTGCCAATGATACCTTAGACAAGGATTTGGTATCCAAATATATAAAGAACTCACATGACTGCACTCCAGGAAGACTACCAACCCAATAAAAAAAATGGGAAAAGAACTTGAGCAGACACTCCTCCAAGAAGGGTATATAGAGGTCCCAGAGACTTATGAAAAGATACTCAGTATCAGTAGCAATCAGATAGATGCAAATAAAAACCACAGTGGGATACTGCTTTAAACCATTGAGAATGGATATCATGAACAAAGCAACAAAGAACAAGTGTTGGTGAGACTGAGGAAAAAAGGGAACCCTGGTACAATTTTGGTGGGATTGCACACTCGTGCAACCACTCTGAAAAACACTATGAAATTTCCTCAGAAAACTAAAAATTGAACTACCTTTTGACCCGGCAATTCCACCGGTGGGATTATATCCTAAGACCACTGAAACATCAATAAAAGGAGCCTATGCACCCCAGGGTTCATAGCAACACAATTTACAATAGCCAAGTGCTGGAAGCAACCTAAGTGCCCATCAGTAAATGAATGGATCAAAAAACTATGGTACATTTACACAATGGAATTATATACCAAAGAAGGAAAGACAGAACTCCCACCCTTTGCAACAACAGGGATGGAACTGGAGAGCATTATGCTAATTGAAATAAGACAGTTGGTGAAAGACAAATACCATATGATCTCTCCTTTAACTGGAACCTAATCAACAAAATGAGCAAGCAAGCAAAATATAATCAAAGACATTGACATCGAGAACAGGCTGACAGTGACCAGACGGGAGTGGGAAGGGGATAATGGGGAAAAGGGTAAAGGCTTTACAGGAACAATTATAAAGGACACATGGATAATAACAAGGGGGGGGCAGAAACAGGGGAAGGAGGTGACGAGGGCTGGGGTAGTGGGGAGCAGTGGGGGGAAAGGCAGAAAACTGTACTTGAATGTTAAAAAAAGAAACTACTCCAGGTTTGCTTTTGGGTAGTGATTGAACGTGAAGAAGTGACCCAGGAGTACATGTAACCAAAATGCCCGAGTTCCTAGTAAAAAAAGAAGAAAATGCATACAGTCACCATGGGAGACACTGTCTGTTCCAGACCAGCACAGGAAAGTGAGTATAGGAGAGCAGTAAAGAGATGTTAATTTCTTTGATGGTGAAGTGCAATAAAATGAGCTATCCCTGTACAGATCTACTCATTTTTATGTTTGGGTGCATGCAGCACCTCAGCATCTAGTGGAAGAGTCCATGTGAGTATGGACATGTGTTACACTAGAGTAGCTACTGAACGCTCACACTCCATATGCTTGAGTCTGTTGCCTGTCACCCTCTTCATCCACTGCTAAAAGGACAACCTTGTGGACCAGTTCTGCCAGTTTATGTACCTTAGTATACATTTTGTTAATAATTCTCATGGGTGCTTCCTTTCCTACCACTCATGCAAGGCCCTGAGGCCACCAGGAAAAAGGGACCTTCACATTTTATATCTGGTTGTCTGCTTTTCCCAGAAGGAAAATGGCACTAAAGTACTAATCAGTCATGACCATGAGCAGTGGCTGTCAGTGGGGTCAGCAGTCAGCTTCTGGGAAGGCACACACCAGAAAACTGGCACCAAGGAGGTATGAGGAGGTTAAACGGATGAACTACTAAAATCCAGAACATGGCTACTCATATGTCATGTGAGTAAGGGCCTCCACTGTGGAGGAGTTCCTCTCTAGTAAGGGGGACGAGAGGGCCACCCACTAGTGTTTGCTCAGAAGACTAAGGAACTAGTGGCCATGTGGCAGAGCTGAAGTGGCCCCTGGGTTCAACTATGAATGTCACCACATGACACTGATCTAGTAACTGATACCACAACACCAACACTGGGCCCCGTGATGCCAGTACTGAATGGACACAAGAAAACTGGGGTGACAACAACTTGCCACCAGGCTTGCATGGTCCCAGCTCTGGGTTACTCACGCCACCCTGCAGAAAGTCACACTGGGATTGACAGTCATTTACAGTGACATACTCCATATAATTGCTCACCCTCCAAGGAGACCACAGCATAAGAACATTTATAGATATTGAATATTAATAAATCCTTCTTGGTAAATTCACCACCTTTGAAGAATCTAAAAATTATAAATTCTGATCTTGGCTTAAGAAAGTTGGAACTAAAAAAAATATGGATAGCCTTGGATGGGTGGTTCAGTTGGGTGGAGTGTTGTCCCTTACACCAGGTTTGATCGGTCAGGACACATACCTAGGTTGCAGGTTCGATCCCCAGTCAGAGTGTGTATGGAAGCAACCAATCAATGTTTCTCTCTCACATTGATACCTCTCTCTCTCTCTCTCTCTCTCTCTCTCTCTCTCCTCTCTCTCTCTCTCTCTCTCTCTCTCTCTCCTCCCTCCTTCCTCCCTCCTTCCTCTCTATCTGAAATCAATAGGCCCTTCCTATTGGTGAGGAGAATAACACACACACACACACACACACACACACACACACACACACGAAATTGTGAAGGGGCTGAATGAAGGTTCCCAACTCATCTCCTACCACAGACACACCAAACCTACAGCTACATATGGAACAATTTTCCTATTAAAGAACCCCCGACCTAGTTGAGCCATCCCTACACATTGGATAAACAAGAAAATCTGACATGTAACAGTAGGAGACATTGAAACTATTGCAGCAAACACACTCCAGCCTGCAAACCTCCATCAGGCGAAAACACAAACCCAGAGCTCCTCCCCAGGAGCAAAGGGTTTGATCCCCACACTGGGCATCCCAGCTTTTAAAGGCATGCACCTGAGAGTGGGGAGCCCCCAAGACATCTGGCTTTGAAAACAGACAAGTTACTCTTACCCACAGCTACAGTCCCTGAGGAAGGAATTAAAGGGTTCCCCTCTCAAATCACCCACCCCAAGCCCAGTGCTGAGGCAGCTATTTGGAAAACATCCAGAATCTCCATGAAAGAGGTGTGTGTGTTTATCCTAAATGTCAGTTGAGGGGCAGGCATCTAACTGCACACACCTGGGGTCCTCCCTTGGGACAGAAGCTGGAGGCACCCTCTCACAGCCACCCTGTGCCTGCCCGTGGCTGCCAGGCACCACCTCAGTGCTAACCCAATGCCACATTCCTGGGCCAGCGTCTCCCGAGTGCAGTTCTACCATATTTATGCCGGACATCTGGGTGTTCATGTCTGCTACCCAGGCAACACTCCCAATCTTGTTCCATGGAACTGTAACAAGTCACATACTCCTTGACAGGCCACCAGCCAGGGCACTTGCACAGACAGTAGACTGAGACATAGCCTCAGTCCTCCTATGACAGAGGCCATTGGCTTGTCCTGGAATTTTGGCCTGGGGACAGCTGTAGGTAGGGTCTGACGGGGATGCAGGCTGTGGATGCTCTCTGTGACTCTATCTGCTGCACTACAGGTCACCGTTATCTCCCAGAAGGAGCTGTGTGCTCATCAGGCACATGACCTTTTGACTGCTTCTCATGGAACACTCCTAGGTACTGGGCTTTAGTGGTCCCACAGGACTGCATCTATTTGCACCTTACAAGCTACTCCTTACCAGCTTGAAACTCAGCGCTGACCGAGATCTTCCCCCTTTGGGACCGTTTTGTTCTTCATGTAGCAACTTACATTACTTTCTGTGGGATCCCACTGACTGTTGTTTGTCAGCTGCTGGTAAGACTTACCCCATTGACATTTTCTTCAAATCAACCACTTTGAAAAAAAAAATACCCATAGCACCTGTAGCTATTGGACCTTAATCTTCTGGGTCATAATAGACAAGCCCTAAGCTTTCTTTTTTTTCACCTTTATAG